>NC_134590.1:66151718-66455625 GCF_037038515.1 Microtus pennsylvanicus
CATGCTCCCTGCCTCTCCACTAGGTCACCCTTCAACCTATCCTGTCCACATCACAGACCACAGATCATTCAAAGGCACTGCTTATATCCATAGAACACATGTAGTACCCGCTGGGCGGTAGTGGCGCACACCTTTAATCCCAGCACTCGGGAGGCAGAGGCAGGTGGATCTCTGTGAGTTCGAGACCAGCCTGGTCTACAAGAGCTAGTTCCAGGACAGGCTCCAAAACCACAGAAAAACCCTGTCTCAAAAAACAACAAAAAAAAAACCCAAACAAACAAACAAAAAGAACACATGTAGTAAAAGAAGATGATGACAGCCTTTCTTCTGTAATAAGAAATTCCTTAGTGTACACACATGCAGTCCTAACATCCTATACAGGCTACAAAATAGTCACAACCATAACTTCCAGGTGTTATTTGCTGACATTTTGGAAAGTATAGGAATAAATATCCTACTAAAATTACCAAAATTATTCCTTCTGCCCTGCCATTGAAGGTTCTTTCTGTTATTGAAAAACTATGTCTACTTCTTATATAGTGTAATGACCTGTAATGTTGGCATTTAATTGATCATAAACACATTGGTTGTGGTGAAAACATTTAAAATGTCAAATAACATGAGAAAGCTTTGTTTCCTATGTAATACAGTATAAGAATCTCCCACAACTCAATTTTGAGACATTTTTCAAATTTGGCTATCTTACTGATAGATTGAATTATTAGAGCAAAATTCCAGCCTAGATAAGAAATAACATATCCATTTAGCCTCCTGGCAAATTACATTCAGCACCCACTTTCTCAAGATGACAAATATCAAATCTCTCAAGTGGAAAATTTTTCTAGAGCATCGAGCCAATTGTGCAATGCAGCAAACAGAGCAAGAAAGAGAGTCCACCCCCATCTCTGCAGCAAAAATCCTGAACTTAATGCCATAAGGTAACCTGACTCATGTGCCAGTTCCCACTGGTTCTAAAATCGAGTCCTTCTTGGAAGGTCATTACCATCTGACCTTAACAAAGCCAAGAGTTCCACAAGTACCGGCTTTCTGTTTTCAATGGAGGCGTATCTGCATCTCCTTGCAGAAGCTTGGCACAAAAGCATGGCAGAGAGTGAGACTATTTGCTTCTCCACGCTCTCTCTACCACCACAGAACAAACTATTATTACTTTTAACAGAATATTCAAACATCATTTATAAGTGGTGTTTCCACTATAATTTGATGTCCAGGGAGATGCAATGACTTAACAAAAATCACAAGAAGACAGTGCCTAAGGTGATGCCCTTTCTGCTCCTTCTTCCTTAGGCACTAAGCATCACACAATCTTGAAACAAGTGTGCAGGGCCAGCACTATCAGTCCCACTTTACTGGTGTGGAAAGAGCCAATAGAGCATAAATATCACATCCTAAGCAGAAGTGGATAGGAAAAGAGGCAGAACTTTGAGACTCAGTCTGTCTTATTTCAAAGTTCATGTGCTTTCTATTGCTGCTTTGCTACTTAAATTGTGGTCACTGGGCTAGCACCACTGGCATCATCTACAGCTAATGAGAAATAGATTTCTTAGTTCCACTACAGAATTCCTAGATCAGAATCTACCCAGGTTTTATTAACAACTCCACGTCACCAGGCAGTGATGGCGCACGCCTTTAATCCCAGCACTTGGAAGGCAGAGGCAGGCAGATTTCTATGAGTTCGAGGCCAGTCTGGTCTACAGAGCTAGTTCCAGGACAGGCTCCAAAGCTACACAGAGAAATCTCCATCTCGAAAAACCAAAACCGAAACAAACAAAAAAATCCAAAACAAACAAACAAAACCCCTCTATGTCATTTGGAAACTGCCCTACTATACCATTACGCCTCTCTGGCTGCCACTACTAGTAACCCTTCCTACAGATTTGCACTGGGTTCTCAATGTTGGGGGGAACACTACACCAGGGATATTTAATGTTTGAATACATTTTTGTCACAACTGGAGATAGTTAGATGAATACAGCCAGGATCAGAGGCTGGAGAACTTGATAAAGATCCTACAGTGCCTCTAGACCTGGTAGCCCAAGCCTATAATCCACACATGGAGTAAAATCCCTACAAGCTTGAGGCTACAAGTTTGCAGTATAGACTATATATAGCAAGTTCCAGGTCAGCCAGGCTTACATAGAAAACTCTTTCAAAGATACAAAACAACAACAACAACAAAAAGAATCCTACAGTGTACACGAATGCTATCCATACAAAAGATTACCCCGTCCAAACATCAAAGTGCCAAATCTGAGAAACTACACCCTAGTTGATAATGCTACCTATTATTTATTTTTGATCTACAGATCATTTTTTTAAAGATTTATTTTTACTATTTTTAATTATGTGTATATGTAGGAGTCTATGTGTAGGTATGTGCATATGAGAATCCAAGTGCATATGGAGGCTAGAAGCCTAAGATCTGTAACTCCAACTCCAGAGAGATTTCAGGCAAACTGCAACAGTATATGCTCTATTTCTGTTGTTGATTTTGTTTTTTCTTTCAAGGCTGGGTCTTAATATGTAGCTCTGGCTGTGCTGGAATTTACTATGAAGACCAAGCAGTCTCAAACTCAGAGATCCACTTTGCCTCCCGAGTGCTTGGATTAAAGGTGTGTGCCACTGTGCCCAGCCAGAACATGGTCTTAACCACTGAGCCATCTTTCTAGCTGGGCATGAAGACACCTGCCTATAACCAAGCACTTGGGAGACCGAGGCGGGAAACAGGTAATTCAAGGTCACCTGCAGTTACACACCCAAGTTCAAAGCCAACTGGGCTGTGTGAAACCTTGGTCTGCTTCCCTCCCCCAAAAGAAAGTGGTAAAACACTTGCCTGCTAGACATGAAGTTCAATCCTCAGTGTCACACACCCCTAAAAAAAGGTTTTCTTGACAAAATTATGGTTGAATAAATGTCGAACAAAATTCTTTTCCCTACTGGCTAGTCGATCAGACTCTCTCATAACGTTAAGCAAGAACTTATTAGAGGCCATCAAACTATGGTCCATAAGACCCAAAATGTCCTTATTCTACATAGAGCTAAGAATTATTTTTTACTTTATAAAACTTTTTAAATATTTATTTATTTCTTTATTTATACAATATTCTGTGTGTATGCCTGCAGGCCAGAAGAGGGCACCAGACTCCATTACAGATGGTTGTGAGCCCCCATGTGGTTACTGGGAATTGAACTCAGGACCTTTGGAAGAGCAGGCAATGCTCTTAACCACTGAGCCATCTCTCTTTTGTATAAGTATTCTGCCTACATGTATGTCTGAGCACCATGGGCATGCCTAGTGTCCATAGAGATCAAAAGAGGGCATCAAATCTCCTGGAACTGGTTATTGGCAGTTGTAAGCCATGTGGATGCCAGGAATAAACCCCAGGTCTTCTGCAAGAACAAGAAGTGCTCTTAATTGCTAAGTCATCTCTAACTCAAAAAACTATCTTTTAAATATTTCTTTATTATGTATCAGTATTCTGTGTGCATGTATGCCAGCATGCCAGAAGAGGGCACCAGATTTCATTATCGATGGTTGAGAGCCACCCTGTGGTTGCTGGGAATTGAATTCAGGTCCTCTGGAAGAGCAGCAGGGCCTCTGAGCCATCTCCCCAATCCCTCTATTTTTTCATTTTTATCATCCATAAAATTCAAATTTCTGTGTCCATAAAGTTTTATAAATAACAACAGAGTAATAGCCACTTCTTAGATTTGGCCTAAGGTGGCTTTTATAAAAGTGTTTTTTTTTTTTTCGAGACAGGGTTTTGCTGTAGATTTCGAGCCTGTCCTAAAACTAGCTCTTGTAGACCAGGCTGGCCTTGAACTCACAGAGATCCACCTGCCTCTGCTTCCCAAGCGCTGCCTGGCAAAAAAGCTTTTTTAAAAGATATAATTCACATGCTTTTAGAATTCATCTATCTAAATTGTACAGTTCAATTTTTTAGCATATTCATAAGGTTGTATAACCATCATGTAAGCCTCTCAAGTCACACAAGGAGCCAGACCTTTCCAAAGGCCATCTGTTTACCAGGTTCCACCCATAAAATACTCTAACTACCCTAACTGCTGGAACCTGCCCCCACTCTACAAAGTAAAAACCTAATCTCTAGACATGAAATCCCACTAATCTCCAACCTGGAAAGCTTCACCCTGAAAAGTTCCACTCCCTTCCCAAGAAACTCTATACAAGTCCTGTTATCTTGTTCAGTTTGCTGCTGTTTATAGCCTAAGCAGAGGCAGCCTGCTGTGGAACATTATTTTACAATGTGTTACATTTGATTATGATGTGGAACATTTATTTTAATGATGCAAAGATGTTGCAATCTTTTATGCTGCTTTTGTTTAACTCTGTGAAGCTGTGTTACTTTGCCTGTCTAAAATACCTGATTGGTCTAATAAAAGAGGGGAACAGCAACAGCAAGGCAAAAAGATAGGTAGGGTTAGCAGGTAGACAGAATAAAAAGAAGGAAAAAGAGAGAAAGAAGAAGGAACGTGAAAAGGAGGAGAGGAGGACTCCAGGGACCAGCCACATAGCCAGACACAAAATAAGGAGGAAAGAAAAGATGTACAGAAATAGAGAAAGGTAGCTGGGTGGTGGCGGCACACGCCTTTAATCCCAGCACTCGGGAGGCAGAGACAGGCGGATCTCTGTGAGTTCGAGGCCAGCCTGGTCTACAAGAGCTAGGTCCAGGACAGGCTCCAAAGCCACAGAGAAACCCTGTCTTGAAAAACCAAAAAAAAAAAAAAAAAGAAAGAAAAAGAAAAAGAAAAAGAAAAAAAAGAAAAAGAAAGTAAGAAATAGAGAAAGGTAAAAGCCCAGAGGCAAATGGTAGACAGGCTAATTTAAGAAAAGCTGGCTAGGGCTGGAGAGATGGCTCAGAGGTTAAGAGCACTGACTGCTCTTCCAGAGGTCCTGAGTTCAATTCCCAGCAACCACTTGGTGGCTCACAACCATCTGTACTGAGATCTGGCGCCCTCCTCTGGTGTGTGGGCATACATCGAGGCAGAACGTTGTGTACATAATAAATGAATAAATCTTTAAAAAAAAAAGAAAAGCTGGCTAACAGGTGGTGGTGCACGACTTAATCTCAGCACTCAAGAGGCAGAGGCAGGCGGATCTCTGTGAGTTCGAGGCCAGCCTGATCTACAGAGAGTTACAGGACAGGCTCCAAAAGCTACACAGAGAAGCCCTGCCTTGAAAGAAAAAAACAAGGAAGAAAGGGAAGGAAGAAAAAAGGGAGAGGAGGGGAGGGGAAGGGAGGGGAGGGGAGGAAAGGGAGAGAAGGGAAGGGATAGGAAAGGTGGCTAGAAACAAGCTAAGCTAAGGCCAGGCATTTAAAAAAAAAGAGTAAGCCTACATGTATATTTATTTGGGAGCTGGGTGGCAGGTGTCCCAAAAGAATAAAGAGTAAAAAAAAAAAAAAACAACAATCTACAGATTCAACGCAGTGCCCATCAAAATCCCAGCAAAATTCTTCAAAGACCTCGAAAGAACAGTATTCAACTTTATTTGGAAAAGCAAAAAACCCAGGATAGCCTGTCAGGGCCCGTGGCCCCGACATAGAAAACTATTTTCCCTAACTGGACCGGTACGGAGGCGTGAGAAATAACCAGACACAGCTTACACCATCTTCACAGAAGGGCATCTCAGGCTTCTCTCCATCCTGAATATCTACCTGCGTTTATTACCTCAAACATCTCTTAACACACACACACACACACACACACACACACACACACACACCATAACCCAAGGGCAATAAAAGAACTTCTGACTTCTGGAGGCATCCCTGACTTCAAACTCTACTACAGAGCTACAGTACTGAAAACAGACTGTACAGACAGGAGGACCAATGGAACCAAATAGAAGACCCAGATATCAATCCACACGTCTTCAAACACCTGATATTTGATAAAGAAGCAAAAAAATATCAAATGGAAAAAAGAAAGAATATCTAACAAGTGGTGCTAGCATAACTGGATATCAACATGTAGAAAAATGAAAATAGACCCATATCTATCACCATGCACAAAACTCAAGTCCAAATGGATCAAAGACCTCAACATAAAGCCAGCCACACTGAACCTTATAGAAGACAAAAAGTGGGAAGTACACTTGAACGCATTGGCACAGGGAACCACTTCCTAAATATAGCCCCAGCAGCACAGACGCTGAGAGAAACAATTAATAAATGGGACCTCCTGAAACTTAAAAGCAAACTGTAAAGCAAACGACACAGTCAACAAGACAAAACGACAGCCTACAGAATGGGAAAAGATCTTCACTAACCCCACATCAGACAGAGGTCTGATCTCCAAAATATATAAAGAACTCAAGAAATTGAACACCAAAAGATCACATAATCCAATTTAAAAAAATTGGAGGGGGCTGGAGAGATGGCTCAGTGGTTAAGAGCATTGCCTGCTCATCCAAAGGTCCTGAGTTCAATTCCCGGCAACCACATGGTGGCTCACAACCATCCGGAATGAGGTCTGGTGCCCTCTGCTGCCCTGCAGGCATGCACACAGACAGAATATTGTATACTAAATAAATAAGTAAATAAATAAATATTCAAGATCTTGCTTAAGTTTAAAAAAAAATTGCAGTACAGACCTAAACAGAGAACTCTCAACAGAGGAATCTGAAATGGCTGAAAGACACTTAAGGAAATGTTCAACATCCTTAGTCATCAGAGAAATGCAAATCAAAACAACTCTGAGATTACATTTTACACCTCTAAGAATGGCCAAAATCTGGGGGCTGAAGAGATGGCTCAGAGGTTAAGAGCGCTGACTGCTCTTCCAGAGGTCCTGAGTTCAATTCCCAGCAACCACATGGTGGCTCACAACCATCTGTAATGAGATCTGGTGCCTTCTTCTTGTGCAAGTATACATGCAAGCAGAATACTATATATATAATAAATAAATAAATCTTTAAAAAAAAAAAAAAAAAGAATGGCCAAAATCAAAAACATTGATTTTGCATTGCTGGTGGGAATGCAAACTGGTACACCCCTTTGGATGTCAGTGTGGAGATTTCTCAGAAAATTAGGAAACAGCTTTCCTCAAGACCCAGCAATACCACTTTTGGGTATATATCCAAAGGATGTTCAATCATGCCACCAGAACATGTGCTCAACTATGTTCATAGCAGCTTTGTTTGTCATAGCCAGAACCTGGAAACAACCTAAATGCCCCTCGATCGAAGAATGGAGAAGAAAAATGTGGTACATTTACACAATGGAGTACTACACAGCAGAGAAAATAATGACAGCTTCAATTTTGCAGGAAAATGGATGGAGCTAGAAAACATTATTTTGAGTGAGGTAACCCAGACACAGAAAGACAATTATCACATGTACTCACTCATAGGTGGTTTTTAAACATAAAGCAAAGAAACCCAGCCTACAAACCACAATCCCAGAGAACTTAGACAACAATACGGACACTAAGAAAGACTTACATAGATCCAATCTACATGGGAAGTAGAAAATATAAGAAGACAAGATCTCCTGAGTAAATTGGGAGCATGGAGACCCTGGGAGAGGGTTGAAGGTGGGAAGGGAGAGGCAGGGAGGGGAGCAGAGTGTAGAGCTCAATAAATATCAATTTAAAAAAAAAGAAAAAAAAACAATAGCAGCCACCCTCCTGGGTTTTTTTTCTCCCAATAAATGTCTTGTATGAGGTTCATTGTGGTATTCCTTGGCTCCCAGCTGCCAGATTACATATTGCCCATAGTAATTTTGATCTTATTTGTTTTTCAGCACTGGGAATGGAATCTAGAGCCTTACACATGCTGAATACACACTCTAACCTTCAGCTTCAAGAACATTTTCATTACTTCAAGAAGAAACTTCATATCCTAAAGTTAAAATACCCCTAAACTCCCATTCCCTTTCTGAGTCCTGAGCAACCACTAATCTATAATCTGTCTCCATTAATATCCTACTCTAGCTTTTCCATGGATGGAATTACATGTTCTCCTGTGACTCCTGTTTTAAAGGTCTGTTGAAACATGTAGTATTGATACGTCATTCCATTTTATTGCCAAATCATATCCCATAGAAAGCATAAGCTATCTGCTGGTGGACAGCAGCTGTTTTCACTTCCTGGCTATTGTTTCTCTGTGAACACATTACTTCTGTCTGATGGGTCTATGAGTAGGACTGCTAGAAACTATGCTTAGGGTGAGGAACCACCACATGATCTTTCACAATGGCTTTCTCCACATTCACAGCGACACTACATAACTTTTCATTCCTGGAATCTTACTGCCTTTGCTGTAAAGTTCTCATTGTGCTGCTTCTGATTTACACTTTCTGATGATTAATGACACTGAGTATCTCTTCTTGTGTTTACTGGCTATGTATCTTCATTAGAAAAGGTCTATTCCGGTCTTATGTCTATTTATTAAATGGGTTGTCTTTTGATTATTGAAATATAAGAATTATTTATAAGTCTAGAGAGATGACTCAGCACTTATTAGCACTGGCTGCTCCTCCAGAGGACCCAATTCAATTCCCAGCACCCACATGGCAGCTCACAACTGTCTGTAACTCCAGCTCCATGAGTTCTGACACTTTTACACAGATACACATGCAGGCAAAACACCAATGCACATAAAAATAAAAAGAAATTTAAAAAGAGTTATGTTTCAGATGTAAGTCTGAACTAGTTTTCTTGTTGCAATAAAAAGCAAATCAGAGAGTTTGTTCTGACCCACAGTTTGAGAGGATAGTCTATTATGGCAGGAAGCAAAGAGAAATTCTTACATTCAGCTTGCTTTATCCTTTTTATTCAGTTTGACCGGAGTCTATGCGATGATACCACTCACATTCAGAATGTGGCTTCCCTTTTCAATTAAAACTTTCTGGAAACATACTCAGATATTTTGGGGGTAAGAGCTGAGGGAATGTTAGACAGGGTCTCAACATGTAACTTTGGCTGTTCTGTAGGTCAAACTGGGCTTGAACTCACAGAGAACCGTCTGCCTCTGTGACTGCTGTGATTGAAGGCTCAAGTATGTTTCTATGGTAATTCTAAAACCAGTCAAGGGCTGGAGAGATGGCTCAGTGGTTAAGAGCATTGCCCGCTCTTCCTAAAGGTCCTGAGTTCAATTCCCAGCAACCACATGGTGGCTCACAACCATCTGTAATGAGGTCTGGTGCCCTCTTCTGGCCTGCAGGAATACATGTAGACAAAATATTGTATACATAATAAATATTTAGAAAAAAAAAATCCAGTCAAGTTGACACTGATGAACAATCATCACAAAGTCCCTTCTCAACTATACCATTTGTTACTTTTTCTCTTCATTTAACTCTGCCCTTTGAAGCACAAAAGTTTTAAATTTTAATTAAGTCTATTTTTTAATGTGTGTAATTAAATCTATTTTTAATTTAATGTCATGTGGGGGTATACATGCGTGCCAGTGCACTGTCTTGTGTCAAATGTCTTCTTCAATTATGCTTCACCATTTTCTTTTTTTGTTTTGGAGACAGAATCTCTCGCTGAACCCAGAGCTCAACAACTGGCTGGCCACAAAGCTCCAAGATTTACACATCTCTACCGTGTTCTGACCGCCAAGTGCATTGTACACATGTGCTGCACATATATAGCCACATGAAAAACACTCATAAAGTAAATTTAAATTTTTAATTTTCTTAAACATTTCCTACGCCAGGCACTGGTAGCACACATCTTTAATCCCAGCATTTGGGAAGCAGAGGCAGGCGGATCTCCGTGAGTTCGAGGCCAGCCTGGTCTACAAGAGCTAGTTCCAGGACAGGCACCAAAACCACAGAGAAACCCTGTCTCGAAAATTAAATAAATAAATAAAAAATAAAAAACCATTTCCTTTAGGGTATGTGTACACGTTGGTCTATATGTATATTTGTGTGGAGGCTGGAGGATAACTTGCTGCAACTCATTCTCTCCTTGCACTGTGAGTTCCAGGATCAAACTCAGCTTTCAGACTTGGCAGCAAGAACCTGCTGGGCCATCTCATCTACTCATTGATCTTACCATTTTAAATAAAACACATTTAAAATTTTATTGATGCCAGGTGTGTTGTGGTGTACACCTTTAATCCCAGCACTCGAGAGGCAGAGGCAGGCGGATCTCTGTGAGTTCGAGACCAGCCTGGTCTACAAGAGCTAGTTCCAGGACAGGCTCCAAAGCTACAGAGAAACCCTGTCTCCAAAAACAAAAACCAAAACAACAAAATAGGTAAATAGGTAAGGTATTTCATGCCTTTAATCCCAGTATTTGGAAATCAATCAGAAGTAAATGGATTTGAGTTCAAGGTCAGCTTCCTCTGCAGAGCAGAGGCTACACAGAGAAACCCTGTATCAAAAATGAAAACAAACCCAAACCAAATAAATAAATTTTAATAACCTTTTTCTTTTTTAAAGAAAGATTCATTGTTTTGTGTATGAGTATACTGTCTGCATGTAGAATGCCACATGAATGCAATGCCCACGGAGGTCAGAGAGGACATCAGATCCCCTGGTACTGGAGTTACAGTTATGAGCTGACATATGGGTGTGGGAACCAATCCTGGAATTCTGGGTCCTTTGCAAGAGCAACAAGTGCTCTTAACTACTGAGCCATCTCTCTAAGTCCTGTGTTCATATTTTTAGATCTACTAAAAGTAGCAGCTCTGGAGCTTATCATAAAATCTTGACTTTTCAAAATCAATTTCAGGTTTACATTAGTTCACTTTAAGTGATCCAGAATGTTCTAATGTGGTATTAGTATAGACATATATCAAATTTACATACACACTAATTCATTATTACAGCTATTCTGTAGTCATTTCCTTAACCCATTATAGCTTTTTTTCAACACATTTCTTTTGTTATTGTTACCAAATGTGTTATACATAAAATACATATTTTATGTTTAACATTACAAGCACTTAAACATTTTTAATCAGTTAAGGAGAAAATTATGTGCTTACAGCATCTTATATGATCACATAATTGCCTCTACTATTTTCTCATGCACATTTGAATTACTGAGGTCTCTTGCTTTCAGCCTGAAGAACCCTTAATCCCCTGTAAGGTAGGTTTTTGAGCAACAAATCCTCCCAGTTCTTGGTTATCTCATCTCCACCACTCTGAAATGACTAACCTATATTCAACTTTATTAGATCTAATTCTTAGTTGACTTCTTTCTTCTGACAGTCCAAATTTATAACTGGGGTTCCTCTATTGAATATTTTATACTAGCTACTGGACTTTTCAACTCTAGAACTTTCATTTGACTCTCTTTTATAATTTCTCTCTTTAGTGACATCCATTTGATTTGGCAGTATCCTGTTGCCTTATTTTACTACTCTGTGCTTCCCTTAAGTTCTGGGAATATATTTATAATGGCTAAATCTTGTGTGTGCATTCAAGAGTGTGTGCTTGTACACGGATGTGTACTTGTGTGGTGCGCATGGAAATGTGGAAGCCTTGGGTCAATATCAAGTGTCTTCCACTATTACTCTCTACTTTTGAGTGACAAGGTCACTCACTGACACTAGAGCTCAATGATTCAGTTAAACTGGCTGGCCAGCAAGCTCCAGAGATCTTCCCGCTTCCACTCTCCAGCACAGCTTTTAGATGGGTGTTTAGGATCAAAGCTCAGATTCTCATACTTGCATGGCAAGCAGTTTAAAGACTGAACAATCTACCCTAAAGCCTTTGTTAACTCTGACTCCTGTTCGCTCTCACAGGGACTTCTGTAGCTAGCTTTCCCATACCCACCTCCTCTTCCTTCCTTGTACTGGTCATATTTTCCCGTTTCTTTGCGTATCTCAAAGTTTTTGATGTTTTGAACATTTCAGTTAATATATTTTAGTGACTCTGGGTACATATGCCCTAACCAGGCTTTTATTTGGTGGGGGAAGGGCAGCACTCTGTCCTTGTGTTTTTGAGACAGGACTTGCTCTGTAACTCAGGCTGGCCTTGACTGTTCCATTCCCCTGCCCTCAGTCTTGAAAGAGCTAAGATTACAGACACAGACCATCAAATCCAACTTCAAGACTTATCATTTACTTATTTGTTTTGTGACTGGTTGGATGACTTTAACAAAATCTATTTATCTCACAGTGTGAAGGCCTGTGACTTTTCCTCACAGGTGTTTATTTGGGTAGTGAACCTTTCCATGACCATCTAGCTAGCTGTTAAATTCTAATTGTGCCTTGTTTTTCTAATATTTGTAACAATGCCCTGGGGCACAACCTGTATACAAACTAGCCTACTGATTGCTGGTTACTCTGAGGGAGCTGCTGAGGTAAATGTTTGATCTCTATTCTTACCTAAGAAGAGTTCCCTAATAATTTCTTGCAAACTGGAAAACATGCAGCCTAGGCTGTGTCTTCATGAAATCCAACCTTTTCTCACTAAAACCTAGTACTCTCAAGACTGTCTTCAGGCATAAACTTTCCCACTGTGTTTCAGGTTGTTGGACCCTGAAGTCCATCTATTAGGAGGAGTCACCCCAAGAGACCAAGAGACCACTCTGACACCACAGTTGATGTAAAAGCAAGAGAATTTAATTCTGTCGCAACAGGGTCTTTCAGCATTCAAGAAGCCAAAAGACCCCAAATAGCTGGTATAGGCTACTTTTAAAGTAAAAAGCCATCGAAACAAGGGGGGGGGGGGGGACTCTCTGAGGCACAGTGAGAGAGTGGTTGCTAGATCAGGCGAGGTAAGAGGAAAACATCTGTGAGTCATCCTAACCATATCCTAGGAACTGAGTCAGTACCCCCTAACCAAGGCCAAGGAACTGAGTCAACATCTAAGGGTTATCTTGCCCCAATTCCAATAACTGAGTTCTATTTGGAGAACATTCACAAGGACTCAGGGAGATGGGAAGTTCCCAACATTCCAGTACGTGCATGTGTAGTTGTTAGGTCTTTGGTTCCCAGGGGAATAAGGGAGCATTACTGCTGAGAGGCCTCAGAAAAGGCCTCAGACTTGTCCTAGAGTTTTTCAAGGTGAAGTTATGTCCTCTGGGTAAGATTAGAACACTCTGGGTTTTGTGTGTTTGTGGGTTTGGTACTACCTGCACCAGCTTTATTAGAGCTATCCCCCCTAGTCAACAAGTCTGTTTAAGTCCTGCTCCCTCCATTCACCAGGCAAAATCTGAACCAGGATTCTGGAGATGGGGATAGGGATAATGGCAAGCTTTTCTCTGTTCCTTTCCCCACCAATTTCAGGACCGAGTTTTTGGTGGAAAAAAAACACAACAGGGTGAGGTTTCAACTTGCCTTTTCTGAGGTCAATAACTGCCTCACAAGTCAAGGTCAAGGAAAGACAAGGAAAGAGCAGTTAGGTCCTAAACCTTCTGAGTATGCCACCCCCTATTCCACGGGTAGGGATTGGGTAGAACAAGGCGGCTCCACTCTCCAGGACACCTTCCTAAGACTCAGTCAGCCTCAGCAACAAGGATGGAACCTATCTAACTCATCCGAAGGGGGAAAGAAGTCTTTATTCAAACTACTGCCTCTCACCTTATTGAATTTCCACTGACTTCTTGCTGTGGCAGTTGTTCACCCTTACCACTATTTCCAAAGTGTGTTTTCAAAATTATGTTCTCTAGTTTTGGAGTAGAAACTACTGTATCAGTGGAGTTCCTGATACAGTCAGCTAAAACCAAAGCTTAGGAGCTGAGTAGTTTGTCCCAACAGTTCCAAGAGCCTGTAAAGCTGAAATGTGTACAAACAATCTGGTAACTCCTGACTTACTGTCACTCCTACTAATGTTGCTGGGTAGCAAAGACTAAATTAAGTACCAGCCTGGCTAAAAGCTTAGTCTAAAGCTCAAAATCTTGAGGCACTCTACATATGTAAGAAGGAAGGAAATATTAAAGTTTTTTTCCACATTTTTTTTTTTTTTGGTTTTGATTTTTCAAGACAGGGTTTCTTTGTGTAGCCATGGCTTGGCTGTTCTGGAACCATTTTGTAGACCACCCTGGCCTCAAACTCACAGAGATCCACCTGTTGCTGCTTCTGAAAGCATCACCACCGCCCCTTTCAGAGGCTATTGCCACATTCTATAGCCCACGCTAGCACTGAACTCTCACAATCCTCTGGCTCAGTCTCCTAAGCACTGGATTTATAGGTGTGACCTGACACACCTGGCCAAAAATATTTCAACAAAATGTTAAACAATAAAAATTAAAAAGTTAAATAAGATGGGGGCAATATCAACCAATCAAACAATTCTTTCTTTCATCAGATACCAGCTGAGTGTCCTTTAATTCAATTCTGACACACTACTTGGAATGTTAAATCTCATGGGTTAAAGTGTCAGCCACACAAGTCAGCCTCCTGTGTCTGATGCCAAGCACAGGCTTCTGACTAGCAACAAACTGAGGTGCCACACTGCCTCTTTGGGTTCAGTTTGTTTAGTAGAGCACCTCACACTCATATTTATCTATTTTTTTTAAATCAGGGATATTACAAGGGACACAAGATTATTAGCAGCTTTCTTAAAAGCATAAAGCAAGGCATGTGGGGAAGGGTGCAGCGTTGTATGCCCACTCCTAGTACACATGTTCAGATGGAAGTTCTCTAAACACCTTCCTTTTGGGAGTTTATGGAGGCTTATTATAAAGGCATTATTGATTAAATCACTAGCCTTTGGTGATCAATCTAACCATCAATCCCATCTTGAGTGAAGAATTGAGAAGTCCCAACCTTAAGGATGCTAACTAAGCCTTTCTGGCAACCAAGCTGAATCCTAAACTAAAGCCAACTTATTAGCACGCAAGAAGACACTTATTACTCTGGACATATCAAGGGTTTTAGAAGCAATGGGCCAGGAAACCAGATCGAATATATTCCAGGGTCATAATCCTGACTGATTTTTTTTGGTGGTTGTTTTGTTTTTTGAGAGTTAAATGTATGTCTGTGGATATAACCCAGTGATGGAGTACCTGCACAGCATACACACACACACCACACACACACACACACACACACACACACACACACACACACACACACGCTTTCAACAGATGATAGCTATTATTACCATGTTAGAAACTACGGAAAGTAAACGTAAGTCACTCTTTCCTCAGAATTTTTCCTAGAAACTTTAAAGTTTTGGACAGGGAAAAGTACAAACTTTCAACAAAACTAGGTGCAACTTTTTGGGTTTTTGTTTTTCGAGACATGGTTTCTCTGTAGTTTTGGAGTCTATCCTGAAACTAGCTCTATAGATCAAGCTGGCCTCGAACTCACAGAAATCCGCCTGCCTCTTCCTCCCAAGTGCTGGGATTAAAGGCGCGTGCCACCATG
Organism: Microtus pennsylvanicus; assembly: GCF_037038515.1. NCBI lineage: Eukaryota > Metazoa > Chordata > Mammalia > Rodentia > Cricetidae > Microtus > Microtus pennsylvanicus. The sequence continues at coordinate 66,167,032 of NC_134590.1, forward strand.
CCTGGCTAGATGTCATTTTTAAGATCTAGCGTACATAATAATTCCTAATGAAAAACTCCCTGGAATATTAAGCGCAAGACCTACACACTGTAAACTATGGAAGATTCCAGTTTTTTCCAATAACAAATGAATGAAAATAACTTTCAAGAAGTGCCAAACCCAAGAGACCCACGTTTTGTTTTTAAAAGGCAACAACTAGCTTTAACTTGTGATCTGGGCCTAGAAAGTCCTTTCCGGTTCTGACCATCTCCACCCTTGCCCAGAGATGGTATTTACAGAATCCCTCAAGCTTCCATCTCGACTGTCACCGCAGCGAGGGCGCCCCGTGGGTGGGGACGCGCACTCCTGCCGGACAGGCAGGGATTCCGCGGCTCTCCGCTCATAGTCCGTCGGGACTGGCGGCCGGTTACCTCGCAGTTGAACTCCATCTCGGCGTCCATGGTGACGATCCTCACAGTGAATGTCTTCGGCTGCTTCCTCTTGAGCGAGCTGAAGCTCATGCGGGAAGCGATGGCTCCAGCCATGGCGCAGGGTTCTGGCCTGGGACCCTCTCACCCCGAGGCTCTGGGTCTATTAGCCCCCCTGGAGGAGCTGCACAGGCCTCAGGGCCACCATGGTGGCCGGCTGGCCGGCCCGAGACAGACCTAGGCTGCGTGGGTCCCCAGCGGCCACCATGGGCCGCGAGGACCCGGCCCTCGGAGCGGAGAGGCGAGTTAAGGGACAGTCTCTGACGGCAGCGGGGACGGGACGCGGGCTGGAGCGGGCGCGGCCAGGCGCTCGGAGCCTCAGGCTGGGGACGCCCGGGGACGCCCCTGGGCTGGAATCCTAGACGGCTGCGGGGTTCGCGGGGCCGCGCAGGAGTCCGGAGCGCACGCACGCGTGCGCGTCTGTCACCGGCTCGGCTCCGCGCGCCCTCGGGAAGAGTCCTCCACCAACCCCCACCTCCGCGACCAGCCGGGCCCCCGCCCCGCCCTCAGGCCGCTCAGAACGCTACACAAGGATGCAACCTAACCACATCTCAGAGGCTATGATTGGCTGAAGTGCCAAGGAAGGCGGGACTTCCTCTCCGTCCCGCCTCCTCCACTGCCACTTCACCAATTGAAAGTTGCACTGAGCCAGGGGCGCGGGGTTGTGCTCGGCGTTGAGTGGCTAGAGAGGTGGTCACTCCGAACGCTTTTGTTCCTAAAGCGTACGCCTACTCTAGCAAGACTGGTGGAGAAGCGCAGGCGGCGCCTTTCCCGGGAAACCTGTGGAAGCTCGGGCCGCACCTCACGAGGTGCTTCGTGGATGGAGACCGCCCCTAGTGAAACGCATCGTCCCGCCGAAATTCCATTTTGGCCCCCACTTACCTGCCTGATCCTCCAGCTTCTCTTTACAAGAACTGCAATTACCAAAGGGACCGTGATTGTCCTTCCTTACCTTCTGAAGTAGTTGAGGAATTTGAAGCTTGTTTAATACATACAGCAAGCTTTTTTTTTTGGTTTTTCGAGGCAGGGTTTCTCTGTGGCTTTGGAGCCTGTCCAGGAACTAGCTCTATAGACCAGGCTGGTCTCGAACTCACAGAGATCCGCCTGCCTCTGCCTCCCGAGTGCTGGGATTAAAGGTGTGCGCCACTATCGCCCGGCTACAGCAAGCTTTTGAAAGGTGCCTGACACCTACTAGGTTGAATCCTGTGAAACTGAGCTAAATCAAAAGGGGTGAGAAAAATGAAAGCATTTTCATTGAGTCCTCTGCATTTTTTTGTTTTTCCACACTACATACATGTAGTACTTGTGCCTTACTGTTATCAAGTGTTATGTATAGGAGAATGTCAGCTTTCAAGGAGAGTTGTAGAGTTTTGTTTGTTTTAAAGATCTATGTCCCAGTTACTGTCCTGTTGCTGTGAATAGACACCATGACCAAGGCAACTCTTCTAAAAGAATGCGTTTAATTGGGGACAGGCTTACAGTTTCAGAGATTTAGTCCATTATCATCTTGGTGCTGGAGCAGTAGCTGGGAGTTATATCCTGATCTGTAGGCTTAGAAAAAAACTGATGCTTGGCTCAGATCTTTTTTTTTTCAACAATAGGTTTGATTTCTTTTTATTTTGTTTTTTTTTTGTTGTTGTTGTTTTGTTTTGTTTTTTTTTGAGACAGGGTTTCTCTGTAGCTTTGGAGTCTATCCTGGACCTAGATCTTGTAGACCAGGCTGGCCTCGAACTCACAGAGATCCTCCTGCCTCTGCCTCCCGAGTGATGGGATTAAGGGCATGAGCCACCCCTTATGGGCTCAGATCTTGCGATAAGGCTAGAATGGGTCCTCGGTCCCCTGTCTCGAAAAACCAAAAAAATATAGGGAGTGGGAGCCAGGCAGTGGTGGTGCACACCTTTAATCTCAGCACTTGGGAGGCAGAGGCAGGCAGATCTCTGTGAGTTTGAGGTCAGGCGATCTACAGAGTGAGTTCCAGGACAGCCAGGACTGTTACACAGAGAAACCTTGTCTCGAAAAAAGCCAAATACACACACACACATTCACTTGGAATGGAGCTAACAAGAACAGAATATAAGAATTTATATGGGGGCTGGAGAGATGGCTCCGATGGTAAGAACACTGATTGTTCTTCCAGAGGTCCTGAGTTCAATTCCCAGCAACCACATAATGGCTCACAACCATCTGTAAAGAAATCTGGTGCCCTCTTCTGGCCTGCATGCACACATGCAGACAGATGCAGACAGAACACTGTAACAAAATAAATAAATCTTTAAAAAAAAAAGAATTTATATGTATGAAAATATCATGATGAAACCCAGTTCTGTATGTACAGAAAGTTTAAAAGGCATTATATAAATAACAAGATTAGATTTCTGTAGTATTCAGCAGACTTTGCTGTTAGAACTCTACCATAGCATAAGTCTTGCTCTTCTAGAATAGACCCCTGGAAGGAAATTGTTGCATGGACCCACCAGGGAGGATGCCACCAAAATGATCCTTCAGGGTACTGTGGCCTTGGTGTGGGAATATTTTTATTGCTTCAGTTTTTCTCTGCTGATGGGAAAACCAGGTTGGATTCTTCTCTGGACTTCCTGCAGAGACAACAAATAACCCAGGACCAAAGATACTGCCAGTGAATAAGTGATTTGGGGAAGCCACTGAGGAGCAGCAGAGGGAAGTAGCTCACACAGCAGGAGCTAAAATATAATGTTGATGATCAATAATAGTTCATTTTTATAGAAGATTTCCTAGGTGCTAGGCTCAGGGCTAATCTGCAAAATACTCTATTCAAAGTTCCTGGGAAGATATCCAGATAAGATAGGCAGTTGTGAATCTTAAAAGAGAGGGCCAGGAATGAAAACAGATATAATGGGGGCTGGACATGGCCCAGTGATTAAGAGCATATAGTGCTCTTCCATAGGCCCTGAGTTCAATTCCCATCACCCAAACGGGACAGCTCACAACAGCCTGTAAATCTAGCTCCAGGGGATCTGATGCCCTCTTGCTGGACTCCTCGGGCATCTGCACTCACATGGGGTTCCGACACACACACACACACACACACACACACACACACACACACACACACAAACCTAATTACAAAATAAAATGGGTGAGGTGGCTAAAGAGATGGTTCGGCGGTTAAGAGCACTGGCTCCTCTTCCAGAGGAACTGGGTTCAATTCCCAGCAATTATTTTAGCTCCCAGTCACCTGCAACTCTAGTTCTAGGTCATCTAAATGTGGTACACAGATAAACATGCAGGTAAAACACCCATACACATAAAATAAAAAATTATAGTTTTAGAATAGGAGCTGCAGAGATGACACAGAAGGAACGAGCACTAGCTGTGCCAAGTATGATAGTGCATGCCTTTAATCCCAGCACTGGGAAGAAGGGAGGGAAGGATCTCTGTAAGTTTGAGGCCATGTCAGCTAAATTGTGAGTTCCAGGGCAGCCAGGCATACATAGAGAGGCCCTGTCTCAACAACAAAACAAAACAAACAAAAAAAAAACACCACTAACAACAACAAAAAAAGCCCTGACTGCTCTTCCAGGATACCCAGGCTTGTTTTCCAGCACTCGTCTAGTGGCTCACAACTGTCCGTAACCCCATTTCCAGAGAATCCAATGCCCTCTTCTACCAACTCAAGCACCAGGCACACAAGTAGTGCACAGACATGCAAGAAAAACACCTACCCACATAAAAAGTTTAATTATAAAGTATCTTTAAGGAACTGGAGAGATGGTTAGGCGGTTATGACCACTGATTATTCTTCCAGAGGACCCACGTTCAATTTCCAGCACCCACATGGCAACTAGTTAATGTTTGTAACTCCAAGATATGACACTCTCACACAGACATACATGCAGGCAAAACACCAATGCACATATAATAAAATTGTAAAAATCTTTAAAAAATATGGCCATTTGTTGTGGAATATTAACTATTTAAAGATGTGTTACATTTATTTATGCTGTGGAATACTACTTTAGCCATGTAAAGTTTAACAATATATGGATGTGTGTTTAATTATGTAAAGATGTGTTGCATTTGTTTCACTTTGTCTGCCTAAGACACCTGATTGGTCTAATAAAAAGCTGAACGGCCAATAACTAGGCAGAGAAAGGATAGGCAAGGCTGGCAGGCAGAGAGAATAAATAGGAGGCAGACTCTAGGCTCTGGAAAGAGCAAGAAAGGGAGAGGAGGAAGGAGAAGAGAACAAGGGACACGCCTGGGGCAAGACACCAGTAAGATATACAGAAGGAAAGAAAAGTAAAAATCCCTGAGGCAGAAAGAAGATAAAGAGAAACAGGCTAATTTAAGTTAAAAGAGCTAGCCTAAAAGAAGCCTACATTAGGTCCACATGATTTGGAAGCTGGTTGGTGGCCTAAAAGAAAAGCCTGATACAGCTCTTCTTGAGGTGACGCACACCTTCAATTCCAGTACTCAGGAAGCAGAGGCAAGTGGATCTTATGAGTTCCAGGCAGCCAGGGCTACGTAATGAGACTGAGATAGCAAAGGTTCACACAGAATCCTTTCAGTGGAAACACATAGAGTAAGTGTTTTTTTTTTTTTTTTGTGATGCAGGTGATGTAGCTAGTTCATTCTGTGCTTGCCTAGCATGCACAAAGTCCTGGGCCCATGGTGCTGCAACCCTATGATCCTAGCACTCCAGGCGAAAATGGGAGGTTCACAAGTTCAGGGTCATCCTCAACCACGCTGTGAATTTAACCGGACCAGTTACTTGTATTTTTAATGACCAGTTAAATAACATATTGTGATTTACAGCCTTTTAAAAGTAAAGTAATCTGTATACATTTTATAAAAATTGAAGCCAGGTTTGATGATGCACATGTAATTTTATCATTCAAAAGGCTGAGGTATAGATGGCAGGAGCTTTGAGGCCAGCCTGTGCTACATAGCAAGAACTTGTCTCCCAAAGAGGAATGGGAAGGGAATGAGTTGGGCAAGTCTGAGGAGAGAAGTGAGGAGTTGGGGCTAGATATGATATCAAATACATTGTTTGCATGTATGAAATTATCAAAGAATAAATGTAGAGCTGGGCGGTGGTGGCGCACGCCTTTAATCCCAGCACTCGGGAGGCAGAGGCAGGCGGATCTCTGGGAGTTCGAGGCCAGCCTGGTCTACAAGAGCTAGTTCCAGGACAGGAACCAAAAGCCACGGAGAAACCCTGTATCAAAAATTCAAAAAAAAAAGAATAAATGTAAAAGGACTTTTAAAAAAAAAACAACAACTCCACTTTTGGAGATAAAGGCAGGTGGATCTCTGAGTTCCAGGCCAGTCTAGTCTATGTGGTGAGGCCCTTTCTCCAAAAATGAAAAGGAGCTGAGGAGGTGGTTCAGTTAGTAGAGGGTTTGCCTTGTTTGCATAATGCCCTGGGTTCAATCCTCAGCACCAAGTAAACCTGTTCCAATAATTCCAGCATTCTAGAGGAACATCAGAAGTTCAAGGTCATCCTCCCTAAAATAGTTCCAGGCCAACTTGGTATCTGAATCTGAAAAAAAGGGGGGGGGGGCAGAGGATAGGAAAGAAAAGAGGAAGGGAATGGGGGTAAAGATGAGGCTGCAATATACAAGTAGAGGACTAAGCTAATGAATATGAGGCTAAATCCTATCTCTGCAGCAAAATAAAATCAAAAAGAGCCAGTGAAATGGCCCAGTGGGTAAAAGCACCTGCTGGCAAGTCTGGTGACCTGAGTTCCGTTCCTGGGTCACACATGGTAGAAGGAGAAAAAGGACTCCCAAAAGTTGTCTTCTGACCTGGGCAGTGGTGGCATGTGCCTTTAATCCCAGCCCTCAGACAGATTCCTGTGAGTTCAAAGCCAGCCTGGTCTACAAGAGCTAGTTCCAGCACACTCAGGGCTGTTACTCAGAGAAACCCTTCTCAAAAAGTTAAAAAAAAAAAGTGTCCTCTGACTTCCACAGGTGTGCCATGGCACGCTCAGACTCTCTCTCTCTCTCTCTCTCTCTCACACACACACACACACACACACACACACACACACACACGTAGGTAAAGGTAAATAAATAGATGTTAAACAGAAAACTCTATCATTCTGAAATGGCCTCCAGTGGTCCATGGCCTTAGATAATACACAGCTTCGAGTTGAAACAAACCCTATGAATTTGGCAGGATAGTCCTCTTGTTCTTTTTATGACAAAGGGATTTCAACACGTGTAATCTCTAATTTTTTGTGTTTATTGAAAGAGGCTGTGGTAGTGCCTTCGAGTAGGATATGCTGAAGAGGCAGAGGCAGGAGAATCACTAGTTTGAGGATAGCCTGGGCTACACACACACACTTTAGGCTAAGAGATGCTTAATAGCACTTGGTGTTCTTTCAGAGGATCCACATTCAATTCCCAGCACCCACATTGTAACTATAGTTCCAGGGGATCTGAAGCCCTTTTCTGACTTCCTCAAACAGGAAACATGCATGTGGTACACAGATACACATGCAGGCAAAACATTCATATAAAATAAATCTTTTAAAAAATATCTTTTTTTTTTTCTCAAAGGGTGTGGTAGTACACACTATCCTGGAACTGTTGACCAGGCTCGCATGGAATTTGAAGATCTGCCTGTCTACGCCTTGTTACAACTGGGATTAAAGGCATGTGCCACTAATTCATCCAAGCCAGCCTTTCTTTTCTGTTTTTGTTTTGTTTTTGGGGTTTTGTTTGTTTGTTTGTTGCATACACAGGGTTTCTCTGTGTAACTCTGACTGTCCTGGAATTCATCCTAGAGACAAGACTGGCCTCAAACTCCCAAGTGCTGGGATTAAAGTCATGTGCCATCACTGCCTGACTCTCTCTTTTATAAAAATTATTACTACTTGGTGGCATATGCCTTTAATCCCTCCCTCAGGCATCAGAGGCAGGCAGATCTCTGAGTTCAGGCCAGCCTGGTCTACAGAGGAAATTCCAGGACAATCAGGGCTGCACAGAGAAACTCTTATCTCTGAAAAGACAACAGGGTATTTCTGTTTTATGTCTGGGGCCTGAAGAGACAGAAGAGGGTGTTCAGATTCCTGGAATTGGAGTTACAGGTACCTGAAAGCCTCCATGCAGGTGCTGGGAACTGAACCTGAGTCCTCCGCTAAAGCATTCTTAGCCTTTGAACCGCCTCTCCAGCTTCGTGAACTAACTTTTAAAGGGATCTAGAAGTAGAAGAAGAAAGAAGCCAGAGTAACATACTCCTGCTGGCTGGGAAGAAAGCAAACATTTAAGTTTTGAACTTCCTATGGGGCCTGAGAACAAGGAACTCTGGGTGGCCTCAGGGACCCAGGAATTGTCCCTAGCCAATAGTGAGAGGACACAGGCTCTCAGTCCTGTAGTCATGAGTAGGTGGTTTCTCCAATAATCTGAGTGTGCTTCACTAACCTCCACCAGCTCCAGATGGGAACTGTGGTGTCGCTGACACATTGTGTCAGTCCTGTGAAACCCTGAGTGGAATGTTAGACAAGTAGATGTTTGGGTGCTCATAGGTTGTTTAGAGCCATTGAATATGTAGCAACTTGTTACCTAGCAATAGAAACTTAAGTGGCCAGAAATCAAAACAGACTTCAATATGTATAATCACCAGCCTGGTCTACAGAGCTGGTTCCAGGACAGGCTTCAAAGCCACAGAGAAACCCTGCCTTGAAAAACCAAAAATAAATAAATAAATAAATAAATAAATAAATAAAGTATAATCCACTGGTTTTTGCATTCACAGACTGTTTATTGTTTTATGATTTGCTGATTTTCTATTCATTAACATGTAGAGCTGGGTGTGGCGCTGTAGGCCTGTAATCTCAACACCTGGGAAGCCGGGGCAGGAGGACTGACACAGATTCAAGGCTGGCTTGGTCTCCGTGGCAAGTCAGAGCCCAATCAGAGCTACAGAGTAAGACCCTGCCTCAAAATAAATAAATAAATAAGTAAACCAAAATCAACCAGTAAACAATTTTTTTAAAAAAAAGATTTATTTATTTTTATTTTATGTGCATTTGTGTTTTGCTTGCAATTATACCTGTGTGAGAGTGTCAGACTCCCTGGAACTGGAATTATAGACAGTCATAAGCCACCATGTGATTGCTGGGACTTGAACCCAGGTCCTCTGAAAGAGCAGTCAGCGCTCTTAACCTCTGAGCCATCCCTTTAGCTCCAGTAAACATTTTTTTTTTTTGTTTTTTTCGAGGCAGGGTTTCTCTGTGGCTTTAGAGCCTGTCCTGGAACTAGCTCTTGTAGACCAGGCTGGTCTCGAACTCACAGAGATCCACTTGCTTCTGCCTCCCGAGTGCTGGGATTAAAGGCATGCACCACCATCGCCCAGCCTAAACATTTTTTTAAATGTTACAAATATAGTCCATATTATTAAATATTCTATGATATATTTTTCTAAGAGCTGCACAGAACTCATGTAAGCAATCTTGTTTTCTTCCTGGACTTTGCTATTAGGAGACTCAGGACCTCTAGCAGTTCTACCAGGCTTTCCTTATGTCTGGCTTCACTCTGTTCCTTCTGCCCTTATTAAGTTTACGATGGCTTTCCCCTACCCATTACTGTTTACTCATTGTGCTAGTTTTATGTCTAAATTACAAATCTCTTGCTTTAAGACTCTTTTGGTTTTTTCTTTTATTGAGACGTGTAGCCCAGGCTGGCATCAAACTGAGGATGACCTTGAACTGATCTTCCTCCACCTCAAAAGTGCAGGGAACACAGACATGTACCACCACACCCTGTTTTATGTGGTCCAGGTGATGGGATCTGGGGCTTTGTGCATGTTAGGTAAGCACTACTCTCCCAACCCCTTATTTTTCTTAGGTTAATACTTTATACTGGAGCCGGGCAATGGTGGCGAGACAGAGTTTTACTATGTAATTCTAGTGATCTGGATAGCCAGGCTTGTCAAGCAGAGATCCGCATGCCTCTGCTTCCTGAATGCTAAGATTAAAAGTGTGCACCACCACACTCAGCCCACAGAGTTCTTTTTTTTAATATTTATTTATTATGTATACAATATTCTGTCTGTGAGTATGCCTGCAGGCCAGAAGAGGGTACCAGACCTCATTACAGATGGTTGTGAGCCACCATGTGGTTGCCGAGAATTGAACTCAGGACCTTTGGAAGAGCAGGCAATGCTCTTAACCACTGAGCCATCTCTCCAGCCCCCATCATGCTGGTATTTAATGGAGGAACCCAGTAATCTGTTAGAGAAGTGAGGTTGTCGTATGTGGACTGGGTTCCAGGGTCCCTGTGTGCCTCAAACTGCTCCAGGCAGAAGGAAGCACCAGGAGAGCCTTTCCCGATCAGGGAACCAGTGTTGTAATTTAAAAAGTGGCACGAGAGAGAGAAAGATGCTATGCAACAGAGTTAACGTGGTGGGTTTTTTGTTAGAGGAAAGGGAACATAAAAGGGGTGAGGGGAGACAGGAGCGGCAGAAGAGAAAAGAGGCAGAGAGATGGGAGGTGGGCGGGGCTCTTTTAAAAGGGAATGTGCACGGGAGGTGCTCTTAGTGGCTGCAGCTGAGGATGTATTCTGTCAGAACCCCAAGGGCAGGCCGGTACAGATGCCTGAATCCTAACGGACATACTCTCCATAAATAGTATCACAGGTCACACAGGTGGCCCAGTCTTTATCTTAGTTTCTTTTTCTTTTGTTTTTGTTTTTGTTTTTTGAGACAGGGTCTCCCTGGATAGCTCTGGCTGGCCTGAAACTCGCTCTGTGGACCAGGCTGCCTCTGTCTCCCCAGTACTGGAATTAAAGGCATGCGCCACCACTGCCCGGCTCATCTTAGTTTCCTTATCACATCCAATACCTACTCTGCATATGCTCATATGATGTTGCTGTCTCTCTTCAGTTTACGCTAAGTGAATGGCCGATAGACTAGAGTCCAAGCAAACTACAGCTACAGTCAGATTTACTCAGCAGAACCCATATTCAAGCTTGCATTTCCAGACCAAGGTGGTGCCATCTTGTGGCAATAGTTTGTGCACACAGTTTATGATTCATTCCAAGCCAACAGCTTTGAAATAGTTGAATACCTGAGATAAGTTTTGGGGAGCACTTGTATTATTTATCACTTACACACAATGGATTTTATTAATATGCTTAGTAGTACTATGTGAAAGTCGCATTATTCATACGTGCATAAGATGTCTGGAAACAAAGGGCTGGACTTAGTCTTGAGGCTCATGCCCCAGCAGAGGCATAAAAGCTTTCTAGCCACCATCTCTCCTGCTTGGGTCCCACGGGAGCTGGAGGGTACAGTTCCCGGAGAGCAGTTGTGCCCGAGCAGAAAAGGCCATCAATAAGGAGCAGGTGACAGTGCCACAGCTGGGTAATTTGTCTCCGCGCTCTGCTGTAGCCTATTCGCTGATGATCTATTTGTCCCAGGGAATAGATGGTGGCAGGTTTGTCCATATTTCACACTTATGAACCTGCCTGCTCCTCTCTGCCCAGCGCTGCTCATCTGTCTCTGTCCCTGGCTCCTCTCGTTTCATTCTGTGAGTGGACAGCAGGCCTTGGCAAAGAGTTATGAAGGTGGATTCTTAGAGGGTGGCTTGGGAAAGAAATGAAGAGAGGAAAGGGAAAGGGGAGGGAGGGAAGCTGAGAGCACGGGCCTGTTCCTTGCAGAGGAGGCAGGGATGGTTGGGAGACACACCCAAGAGATGTCCCAGACATACGGTGGGCAGGAAGGCACCTCAGAGAACAAGGGGATGGATGGGAAGGTTGATAGAGATGGACGGCCTGAGACAGGAGGACTTGAAGATGCTAGGGAGGCTTGCTTGCAGAAGACAGATTGAAAGGACTGGGGGTAAAATTCTTGCTTAGCATTCTTGTTATGCTGGGTTCTACCTTCAGACCGGAAAAGGGAGAACATGCTGAGCTTGAGGACTGAGTCCAATTCAAATCATTAAGTTGGACCTTCTGCGAAACCTAATGTAGTAACCAATATGCCCTTGGCATTCTTGGATATTGGAGTTCACACACTTGGTACTAAAAATTGAACCTAGGGCCTTTGTATCCTAGGCAAGTGTTCTACTGATAAACTAGATCCTCAGCCCTCTTATAACTTTTTAGTTTGAGATACGGTCTCACTAAATTGTTCAAGCTGGCCTTGAACTCACTCTGTAGCCCAGACATCCTTTGTACGTGAGATCCTCCTGACACAGTCTCCTTGTAGCTGGGATTAGAGGCCCCAGCTGGTATTCACACTCTTGTATAGCCCACTCCCACGCTGATCCGACCCTACATGTGTAACCAATAGGATGGGTAGAAATGACAGAGTGCAACCTACTTCCAAGTCATTGAAGATATCCTCTTATGCACTGATCTGCTAGTCTGGAAGAAGCCAGTGTCTATGAGAGAATACCCAAACAGCCTACTGGAGAAAGAACTGAGACCTCCAGCTATTAACTAGCATTAAATTATATGAGTCACCATGGATGGTCATTCTCCAGCCTCAGTGAGGTCTTCAGGTGACCATAGCTCGAGCTAACATCCTGACTGCACCCTTTTAGGCATCCCCAAGCCAGCATCACCCTTGTTAACCCCTTCCTCTGGAATTCTGCTCCCACAGGGCCTTGAGAAATAATGTTTTCTTTTGAAGTGAGGATTTGGGATAATCTATTCCACCATTATTGGAAATGGTCTAAATTTTTATTTGAGGAGTTTTTGTCCAACTGATTTGCTGGTCTGAACACAGTGTCATTGAGCAAGACCAGGTTCACTACAGATGATCCTTCAGCAGCAGTGTGTGTACTAATAGAACAGCTTGGCAAGCAGGGCTAGAGCAAGGAGAAGATGCTGGGATGGTGTTGTACAGCCTGGATAGTAAAGCCGTAACTGGGATAACTTTACCAAAGTTTTCTTGGACTGCATGAGTCTCTGGGACAAGGAACTTTCTGTGCTAAAACAGAGACATTCCAGTGTAAACTGGATTGTGTTGGTCATTGTAACCAGGGTAGAGGAATGGGTATTGAGGGTACTTCTGTAGTGAGCTGCCACGCATCATGGTTCCAATGAGTTTGTTATCCATTGCTTTAATAAAATAATGGAGGATAAGTACTTGAAAAGACAAAGAAATTTATTTATTATAATTCTGAAGTTCAAGGTTGAGGGACTGCACCTGGAGAGGTCCTTCTTACTAGCCAGGACTCCAAAGAGTCAAGAGATGACATAGAATATCATATAGCAAGAGAAAGCCAAGACAGTCAAACTTGTTTATGTTTCTGGGGATAGAATCCAGGCTTCATACATGATGTAACATGTTGCAAAGAGGGCCTGCTTGTTTGGCTGCCCAGCTAGCTTAGCCTTGAAACAACCACACAGAAACTGTATTATTTAAAATACTGGGCCGGGCGGTGGTGGCGCACGCCTTTAATCCCAGCACTCGGGAGGCAGAGGCAGGCGGATCTCTGTGAGTTCGAGACCAGCCTGGTCTACAAGAGCTAGTTCCAGGACAGGCTCCAAAACCACAGAGAAACCCTGTCTCGAAAAACCACAAAAAAAAAAAAGAGCATAAAACACTGTTTGGGCCATTAGCTCTAGCTTTTTATTGGCTAACTCTTACATCTTAATTTAACCCATTTCTATTAATCTGTGTATCACCACGAGGTTGCGGCCTACCAGCAAAGTTCTGGCATGTCTGACTCTGGCAGCGGCTCTATAGCAGCTCCTGATTCTGTCCTTCTTTATACCAGCATTCAGTTTAGTCTTTCCTGCCTACCTAAGTTCTACCCTATCAGGCCAAGGCAGTTTTCTTTATTCATTAACCAATAAACGCAACACATAGACAGAAGGACCTTCCACTCCAGTAGCACTGGGCTACACCCTAGTCTTACAATACATCCACTCTCTACTGATCTACTGATCTAATTCCTCAATAACCCACTAATCAATTAATTCATGAATTGATTAACCATTAATGAGTCAGCATCCTCACAACCCCATCACCTTCTATTTCCAATGTCATTAATATATAACTTTAAGAACCAGGACTTCAACATATGAAATCTGGGGAACAAATACTCAAAACATTTTGTATGGAATAGAGAGTAAGACCTGCCTTCCCTCTCTCCTAGTCAAGAGTGAAATGTTCCAGAGCCAAACTGTTTTATCTTCCTTTCCATCCATCTCCAACTTTGGTTGAGGGAGGAAGGAAAAATACTTCTTAGAAATGCAGAAATCCTGCTGTCGTGGTGCACATCTTTAATCCCAGCACTCTGGAAGCAGAGGCAGGCCAATCTCTGTGAGTTCAAGGCCAGCCTGGTCTACGGAATGAGTTCCAGGATAGCTAGGGTTACACAGAGAAACCCTGTCTCAAAAAACCAAAGCAAACCAAAACAAAACAAAAAGGAATGAAGGAAGAAAAGAAAGGAATAAAGATAGGCTACGATTTGTAGGAAAAGCTGCAGGTCATCCCTTTGTTTCTCTTTCCCTCCTCCTTTTCTCCCACCTCAGCAAGATTGAGGCATTCAGAAGCTTCAGGCTTCATGCCAAGTATGGTGGTTCATGCAGTAATGTCAGTACTTAGGAAAGGGAGGCAAGAAGATTACTGTGAGTCCAAAGTCATCCCAGGCTACAGAGGGAGATTTGTCTCATAAAACAAAATGAAATGAGATCTTGGGGTTGAGTGAAGTTGTTACCTTAGGCCGGCAGAGCCAACACCTCCTGTCCATGTGTCTTATTTTGTGGCTTGATTCTCAAGAGCCTCTGTTGGTTACACGGTCAAAGGTCAAGGTCATCAAGACTACCCATTTCAGTTTATTTTAAAAAAATGATCCCTTGTAGTGAGTGATATAGTGTTGCTGGTAATATCCACCCCTTGATTATTTTGTGATTGGATTGTACTTTCATGCTGGAAGTTCCTTCGTTGTCAGCCAATTGTATTCATGGGTTCTGCAGTGGTGCAGAAGAGTGTTGTGAGAAGCCAGATGTGGGTCCTGGAAATTGGATGTTAGACTCTCTGCAAGAGTTGAGCCATCTCCTCTCCAGTCCGTTTTACTTATTTGTTTGTTTGTTGTTTTGATTTTTGAGATAGGGTTTCTCAGTAGCTATGGAGCCAGTCCTGGAACTTGCTCTGTAGACCAGGCTGGCCTTGAACTCACAGAGACTGCCTGCCTCTACCTCCCAAGTGCTGGGATTAAAGGCATGCACTACCACCACCCAGCCTCTCCAGTCTCTTGATTCTGTTTTTTGTTTGTTTGTTTCAAGACAGAGTTTCTCTGTAATTTGGGAACCTGTCTTCGAACTTGCTCTGTAGATCAGGCTGGTCTTGAACTTACAGAGATCCACCTGCCTCTGCCTCCTGAGTGCTGGGATTAAAGGCTTGTGCCACCACCACCTGGCCAGGTTCTTGATTCTTAAAGGAAAGCACATCCTACCACATGACAACAGCAATGTCTCCATCTGGTGATCCTCCATCTAATTGGCTGTGTTTTTCCTGAGTGGCAGTGGTCTGGGAACCTGTGGAGATCACACTGACTTCTACAATGAAGAGACCACTCTTTCTCCAAGTCCAGCTGTGTCTCTGATGCCCTTTGCGTGCTTCACTTGGCTCACGCAGAACTCAAGTCACAGGCTGGCAGCCTGCTATGTTAGCTACTCTCCTCAACCCTGACTGGTGCTGCATTTATTTTGATGGTTCCACCTGCTGTGACAATTGGTTCTGACTTCTGTTTATCATATTGATACTCAGTTTCCTTTGTAAACGAATCACACAAAGTAAGTTGTATTCATTGTATCATCTTAAGAAAATTCAAGGGGAGGCCTGGAGAGATTGATCAGAATTAGGTGTACTGGCTGCTCTTGCAGAAGACCTGAATTGTCTCCCAGGACCTTCACTGTGGCTCATAACCTGTAACTCCAGTTCTAGGGGACCTGATGCTTCTCACTTCCTCATGCACTGCATGTATTTGGTGCACATATATTCATTTAGGTTATACATACACATATAAACTTTAATAAAAGATTTTTGTTGTTTTATGTTTTTGTTTTTGAGACAGGGTTTGTCAGTGTAAGAGCCCTGGCTGCCCTGGAACTTGTTTTTTTTTTTTCGAGACAGGGTTTCTCTGTAGCTTTGGAGCCTGTCCTGGAACTCCCTTTGTAGACCAGGCTGGTCTCGAACTCACAGAGATCCGCCTGCCTCTGCTTCCCGAGTGCTGGGATTAAGGGCGTGCGCCACCACCGCCTGGCTTATTATTTTGGTTTTGTAGACCAGGCTGGCCTTGAACTCATAGAGATCTTCCTGCCTCTGCCTCCTCGAGTGCTGGCATTACAGGCGCATCCCACCAACCTCCCGGCTAAGTAAATTTTTTAAGTTAAAAAAAAAAACTCAAAGGGAAAAGAATCATAGTTTGTTTTAGTTACTTTCTACTGCTGCAAGAAGACCCATGATTAAGGCAGCTTTTAGAAGAGTTTATTGTGGACTTACATAGGTTCCAGAAGGTTGGAGTCCATGACATCATGGTGTGGAGCATGACAGCAGTCAAGACAGACAAGGTGCTAGGGTAGTAGCTGAGAGCTCACATATTGACCCACAAGCAGAGGTAGAGGGAGGTAGCTGGGAATGGCTGTGGGCTTTTAAAACTTCAAAACCCGCCCCCAGTGACACACCTCCTCCAATAAGGCTACACCTCCTAATCCTTCCCACATAGTTTCACCATTGGAAACCAAGTATTCAAACATATGAGCCTACCTATGATGGTCTTTATTTATTTATTTAGAATTTCCACCTCCTCCCATCCTCCCGTTTCCCTCCCCTTCCGCCCACTGTCCCTCTCCCTCCCTTTCCAGTCCTAAGAGAAGTCAGGGTGCCCTGCCCTGTGGGAAGTCCAAGGCCCCCTGCTCCATCCAGGTCTAAGAAGGTGTGCATCCAAACAGACTAGGCTCCCAAAAAGCCAGCACATGCAGTAGAATCAAAGTCTGGTGTCATTATCATTGGCTTCTCAGTCTGCCCTCATTGTCAGCCACATTCAGAGAGTCCGGTTTGATCACATGCTCATTCAGTCCCAGTCCAGCTGGCCTTGGTGAGCTCCCATTAGATCAGTCCCACCATCTCCGTGGGTGGATGCACCCCTCGCAGTCCTGACTTCCTTGCTCATGTTCTCCTTCCTTCTGCTCTTCATCTGGGCCTTGGGAGCTCAGTCCAGTGCTCCAATGTGGGTCTCTGTCTCTATCTTCATCCATCACCAAATGAAGGTTCTATGGTGAGATGCAAGATATTCATCAGTGTGGCTAATGGGAGAAGGCCAGTTCAGGCACCCTCTCCTCTGCTGCCCACAGACCTAGCTGGGGAAATCCCCTTGGACACCTGAGAACCCCTCTAGAGCCAAGTCTCTTGCCAACCCTAAAATGGCTCCCTTAGTTAAGATATATTCTTCCCTGCTCCCATATCCACCCTTACTCCATCTCAACCATCCCATTCCCCCAAGCTCTCCCCAATCCTCTCCTTCTCCCTTCTCTCTCCACATCTCCCCTTCCCCCCAACCCACCCACCCCCCTGCTCCCAACTTTTGCCTGGCGATCTTGTCTACTTTCAATATCCAGGAGGATAAATATATGTTTTTCTTTGGGTTCACCTTCTTATTTAGCTTCTCTAGGATCATGAACTATAGGCTCAATGTCCCTTGTTTATGGCTAGAATCCACTTATGAGTGAGTACATACCATATTCCTCTTTTTGGGTCTGGCTTATCTAACTCAGTAAAGTGTTTTCTATTTCCATATGATGGTCATTTTTATTCAAACCAACACGTAGTTTAAATCTAAATTCTTGGGTTGCGGATAGCTCAGTTAGTATAAGCCTGAAGACCTTACTGTGATTCCCAGCACATCACAGGAGGGCGTTGGTTCATAACCCCAGTGCTGGGGAAGCATAGACAAGAGGGAGGGATGAGGGATGGCCACTCCCTCTGCTCTGGAGGTTTCAGCCAGCAGTGATTGGATATTTGTCTGCTACACCAGGTCTTGCCTATCAGTTGGTACAGATAGAACTTGTTCAGTCAAATTTCGGTGTTTCAAGGCCTTAAGTGGGAGCTACCTAGCCAGACTCATAAATTTGAGAGAGTCAGAAAGTTAGTTATATCCTCTGCAAGTTCCTGACCCCAGGCACACAGAGTGGGAATTACCAGCCAGTGGGTTGGCATTTTTTGGTTGGTATATCTCTGTCTTTGGGTCCCCCAGGGGTCAGCAGGGTTTCCACCTCTGTTTGTGGGCTGAGAAATCAAATATAGGAGTCCCAGATGAATAGATGGTGGAGAGAAAGCTTTTTTTTTTTTAAAATTATGTAGCCTTCATTATCTTGTCTCGGCTTAAGTGCTGGGATTACAGGTGTAAAGCATCACACTCGGGCTCTGGAGAGAAAGCATTCTGCTTGCCCAGAGCCTTAACCGCCAGGCTTAAATAGCTGAAGAGATAGCTCGGCTGTTAAAAGCCGGTACTGCTCTTGGAGAAGAACATGAGTTTGAATCCCAGCCCATTAGGATACCTCAAACCTCCTTTAAAACTCCAGCTCCAGGATTTCGGAGGCCTCTGACGCCTGTACACACACAAACGATTAAAAATGAAATAAATCTCTTTAGACGTTTAAAAAAGTAAGTGTTGGAGAGTGTCTGTTCTTTTGATGAGATAAACACTGCTGATGCCTTGACCCAGAACACAAACTACCTGTGAAGTCCTGCAGGGGTTCCACACCCCCCCCCCCCCCCCAGTACCCTAGTAGGAAGGGAACTGACAGGCACACAAAACTTGTATACAATTTTGGGGTATGCAGACCCTCTTTGGTGTGTCCTCCAAATGTCAAGAACTTATTGTTCGACGCCCGCATTTACCGAGGTGAATTTTAAGGTACAGAGCGGGGAAAGGGCTGTTCAAGGGAACGGAGCCAGTTAGCTGCAGCGGTCCAGCAGCTCCGAGGTGTGGCAACGGATTTGGAGAGATCCCATCTGGCTGTTCTTGAAAGGTAGGCTGGCGAGGCGGAGGCGTGGTTTTCTCTAGCCCCGCCCCCTCCACAGGGCTGGGGCGTGGCCTTCCTGCGACCTGCTCTGGTCCAACATGGCTCCGCGGTTGTGCATCATCTCTGCAGCGGTACGGCGGCTGCTGGGGAAGCAGGGACCCCGCGCTGGGGATCTCGCGGCTGCGGCTGCTGTGCGGTGAGAGGCCGACGGGGCCGACCGCGTGCCCGGAACAGGGGCAGGGGAGGGGGCTGGAATGAAGAGCAGACTCTTGGGTTTAGAATTCAGGGGTTAGAGGAGGAGCTGCCAGAATGAAGGCCTGAGGAGAGTCTGAGAAAGAATGAGGGAGGTGAAGAGATACGGGTAGGGTTTTATTTTTTAAGCAGGTTCACATTACATGTGATTTGAACTCGGAATCCTCTTGCCTCGGCCTCCTAGACATTACTGGCGTGCATTATCATGTCTTGCTGGGCAGGTTCTTTGTCCTGTTTAGGACCTGGGTCTGGGCTGAGAATAAAAAATGAGGTGAGTGGGAGGGACAGGTCTTGAGCACTGGAGCGGGGAGTGGGGGAGCGAAAGCAGAGGACAGTGGTAGCAGCCCTCTAGTCTGTCCTTTGTGATTTGCCACGCGCTGGGGGCTTCTGGGCCAGGCAGCTCCTCCCTCAGGAAGTTGTAGGAGGAAGGAGAGGACTAGGGTACAGTGGGAATTCCCAAAGTGGTCCCTCACCCTGCACTGTACAGTGGGTCGACAGAAGGGGATGGGAGTTGGTCAAGGTCAGTCTCTGAGCCCTTCGGAGGCTGCTCTGGAGGTAGGACCCAGGTCTCATGATGCACCCTGCACTTTGCACCACCGCTGGTGGAGAGAGGCTCGGCTCTGGCTGTAGGGCTTGGCTGCCCCTGACTGGCTCTGGGCTGCTCCTCCCTCCTCCGTGCTGTGCCCTGTGCTAACCCTATCTCTGCATTTATCACCCTGAGCGCTTCTGACCCAGTGCTAACCTGTCCTTCCCTAGTGGGTCTCCTGTTTCCTTAGCCCCGCACCCTCACAGGTTTGAGGACAGGGTAAGCGCAAAGAATATTTGCTAAAGAAGAGAAAACACCTGTCCTCACACCTGTGGAAAGGAATTCGCGTTCCTCCTGCCCCAGCCCGGGAGTGAAGCCATAGAGTCCCCCATTAGATCACTGTGCACGGGAACTTTTGGAAAGCGGAGATATCGGAGTTGGACTTGGGTCCGTCACCTCCATGCTGGATATAGAGGGAGAAGCTGACATTGGGGAAAAGCCTGGGTTGTGCCTGGTAAACAGCCTTTTGTGGAGGGATGACCTTGGATAGAAGGAGGAAACAGGACTTGTCTGACAGGATTGTTTTGTGTGTCTGGGAAAAGAATCCAGGAGCTCAGGTACGCTAGGCTGGTGCTCTTTCTTTGAAACCATACTTTCTCATTGGATTGTTGAGGACTGAAGAAGCCATGTTTGTGTTACCCATTGCCCAAGTCTGGGCCTCAAGCAATTTCTGTCATTGTGAGAGTTGAAAGGATATCCAGAAAAATAATCTTCTTACATTAAAAAAATTAGTTTGAGCCTGACGGTGGTGGTGCATGCCTTTAACCCAGCACTCGGGAGGCAGAGGCAGGCGGATCTCTGAGTTGGAGGCTAGCCTGGTCTACATATCCAGCTCCAAGACAGATAGGACTACACAGAGAGACCATGTCTTACAAAACAAACAAAAAACAATTCTTTGGGGGACTAGAAAGATGGCATAGCACTGGTTGCTCTTTCTGCATACCCAGGTTGATTCACGGCTCACACATGAGACCACTTAGAGTTGGATCTGACACCCTCTTTGGGCCTTCATGGGTGTACAAGTGGTGCACAGACACACACACACAGGTTGTCAGTCTTGGCAGCAGGTGCCTTTACATCTCACTGGCCCAAGATCATCTGTTTTTTTTTTTTCTATAAAGAAATTTACTTTTTTTAAATGTGTGTGTAGAGAGGAGAGGAATGAGAACGTGCACAGGAATGCAGGTGCTATTGAGCTAGAAAAAGGAGCTAAATCCCTTGGAACTGGAGTTCCAGGCAGTTGTGAGCCGCCCTACTGATGTGGCGCTAGGAACCAACTCTCGGGTCCCCTACAAGAGCAGCTTTGTGTTCCCTTAACCACCAAGCCATATCCAGTCACAAGATCATCTCTGTTTTTTTGTTTTTATGAGACGGGTTTCTCTGTGTAGCCCTGGCTGTCCTGGAACTCACTCTGTAGACCAGGCTGGCCTTGAATTCTCAGACATCTACCTGCCTTTGCCCCCTGAGTGCTGGGATTAAAGGCATGTGCCACCATTGCCTGGCACAAGGTCATCTTTAGGAGACCATGTTTTCCAGATGAATGGAGATACTGAGGCTGAGAAAAGAACAGTGGTAGGATCTTTAGTGTGGCAAACACCCAAAGGTCACAATGGGATGGGGGAAGGGTTAGAGACACCTGCTGCTTTTAATGTGGCAATCCTGTATGATTCTTGGTGAGCTTTGGTGTCTTTCTGTTACAGTGGGCATGGCAATCCCTGCTATGAGCTGTGAAGACACGCAGCATTTACCTATGATACCTACCCTTAATGATTTGCATCATCATCATCATCATCATCATCATCATCATCA
Source organism: Microtus pennsylvanicus (assembly GCF_037038515.1). Taxonomy (NCBI): domain Eukaryota; kingdom Metazoa; phylum Chordata; class Mammalia; order Rodentia; family Cricetidae; genus Microtus; species Microtus pennsylvanicus. The sequence continues at coordinate 66,188,112 of NC_134590.1, forward strand.
TCATCATTATTATTATTTGCCCTGGCCCCATATTGAGACCCAAGACCACCTTTTCTTGCTGATCTTCAGCCTGCTCCCTATCTTTGTGGAGTCACTCTTGGGGCTGGCAGTTCTACCAATGACCTATGGTAAAGACACTGCATGGCAAGTTCTTCACTTGGTGAGCCAGCTTGCTGGCCCCTCATTGTTTAAAATTTTACTGTAAAAGGAGGGGTGAATATAATTAGAACACACTGTCCAAAATTCTCGAAGAATTAATAAGTTAAAAATAAATGTACTGTGAGGATTAACTTGTAGTATGTAGTAGCTGCTCAATATACAATGCTGTTATCCAGGGTGCATACTTGTGCTCATGTCACTGGTAGACTGAGGCAGGGGGATCATGAGTTAGAAGCTAAGCCTGGGATATATAACAAGATTCTTTTGAAAGAAAAGAGAGAAAGAAAGAAAGAGAGAAAGAAAGAAAGAAAGAAAAAGGGAGAGAGAGAAGTTCGTGTTACTACTACACTAATCTTGTTACTAACAAGCCTTTAGTAGTCATGGTGGTTCTGCTTGTTTTTATGTGTTTATGATGTGTTCCCCCTGTGACACTGGGGCCTGAACACAGGACCTCGTGTGCTAGGCAAGCACTCCTCCGCTGAGCTACACCCACAGCCCCAAACTTCGGTTCTCACAGCCGGAACACCTCTCTTTCAATAAGGAGAAGTGTGGCAGCCAGCTCCAATTGAGAAGATGTTCAGGACCTAGAGAGCTGAGCATCCCGGTCTAGAAAGTTCCGAGGTTCTCGAGCCTTCACACTTGGAGCGGCATCAGGCCGTTGACTTCCATCCATTGCCAGTGCGAACGTGACGTGACGTCTACGATACCGTAGCCTCAGGAGATGGAAATGTTCTTGTCTAGGTGGAATAATTTCTGAGCTGTTGTGGCAGGTCACGTGGGGAATGGAAGGGAGGTAGTCTGCGGCTCCTGTATAGTTGTGGGAAAAGGCAGGGCTGTGTGGAACTAAAGAAAGAGCCGAGGTGAAACTGTGGGCGAGTCTCACAGAAAAAGGCTGGACTGGTCGCTGGGGCAGCTCCTTCTGATTCTTCTCAGGACTGAGGTTGAACTTAGGGCCTTGTGAATGCCAGGCAAGAGTTCTACCACAATGCTGTATTCCTCGCCCTTTAACATTGCGTTTGAGATCTAGTCTCACAATGTTGGGATTTAAGGTGTATGTCACCAAACCCAGCCTGTTTTCATCATCTCTAGCACTAATTCTGCTGTGATGTTTGGAATGGAAAGGTCCCTGAGTCTGAGTCCACATTCTAGGTCAGGGCTTCTCTTTACTTTCAGGCTTTAGTCTCTCTCTGGCCATCTGTCTGTCTTATCTGTTTGCATCTGCATCCCATTCATTTATTTCCCAAACATAGATTGAGTTTGTACTGTGTGTTAGCCTTGCTCCGGTTACTGGAAACACAGCCGAGCATACCAAATCCACCCTTGTGAGGCTGCATCTGGTGAGGAGACAAACAATAAATAAGTAAAGTGTAATAATCAAACAGAGGTTTTTTTGGTTTTGGTACGTGATTCTTTTCTTTTTTTCAGTGCTGGAGATCGAACACAGGGTGTCATGCATGCTAGGTAGGCAGATATATTCTCCTATGGATCTTTTTTTTTGAAGATTTATTTATTTATTAAGTATACAGTGGTCTGCCTGCATATGTCCCTGCAAGCCAGAAGAGGGCAGCATATTTCATTACAGATGGTTGTGAGCCACCATTGGTTGCTGGGAATTGAACTCAGGACCTTTGGAAGTGCAGCCAGTGCTCTTAACCTCTGAGCCATCTTTCCAGTCCTCTCCGATGGATCTGTATGCCTAGCTCAGGCATAGGGTTTTAGATGTTCCTGCAGTTCTCGACCTGGGGGTTATAACGCCTTTGGTGGTCAAATGACCTTTTCATAAGGGTTGCGTACCAGATATCCTGTATATTAGATATTTACATAAAGATTCATAACAATATCAAAATTAAAGTTATGAAGTAGCAACAAAAATAATTTAATGACTGAGGTCACCACAACATGTAGAACTGTATTAAAGGGTTGCAGCATTAGAAAAGTTGAGAACCACTGCTGTAGAACAAAACAAGGGAGCAAAGTGAGAAAGACTGGGCAGGGCAAGGGTAGGAAAACACCAGGAATTCACTAGAAAAGTAAAATTTGAACTCTTAAAAATGTGTACTTTGGGGCTGGAGCACTTGCTGCTGCTCTTGTAGAGGACCGGGGTTCAGTTCCCAGCACCCACACAGTGGTTCCCAGCCATCTGTAACTCCAGTTCCTAGGGATCTAATGCTCTTTTCTGGCCCCCATGTGGTGTACATACATACATCCAGGTAACATTCATACACATTAAATAAATATATCTCTTAAAAAAATAATGTTCTTGGGGGTGTTGGCTTGAAATGGAGAAACTCTCTGGGTCTGAACAAGTCCCTTATTAGATTTTTACTTATACAATAAACCATTTCCAACAACTAGGGTTGGAGAGATGACTTAGCAGTTAAGAGCACTGGCTACTCCTCCAGGGAACTGGGTTTGATTCCCAGCATCTACATGGTGGCTCACTGCTGTCTATAACTCCAGTTCCGGGGGATCTGATATCATCTTCTGGCGTCCAGGGAGCCAACATGGAAGTGGTGCACAGACATACATGCAGGTGAAATATCCGTATACATAAAATGAAATAAAAATTAATGTAAAAGAAAAGGCCTAGCTGGGTGAGCTGCTGTGTTTTGCTACTAAACACATGGGGAAGCAGACCTGCAGAATTAGAATGGCTGGAGGAGAGGGAAGGCATCAAAGCTTCAGGGACCTCACCTGTCCAGCCTTGAAGCCCCTGGGCTTGCTTTTCAGGACTGGCCACTGGATATTTACCTTGGCCATTAGTGATGTTAATGAGTTACTGAGAGCCTCGCTCTGGAGCAAAGGTCTTGGTGGGCAAATAGAGCCGCTTTCCTCCCTGTCACCACCTCCTCCTGGGGAGTCAGTCACACCATTCAGAGCAAAGGCCATGCCCTTCAGTGTCCTACCTGAGGGACTGGTTGTCAAGGAAAGTGCTGTTCTCTGATTTTCCATATTCCCTTGAGCTAATTCATCCTGAAGGTGGCAGTAGTAGAACCCACACTCTAAGGTTGCATAGCTTCATGGAGCTCCTGCAGTGAAGTTCCCAGAGCCTGGCTCAGGCGCCCTAAGTCACCATGCATCCCATCTAAGGACACGTGTCCTTTTGCTCTTTGCTGTGAACAAATACATGCACATTAACTGAAGGAGCCCATGGTGTTAGATGTGTTTACGCCAGCATTCTTCTCGCTTTATGAAACGCTAACCATCTTTCCTCTCCCAGGCAAGCAGCAGAGTCCTCCTTGCTGTCAGCTACCTTTCCCATGACCAGATACCTGACAAGGAGCAGCTTAAGAGAGAAGGGCCTACTGTGTTTGAGCGAACAGTCCACGATGGCGGCCAGCTGCTCGTGATGTATCTGTAGTCAGGAGTCTGGAGAGATGAATTCAAGGGCTCAGTAGGCTTTCCTCCTCCTCCCGTTTTCTCTTTTATTCAGTCTAGGTCTCTAGTCACTGAGTGGGGTGAGTCTTCTCAGTTAAGCCGCCGGAAACACCTCACAGAGGTGACCAGAGGTGTGTCTCCTAGGTTATCTCCTAGGTTATGAACAATGGCGATCAGATATCACACCCTTTGCTCATGTTTTACTTCCTGTAGTTTTAGTTATCTCCTAGCAGCTCTTGTCAGAAGATATGAAATGGAGCCATGTGGTGGTGGTGCATTATTTTTATTTTTTTTTAATATTTTTATGGTTTTATTTAACTTTATTTTATGTGCATTGGTGTGAAGGTGTCAGATTCCCTGCAACTGAATCTTCAGACTGAGCCATTTCTCCAGCCTGGCACACGCCTTTAATCCCAGCACTTGGGAGTGCAGAGGCAGGCAGATCTCTGTGAGTTCCAGGACAGCCAGGACGGTTTCACAGAGATCCTGTGTCAAAAAACAAAACAAAAAAACACCAAAGAAAAAGAAATGGAAGATTTCAGCAACAGACCACATCCATAGATACTTATTTCAGGATAGTGTTTTAGTTTATCATTGTTAATTTCTTACTATGCTTAGCCTATAAATGAAATTTCATCATAATTTTAAACACATGTATGAAAAATGCATTACTTATAGATTAAGCTTTATCATAAATTTGTGCATATAGGAAAGAAGCATAGTGTTTGCTATGTGAGACACTTTTGGGAAGGGTGATGACTCAGCCATAGAGGAATTTACCGAGACGTGAACAGAGAACTTGCTGAAATGCACTTTAAGAAAAAATGAGTTCCCAGAGAGGGAAGTCGCGCCCCTGGAAAGGGTTGGGAGCCCTTTCCATAACAGATAAGGGGACATTGCTTGGTCTGACCTTTGTGAGGCTCTTGTTCAGGCTTATGTTTGAAGGAATAGATGGGCTTCTCATTATCTTAATAGTAAATTTTATGACAAAACTTGTTTTCCTTGAACTGACCATTTGTGTAATGTTCCATGAGTCAGGAGGGGTTAGTTCCAATTGTCTGTGTAAGATGTGGACCTGGGCTGGTGAGATGGCTCAGTGGTTAAGAGCACTCACTACCCTTGCAGAGGACTAGGGTCAGTTCCCTGTATACACATGGTGGCTCACAACCATTTCTAACTCCAGTTCCAGCAGATCAAATCCTTTCCTTCTGGTCTTCATGGGTGCAGCATGCATGTGGTACAGTTACTTACTGGCAAAACATTCATACACATTTAAAAAATAATTGGTGTGGTGGTGCACACCTTTCATTCCAGCACTGGGGAGTCTGAGGCATGGGGACCTTTGAGTTCCACAGAGTGAGTTCCAAGACAGTCAGGGCTACACAGAGAAACCCTGTCTTGAAAAACAAAACAAAAAAGAAGCATAGATTAGGCCAGACGTTGAGTGGGGCTTTTGCTTTTATTTTGGCCTATTTTGTTTACATTCCCAAGACAATTGAGTAAGGTCAAGTCATTGACAAGAGATCCTCCAAAGTGGAGGCGTCACAGGGCCCTGGTTGGAGCTGCTGGTTCAGTCACTGCAGGATCGTAGGATGGTAAGGCATAGAAGGCTCTGGAGCACCCCCCCTTTTTTTTTAAAGATGAAGGAATGGCTATCTCAAGAGATAGAAGTCCAGACTGTGGCATCATTTGGAAATTATGAGGTTTTCAGAGGTGAGAGACAGGTGTTGTTATGGATGGTGATGGTTGATATCCCTGAAGACTATACAGTCTGTAGCTTAATTGTCTATATGTGGTAAAATAGTAATTGTACCAGAAGGGTAAGAAGCGAGGGTCAAAAAAGAAAGGTGAGCCGGCAGTGGCGGCGCGCCTTTAATCCCAGCCCTCAGGAGGCAGAGGCAGGCGGATATCTTTGAGTTCGAGGCCAGCCAGGTCTACAGAGCTAATTCCAGGACAGGCTCCAAAGCTACAGAGAAATCCTGTTTCAAAGAAAGAAAGAAAGAAAGAAAGAAAGAAAGAAAGAAAGAAAGAAAGAAAGAAAGAAAGAAAGACAGACAGACAAGAAATAGGAGCTTGACTGTTTAAGGAAGTGTTGAAGTTGAGGTGTTAGGGGCTGAAGCAGATTTCCTGATACAGGTAGAAAACTGTCCGGTCTATTAGGATCTAGTGTTGGTTATTGGAGAGAGGAGAATTTGAAGGACTCTTTTGAGAGGAGGTATAGTTTTGTCATAGACTTGATATGTTGGGACAAGCAGTTGGTCAGGCTTGATTGAACTGAGTTTTTTTTTCTAGAGTTTTATCAGGCAGAGCAAAGAGTAAACATCTGTGAGACCTGTCTGTTGTCTTGGAATTGGGGGTTTGGCAAAGGTACACTATTTATGTCTCTAATAGAAGAGTAAAGCTGCACCACTAAAGAATGCCTATTGGGTTGGATATTGGTGGTGCACACCTTTAATCCCAGCACTTGGGAGGCAGAGGTAGGCAGATTTTAGTGACTTTGAGGACAGCCTGGTCTCCAAAGTGAGTTCCAGGACAGCCAGGACTATTAAAAGTTTGCCTGTGGGATGGGACCTCTTGTGGCCTCAATTCAAATGAGCCTGGCTTACTAGGCCAGCATTTGAGAAGACTACACCCTGAGCTGGTGAGAGAGGAGATAGAAAGAAGTGGATGTAGATTACATTTGACTATGAGAGTGTTGGGAGAGGTGTGCTAAGTCCATGGAGCTAGAGTTCTATGGGAAATATGGATAGAGGGAAATTATTAATTGCATCCGTTTAAATAAGTGGCTGAGTAGGAAATGCAGTCGGGTAGGAGTTAGGACAAGCAAAGGCAGTAGTCCTCCATGAGGGTCCCGGTGTATTAGGACAAGCAAAGGCAGTAGTCCTCCATGAGGGTCCCCGTGTGTTAGTTGTGTTAGGACAAGCAAAGGCAGTAGTCCTCCATGAGGGTCCAGGTGTGTTAGTTGAGGAGTTTATGGGTCTTTTGGGGACGGTAAAGCAGGAGGGACTAAGACCAGGAGGAGCAGAATAACACGTCAGAATGGTTTAAAATGACACTATTGGGTGATTTCAGGAAGGCAGGTAAAGAGTATGACAGTAGTCATCGGGAAAGATGCGGCCAAACACTAGGCCAGGTATAGGGGCCCGAGCTATTGGAGTGAGGGGTGTGAGATCTTTTTAATTATTTAACATTTATTTATTTGTTTATGTCTATGGGTGTTTTGCCGGCTTGTATGTCTGAGCATCATGTGCATGCTTAGTGCCCTGTGTGTCCAGAAGAGAGCACCAGATTTCCTGAGACAGGAGGGCTAAACAGTTGTGAGCCACCATGTGGGTGCTGGGAATTGAACCTAGGTCCTCTGGATGAACAGCCAATGCTCTAACTGCTGAGCCATCTCCAGCCTGGAGGTGAATGTTTTGTTGTTGTTGTTGTTTGTTTCTTTTTTGAGACAGGTTCTCTGTAATAGCCTTGACTGACCTGGAACTCATTCTAATAGACCAGGGTGGCTTTGAACTCACAGAGATCCGCCTGCCTCTGCCTCCTGAGTACTGGGATTAAAGGGGTGTATCTTCACACCTGGGTATGAGATCTTAAAAGTGCAGTTGGGAGGAAAAGTGGTCTGAGGAGTGTCTTAATTGTGAACTTAGAGAGCTTCTAAGAGTTAGATTAAGGGGGCTGGAGATGGCTCAGTGGTTGTGGCTGCTCTTGTGGAGGACCCAGGTTTGAATCCCAGCACCCATATGGCAGCTCACAAACATCTGTATTTCCAGTTCCAGGGTATCTGACACTTCTGCTGACCTCCGTGGGGTCCTCTGAGCATGTGTCGCAGAAACTTACACTTGGGCACACATGCCCATAAAATATCTATATAAAAATAAAAAGAACTAGATTAACCATCTCAGCCTTTTCAGATGATAGAGGGTTGCCAAACAAGCATGGAAACCATACCATAATTTTGATGCTTTCATTTAATTCTTAATCTTGAAAAGGAAAGCTGAGCATTTTCAGACTGTAGGCATGGGGTGGAAGGGGGAGGGGCAAAGCAAGGCAATGTTCTAGAGAACAGTGGGTGGTGGCCTGATAGGCTGTCCCTTCCTCTCTCCCCTCTGCTTACAGAATTTGCTTCTTCCATTGCATCACGAATGCTGGGAATTTTTTATATGCGGCCATTATGCTAGGGGAAAGTGGCGAGGCTTAGTTGCATTTCCTGAGAATGTGGAAGAGCGGGATTGGGGAGTGGAGTGGAAGGCTGTTGGTCAGCTTGGTTGTTATCCTAAGAACTGTCAGAGTGGGCCTGGCAATGAATAATGGGCACTCTAGTTAGAAGCCTGGTAGCTTCTAGTAGGGTCAGAATCTCTGAGACTCGTCTAATCAGGGCAACATGGGCAGTGAGGAGGAGACCCCTTCCTTTCCAGATGACCGTGTACACATAAATTACATGAAAAAGAAATTACATTTCTGCCCTTGGTGAACACAGTTCTGCCTTTGAGGTTATTACCCAGAAAAAGTCCAGATTTTAGGGCCTCTGTTAAGCTCCATCCTGCCACCATGAAGCTGTCAACACCTATGAGCCAGGTAGTCTGGGGTGGGGGTGTTGTAAGGGGTGAGGATCTGGCAGTAAATTTTGTGGTAAGTTCTGGAGTTTGTGCAAAGGTTGGGTATTTGTTGACTCTGAGATCCAGTAGAGGGCTCTTGAACTGACATTGACCTGATGGAACATATAAATTGTCATACTGGTCCAGGGTTAATTTGGAGTCCTTTCCAGCCACAAGGGTGACAGCTGTCCCATGACACGGGGCTAATGACTTGGAAGGGTCAACGGCTGGGCTCCCCAAGGACCCCAGGATTTGAGTTCAGAATTTCTGGGAATTCTGTTCTCTCTTATCTGTGTACAGAGAAAAGGGCTTGGTGATGCAGGAAAAGCTGATGCTGCTACAGAAGACCAGGAGGACCTTAGGGAACAGGAAGAAGGAACTTGTAAGATTGTATCATAGAACTCAGAATGGCAAAAGGAAGAATTTTGGCTGCTCACGGGAGGGGGGGGGGTGTAGAGTGATTGTTTGCCTTAGGTGGGCTAGGGTCTTTGTCATCACATCAAGGGTCCCATCTGGTGGGCATCAGGCACGGTGAGTTTGGGCATTTCTCCTCTTAGCAATAGACTGTGATGTGTGGCTGGAGAACCCCCGGGCAGGGAATGAAGGGAGAGAGGTGGGAGGCACAAATTCTCTCCTGGTCTCCTGGGCCCTACAAGGATACAGATGCAGACTGAGCAGCTGGAATCTCTAGAAGGCACCGTCTGCCCAGGTGATGACACTGCACTCTAACTGCCGTGGGATTCCATGGCTGATTTCAGAAATGTAGGCCATCAGATCAAGGAGCAGCACACAGGCGCAGGGGGATAGCTAGGGCTCCTGTGTCTCCACGTGGCCCTCTCAACCCCTCTGTTCTGCAGCTTCTATTCCAAGGACAGCGAAGGCAGCTGGTTCCGCTCCCTCTTTGTTCACAAGGTGGATCCTCGGAAGGACGCCCACTCCACTCTGCTGTCCAAAAAGGAGACTAGTAATCTCTACAAGATCCAGTGTGAGTAGCTGCTAAGCTGGCCAGCTGCACCTCCGATTTCTCTTTTGTGGTGGGTTCGGGGTAAAGAGCTGTGATACTGGAGATGAGAGGATGAGGATCCCGGATGCTGTCCTGAGAGCCTTGGCCCGATTTGGGACCCGCTCACCCGGACACATACATAGAAGCGTGTGTGAGTACCGCATGCATTCACTTCTGCTCTCTGTCCTGCATTGCAGTTCACAATGTGAAGCCCGAATGTCTGGATGCCTACAACAGTCTGACGTGAGTCCTCCCTTTACTGTTCCCAGCCGCTGTTGGGAGGTAGGGGTAGGGCCTTCTTTCCCCAAGAAGCCCTCAAATCATTCTCTGCTTCATTCTCCTGCTTAAGTCAAGGGGTGTGGATTCTAGAGCTGGAATGTCTTCCCCACCTATGTTTCTTAGAGAGGGGAGACAAACTTAGCCCCAGGGACTGAGTTGGAACCTTTACCTCCCGGCCCCTAGTGGTCAGTGCAAGCCCTGCTCCTTCTTGTGCCCCTCCCACAGGGAGGCTGTGCTGCCTAAGCTGCACCTGGATGAGGACTACCCCTGCTCGCTTGTGGGCAACTGGAACACATGGTACGGGGAGCAGGACCAGGCAGGTGAGCTTCCCTTGTGCCACCATGGCCTCCTAGCCCGGGTCTCCAGCAGCTCCCATATCTGACTGCCCTCCTCTTTCCGCAACGTCTCTGGGGGTATGGGGATGTGTGTTTCTCTCACACCCCATTGCCCCACTCAACCTCTTGTGGCTCCTCGGTGCTCTCAAGCAGCCTGCGGGGTCCGTGAGTCCGTCCTTGCCCAGTCCACAAGCCCACTTCACTACCCCTCTGCTCACTGTGCTGCCGGCCTGTGATTCGTCAGCCCAGACAGAACGGCTCTGCTCACCTTAGAGGTGGCTGAACTGAAGTGTTTTTTCTCCCTTGCCTGCTTTACTTGGTTTGATTTCCCTGTTTTTTGTTTTGTTGAGATGGGGACTCACTGTGTAGTCCAGACTGGCCTCTAGGGCGTACTCTTCCTGCCTCAGCCTCTTGAGTGCTGAAATGGTCTCTTGTGGAGGTCAGCGGACAATGTTCTTTTCTGCACCTTGTTGAGGCAGGGTCCCCTTTGTTTCCGTGTGCACTGTGTGCACTCCAGGCTAGATTTCAGCTGTGCATGTGTGTGCTTCCGTACCTAGCTTTCTCACTTGGGTTCCAGGGATCAAGCCCTGATTGTCTGGCTTATGTAGCAAGAGGTTTTGGCTGCTGAGCCATCTTACCAGCCCTTGCCTGTCTTACTGTTTTATATTTTGGTGTAGACATGGCATCCTTCTGAAAAACTGGATTCTTTGCATTTTTTTGCTGGATCATGTACTATCCTTGCTGGGTCAGGCTCTATCCCTGGCTCTTTTACCTCTTGCCTCTTCATTCCCTGATCATGTGTCCCTGTAGCTGCCAAAATACTTGCCTGCCTTCTCGTATAGGTATAGTGAGTTTTGGGGGTCAGGGCTATGTCTCTTTGCAGTATTTAATACTCAATATAAATATTTCCTCTCTTTAGAACATTTCATGCTGAGGAGTAGGGTAGGCTAAAGTGATGGCTCAGGGGTTAAGAGCACTGGCTGTTCTTCCAGAGGACCCAGGTTCCATTCCCAGCACATACATGGTGGCTTGCAAGTGTCTGTAACTTCAGTGACAAGGGAATCTCTGCCAGCCTCCACAGGCATGCATGCACACGGTGCACAGACATGCATGGAAGCCAAACACCTAAACTCATAAAATTCAAAAGTAAATAGTCCCTCACAAACTTACTTTCAAAAACTTAATGCTGGGGCCTGGCGGGGTGTCTAAGCAGTTAGGAGCACTTTTTGTACTTGCAGAGGACCTGAATTCAATTTCTGAATCCAACTATTACACAACCATCCATAATTCCAGTTCTGGGGAATCTACGTCGTCTTCTGAGCTCCATGGACACCAGGCACACACATGGTACACACACATGGTACACGCACATGCATTCAAGCAATGCGCTCATACTCATAAACTTAATCTTGAAAAAAAATTGTTGTTTTAAAAGCTCATGCTGACTGACTCCTGTAATCCTAGGACTTAGGAGACTGAAGCAGAAGGATTACTGTGAATTTGAGGACACGTTGGTCTACAGAGTGAGAGCCACACCAGCCAGGTCTACAGAATGAGACTATGTCTAAAAAATTAAACCCAAACTTAACTAAAACAACCAAAAAATTCACAGTTCCTCAGTCATCTTTGACACATTCCAGTTGTCCACGGATAGATCTGCCATTGATGACAGCTGTAAACATTTCCCGAGTACCAAAGCCCAGCATACGCCCAGCAATGGGGCTCATCACCCTATAAGCCAACCTGTCTCAGTCCTGATAAATGTGTGTCTAATAAAAAACAACCTGTAAACCTAGTGTGTGTACACATTTGTAATCCCAGTTCTTGGGAAGTAGAAGCAGGAGGTTCACCGTAAGTCCAGGGCCAGCTTAGTCTACATATCAAGTTCAGGTCAGTGGGGCCTCATAGAGACCCTGACTCAAGAAATAAAATAGGAAGTCTGTACACAGAGAGTTCTGTAAGTACCTGTTCTGTGTGGAGGGCATGTGTATGGAGGTCATGTGTACGTTAGCATCTCTGTATGTATCCTCCTAACCACAGGCTGGTGTATTCGGGTATCCCAGTCCTTTCCCACCCTTGCCTTCTTTCCTCCACCCCTTTTTACACAGCTCAGGCTGACCTTGAACCTTCTGATCCTCCTGTCTCCATCCTAATGTGTGTCACCAGCCCAGTTTTATGGGAATTTGATCCCAGGGCTTTGTGCAGGCTACTAGTTGATCTATATCCCCAGCCTGCCTCCTTCCTTCAGAAGGTAAGGTCTCCCTCTGTTACCCAGATATTGGCTCAAGGCATCATCCTGCATCAGCTTTCCAAGTGGCTGGAACTATGTGTCCCTGTCTCCATACATAGCTGCAGATTTTATTTTTATTTTTCTCTTAAGTTCACTGCCTTGGAACATTCTTGTTTTGTAATTGGTTGGTTGTGTTTTGCAGTGCTAGAAATGGAACTTAGGTCCCCTGCTGTTGTTGGTTGTTCTCCTATTTGGACCCTTATGGGCTCTTCCCCCCCCCCCCCCCTTTATGGGCTCTTTTGAAGAACTTGTTACCCAGCTCCCAAATAAATCACATCACAGAAGCTTTTTATTACTTATGAATGCCTGGCCTTAGCTTGGCTTGTCTCTAGCCAGCTTTTCTTATCTTGAATTAGCCTGTCTACCTTTTGCCTCTGGGCCTTTACCTTTCCTTACTTCTGTGTTTCATGCTTTACTCCATGGCTGACCATGTAGCTGATCCCTGACGTCCTCCTCTCGTTCTCTTTCCTCCTCCTCTCTCAGCCTTCTTGTTCCTCCTGTTTATCCTCTCTGCCTGCCAGCCCTGCCTATCCTTGCTCCTGCCTCGCTGATAGCCATTCAGCTTTTTGTTAGACCATCAGGTGTTTTAGACAGCCAAAGAATCACCGCTTCACAGAGTTAAACAAATACAACATAAACAAAAACAACACATCTTTACATCATTAAACAATGTTCCTCAGCATAAGCGAAAGTAGCACACCTTAAAATGATAATCCCCAACACCTACTATTAGACAAGCATTCTACCACTGAGCTACAGCATCAGCCCTCTCGGAGTGGGAGTGTTCTGTTCAGCTCTGTGTTTCCTGGTGTTCCTAGGGTGGAAGACACTCAGATCACCTTCTGTTTGGTTTTGCTTGTGATGCTGTAGATGAAACTCAGGTCCTTCTGCGTGCCAAGCATGTGTTTTAGCAGTAGTTACCCCCATCCTCATCTAATCGTCTTGTTGATGCTATTTTAGAAATGGTGGGATTTTGTGGGTGAGGACATTGAGTCCTAGAAGGGTCAAAGAATAATACCCAAGCAGAACAAAGCTAGTGGTCTCCTGGGCTTGCATCTAAGGTCATCCCCCCCACCCAGTGTTACTCTTCACCAAGACAAAGGGCACCAGGAGACCCCTGCTCTGCTGCTACATACACAGTCCAGTCTTGGTGCTGGTTAGTCAGGCAGTCTCTTGGTAGCCCCTTGACCTGTATCCTATCCCCAACAGTGCACCTATGGCGGTTCTCAGGTGGCTATCCAGCCCTCATGGACTGCATGAACAAGCTAAAAAACAACAAGGTATCCCAGCATCCTGTGTGCATGTTGCTTCCAGCCCAGCCCTGTGTAGAGGGGAGTGTGGGAGATTCCTCTAACCCACAGAGCACACTGACAGGGTAGCATAACCCCCCCGGGCTACTGTGCCTACAATGCCTTACATTCAGGAGTACCTGGAGTTCCGAAAGGAACGGAGCAAGATGCTGCTGTCCAGGAGAAACCAGTTGCTTCTGGAGTTCAGCTTCTGGAATGAACCACAGCCCAGAGCTGGCCCCAACATCTATGAACTGAGGACATACAAGCTCAAGGTATCTGGCTTCCGACAAAGCCCCTCTTGCTTGCTTCCCCTCTGTTGTGATGCTCCTCCCTCCTTATGAGCTCAGAGCAGAGAGAGGTATGTGCGTTCCTGTGTTCCTGTGCGTAGCTGCACACCAGGCGTGAATCAGGCTAGTTTCCCATCCCTGCCCCTGTGATGTTGGGAGTCCAAGGTGGTGCTCACTTCCTCCTCCTCTGGATCTCTTTCAGCCAGGAACCATGATTGAGTGGGGAAACAACTGGTAAGTGGGAGCACTCGTGTTGGAAATGTGGTGGTCCCTGCTGTCCTGCCCCATTTGGCTCCCAGTGGGCTCTCTTAGGGCATGTTACAGGGAACCCAGCATGCTCTGTTCCTCCCAGATCTCAGAGAAGGAGCCACCTGCACAGTGCAGATTCTGTAGAGGAAAGTGCTGCCAAACAGTCAGCGCTGCACCTCCAGAATCCATGCTCTGGGCCCCATTTTGATCCCGCCCATAAGTGTGGCCAGTGAATCAGCCTGGGCTACCTTGAGGGACCCATTGGCTGGGCCTCTGTCCCATGTTCTCTTCTGTCTCCAGGGCTCGGGCCATCAAGTACCGTCAAGAGAACCAGGAGGCAGTGGGAGGCTTCTTTTCACAAATAGGAGAGCTCTACGTCGTGCACCACCTATGGGGTAGGTTGGAGACACTCAAGGGGCCCCTGTTTGTCCCCTATCACTCACAAAACGTGTGGAGGCATTTGTTTTCCTATTGCTGTTGCACCCTAGCTGAGAGAGTTGCAGCCTCAGACAAACTAGAAAAAAGGGCCCAATTTCACATGATAATAGATGCTGCAGGAGACTAGGCAGGGGGCCGGGTGGTGGTGGCGGCGGCCGCAGAGCACGCTGCCCTTTAATCCCAGCACTCAGGAGGGCTGAGGCTGGCTGATCTCTGTGAGTTTGAGGCCAGGCTGATTTACAAAGTGAGTTCCAGGACAGACTCCAAAGCTACAGGGAAACCCTGTCTCGAAAAACCAAAACCAAACAAACAAAAAAAAAATTAAAAAAGAAAGAAAGAAAGAAGCACAGGAACCTTAGTGGCTTGGATAGACAAGGTCCTTCTGGAGGGCAAAATACAAGTCCTGAACTGACGGTGAGGAAGCCAGCTATGAATTGCTGGGGGAAGTCGCAGCAGAAGGAGCGGCATGTGAGAGGCCTTCACTGAGTGGAAACAAGGAGGACTTGGAGGGAACTGGGAAGAGAGTATGTGTATGGGACAGATGGAGGAGGACAGCCACCAGATCAGGCTGGGCCTTGCAGGCCGTGGGAATTTATCATGGATGATAAATAAAATAAAATAAAAATAAATAAAAGCTGGGGTTTATCATGGATGTGGTGGGTGGAGGCAGCAGCAGCATCTAAGTTCTGAAGCTGCCGTGCTCCTTTCCAAGAGTGCCTGGCGGGAAGCAAGGTTGGAAACTGGGCATGGGAAGGTGCTTGCTTTAGTGCACCAGGCAGGCACGGGCTGGCTTCAGGTCATGGCAGTGGTGTGCTGAGACAGATGAATTGGTCTAAAGATTGAATCGGTGGGACCTGAGATGAACTGCTGGAGGAAAAAGGAGAGCATTCAGATTCTTCCCTGAGCAGCTGTATGTCCTTTTCTAAGACAAGGAGGTCAGAGGGAGCAGCTAGGTCATGGGATTGAAGTGTAACTGTGGCCTCTGGGAGTGTTATATTTAGGATGCTGGTGTTGGGCCAGCCAAATGGTGGTAAAGGCATTTGCCACCAAGCCTGACAACCTGAATTTGATTCCCAGGACCCTCATGGCAGGAGTGATCTGACTCCTGCAACTTATCTCCTGATCACCATATACTCTTCACTCTGAATAAATAAATAAATGCAATAAAAATTACAAAATACAGATGCTCCCAACTAGAAATGTCACATGGGCACCAGATATAGGAGTTCACAGGAGAATTTGAGAGTGGAAATAGAAAGAGTTACTAGCATACATATATGCTTCAAAATCCTTAATCCCTACCACAGGGCTTTTGTACATGCATGTGCCACTATTGCCCGGGTGAAATTAATCATTTTAGTATGTGCAATTGGATGATAGTGACAGCCGTGTTTATTGACAGTCTAAGGAGGAGTACCTAGGGATGAAGAGATAGTAGGGCAGGGTTTGGAGCAATGGAAGGGTCCCTGCACTGAGGAAGGGATCCGATTCTCTGAGGAATGAACCTGTGCCTTTCTCACAGCCTACAAAGATCTGCAGTCTCGGGAGGAGACTCGAAATGCGGCCTGGAGGAAGAGGGGCTGGGATGAAAACGTCTACTACACAGGTGGGTGTCTGTTCTGCAGGTGGGTGTCTGCTCTGCCTGTGGTCTGCTGGGAGACCAGAGGGTGCAGATCTCTGCAGGCAGCTGCAATCCCTTGGTTACCTCCAGTGTGGGAACACACTGTTTCCTTTGTTCTGTTGTGCACCATCGCCCACCCAACCTTTTCTATTGCCTTTTGCATTACCTTGCTGTGTTGCCCAGGCTTATTCTGGGTGGACCTTCTTCCTCAGTCTTCCAAGTTGCTGGGATTGCAGGCCTATACCACTGTGCTCAAGTAGGAACTTACTTTGACATGCATTAGTAGGTTTTTGTCTTTGTTAGTGGGGTACACATTCCACATGATACAATCCGCCCTGAGGCTTTAGGACTCACACAGGCAGGTGATCCCTATGTGAGATGTGCCCCTGGGTCAGCTGTGCTCCTCACAGAAGCAGCTGTTCCTAGTCAGATGGTAATGCAGATGCTGTTTCTGCAGGGAAGTACTTTGCCCTGATCTACCATCAAAATATGCCGCAATTTTTTTGAACCCACATGGAGACATAAACATTACAAAAAAAATGGGTAAAATTTCTTTAAAAAAAAATCTGACCTCCTGGGGACTTTCTGTTGACACCCATACCCCCATGGGCATGACCTCCCTAGCTGTATGAGGGGCAGTTGCTCTAAATCAAGCCTCAGCCCTTACAGCTCTCACCTTGCCAGTGTGTACCACTACAGTTCTCTTTGATCTTTGGTTGTTGGTGCTGGAGGTGGAGTCCAAGACCTCATACATATTCATCAGCATTGCCCTCATCATAGAACTATGCCCTAGGCCTTAGAATTACTTTTCTCCTGGGCAGTGGTGGCGCACGTCAATTATCCTAGCAATCGGGAGGCAAAAGCAGGCAGATCTCTGTGAATTTGAGGCCAGTATAGTCTACAGAGCTAGTTCCAGGGCAGGCTCCAAAGCTACATTGACCCCCCTCCCCAAAATTCTTTTCTTCAAATCTTCCTATGTTATCCTTAATGTGGCTTGCCCTTGCTTTTATCTTATTTGGCTTAGTGTGCTTTGTTTGTTCTGGAAGCGAGGGTAGAATCCAAGGGCTCATACGTGCTAGGCAGCCGCACTACCACTGAGCTACCTCTCAGCCCTATGGTAGTTTTTTTTCCCCACATACATAAGAAAATGAATAAAATTATCTAAAAAAAAATCCAGCTCATTAGCACCTAAATGCTTATGCTTTTGACCATTCTCAGAAGTCAGAAGGGACCTCTTCCAATCACAGGTTTTGAGAGTTTTTAGGCTGGAACCAAGAGTACTTGGCTTGCCTCAGGCACCCGGTAACCTCTGCTTCTCTCTCCATAGTCCCCTTGGTTCGACACATGGAGTCACGAATCATGATCCCTCTGAAGATTTCTCCTCTCCAGTGAGGCTGGCCCTGCCTCCACCTCCTTCCCTTCCTTCTTTGGAGCAAGCTGGAACAGAGGAACTTCTAGGCCTGCTGGCATAGTTTTCTCTCAGCTTTGGAAGAATTCTACTGGGTTGTGTTCAGCTTGGAAAAGCTGTTTCCTAAGAACTTACAGTTCTGTCTATACCTGCCCCCACCTCTTTCCCAGGCCGGAAGAGTTTCAAATTCCCATAATGAAGAATAGCAACCTTTTAGCCATTCACTCGTTTCCCTGAGACTCCTTGTCTCCAGGCCGTCAAGTCCCCAGCTAACACTGTGGACATGGCTTAGTTTAACAGGTGGCATAACTCATAGTTAAGAGGTGGGGTGCGACGAGATATCAGACCAGGTATGGCCTCACGGTCTCTACTCGTTAAAAAAGCAAGTCTGAGCCTTAACAATGTGGAACTGCCATAAACTCTGAAGTCATCGAAGTTAGGAGGAGACCCAAAATTCTGAGAGGGGCTGGGAAAGGGATGGAAGGGAGGGAGGAGGACTTAGGTACGCGACACAGACTTGAAGCAGGAACCCAGAAGCTGGAACATAGGACTCAGCTTTTGAGTTTGAAACAGAATTGGAAGAGACCAGAGATGACAGAACTCCTTAGGGAGAGGGCCCTAAGACAGATGCAGAGGCTTAGCCATTCTTTCCTATAATGCAGTTAAAACTGGAATTTGTGTTCCAGCTCTTCTGTACTTTCTCCTTCCTCCAGGCAGACATGCAGCTAGAGACCTATATTCCCGTCTTGAATTTCTTCCCCAACTTGACATTCTGTCAGCCAAACCCTCGTTTTACAGAACCACCAGGCCTGCGGAGTGGGTTCAGTGATTCTGGGGTCTCCTCAGTGACCCCCTTACCTCATGAACCCCAGCTTAGCATGGTTTTGTTACTGTACCAGGGAAATGTGCTGGGATAGTTGATGGAACCAAATTAAATATTTACTGTAAGTCGTGTGGTGTCTTCCTCTGCGAGGAATCTCAGCAGTTGTTCAAGGTGGGAAGCTTCCAGGTGGCTGAGACAGAACGTGCCCTTGATCTTTTAGAGAAGACATCTTCATCTTCACCCCAGGGCAAGAGAAGAAACTGTTTCTACACCACCCGGTATTCATACACACTTCAAGCCCCAGACAAGCAGGATTTACTCCAGAAATACCAGGGATAAGAAACACGGGAAGTTTTTGAATACTGCATTGGAATGACGATTTTTGTCTTTGGAAAAATCAAACCTAACATGAAGAAAGTGATTCACTTGTGGAAGGCGGAATAGGTGTAACAAGGGATTATGCCCCTAAGTTACCGCCGCCTACGGTGTAGTAACTCTGACAGAGTCAAGAAGTCAAGTTAGAGCCGGGCGTGGTGACACAGGCCTTTAATTCCAGTGAGGCCAAGGCGGGCGGACCCTCGTGAGTTAGAGATCAGCTACGCAGCGTTAAAACTCAGCCAGTGCTACAGAAAGAGACTCTGTCTCGCACAGAGGAGGCAAATCCACTAGGGTCCAAGCTATGGCACAGCGACATTCCTGTGCTTCCTTGAGCATATCGCAAATTAAAGTAAGGGAACACAGGCTCTTGGTCCTCTTCGCCGCAGTTTCCCAGTTTCAGAGGGTCCATTAGAAAGGTTTCCCAGCCGCTTATCCGCCCCTTCCTTGCTTCCCATGCTGCCTCTGGTCTTTGTATCTCACTTCCGGCCAATATCTCTTTTGTTCCGGTTCTCTTTGGTCGTGAGCCGGAAGTGGCCGCCTGGCTGGAAGGCGTGAGGAGCATTGTGGTGAGCGAGAGTCAGAGTGCTGTGGTTTGGGGTTGCGGGGCGCGCGGGGCCTGAGGTGCCGACGGAACGACGCATATTCCCCGGGCTGGGATGCTCACCCGCGGGGCTCTCACGGGGCTCCCACGGGGCTCCCACGGGGCTCCCACGGGGCTCCCACGGGGCTCCCACGGGGCTCGTGGCTGTTTTCCCCTCCTGGGAACTCGCCGGAGCTCCATCCTTTCAGTCTCCGAGGGTGCTGAAGACAGTGGAGGTGCTGACACCTTCCTTATGGTCCTTTTGCGTGTGTGTGAGGGGAAGCGCTCCGGTGTGACGGTGGGATTTCCCAGGTTTTCGATGCCACCTTTGTGGCTTTTGTCAGATGAGCCCGCCGCTTGATGAACTGTCACTCGCAGCCGCCCTGAGGCCCTTCTGAGAGACCGGCGCTCTCTTCACTTAACGCTGCATACGACTGCAGGGAGTCGTAGTGAAGAAAGATGAACGTATTTATTGCTGCTGCGTAAAGGCTGAGAGCAATAAAAACAAAATGCGTACGTTAGGAGGGGACGGAGGCTGGGCTTTTTTTTCCATTCTAGCTGGCCGGACTTAATTTAGTTGTTTCACTAAATATTTTATTTATCTTATTTTTAAGAAAAATAAAACAAGATTTTTTAAAAGTCACATTGCAAAGGCCTAAGTAGTAAGAAGATGTATGTACCACCTGCCCTTTCTCAATGAAGTTTTTAAATGCAGTCACTGGAGTCCATTCTTACCGGTAGCTCCCCCTGCTGGCTTCACATTCGCGGAGATCCTTCTGCCTCAGTCAAGTGTTGTAGTTACTGATGTCTCAGCCCATCTTCCCGCCGTTTTTTCCTGTGAGACAGGATTTTATTATGTGGTCCCTGCTGACGTTTAATCCACCATATAGCAAAGGATGATCTCGAACTTCTTACCTTGTAGCCTCTACCTCCAGAGTGGTTTTGGCAGGCATATCCCAGACAGTTTTCTCAGGTCCAGGAGTTCAAACCCAGATCTTTGAGGAGGCTAGGCAAGCACTCCACCAGCCGGATTGCATTCTCAACCTCACAGTCACTTTCTAAGCTTAAACTGACTTTGGTAGAAAACTTGAGGTCTGTGTACCATAAACAGGAAACTGGTTGCACTTGTCTTATGATAATGATAGAATTGCATAATATAAATAATGAAAACAGATGGTTATTGATAAATTCTGCCTTAGTTTCCCTGTCCAAGGCTCTGAGAGAGAATCCATTTCTTATAAGAACCTTGACATTTGTAAATGCTAACGACAGAGTAGGAAACTAGATGTACTTGAAGCAATCAAAATTTGTCTTTGTGATTTTTGTTTTTTGAGACAGTGTTTCAGTATGTAGACCAGGCTGTCATCAACCTCACAAAGATCCATCTGCCTCTGCTCCTCACCCCTAGAGTGCTGGGATTAGAGGTGTCCACCCATCATACTTGGCCAGAATTTTTCCTTTTTTTTTTTTATTTTTTTTTTTTAATTTTTTTTTTTTAAATTTTCGAGACAGGGTTTCTCCGTAGCTTTTTGGTTCCTGTCCTGGAACTAGCTCTGTAGACCAGGCTGGCCTCGAACTCAAAGAGATCCGCCTGCCTCTGCCTCCTGATTTTTTTGGTTTTTCGAGACAGGGTTTCTCTGTGGCTTTGGAGCCTGTCCTGGAACTAGCTCTGTAGACCAGGCTGGTCTCGAACTCACAGAGATCCGCCTGCCTCTGCCTCCCGAGTGCTGGGATTAAAGGCGTGCGCCACCATCGCCCGGCTCAGAATTTTTCTTTTTAAAGTTGAAAAGGATAACACACAAGCCAGGCAGTAGTGGCAGCGCATGCCTTTAATCCCAGCACTTGGGAAGCAAAGGTAGGTGGATCTCTGTGAGTTCAAGGCCAGCTTGGTCTACAAAGCGAGTTCCAGGATAACCAGGGCTACACAGAGAGACCCTGTCTAGAAAAACAAAGAAAAAGAAAAATGAAAAAGAGCTAACAGCATGGTGACCCCCAGCTATAATCTCAGCACTGCTGAGGCTGAGGTGGGAAGGCCTCCAAGTTGAATTCTGGAAAATCTTTTTGTTTGACAGAGTCTCTCTTTTGGTTAGTTTGGCTATCCGTTTGTCTTGGTTAAGAATCGGCTCTTTCATTGGCATTTCTTTTTTCTCTTTTTAAAAATGATTCATTTCTTTTAATTTTATGTAATTGTATTTTGCCTGCATGTATGTCTGTGTGAGGGTGTTGGATTCACTGGTACTAGAGTTATAGACAGTTGTGAGCTGCCATTTGGGTGCTGAGAATTGAACATGCGTCCTCTGGAAGAGCAGCTAGTGCTCTTAACTACTGAGCCATATCTCCAGCCCTTTTCTTTCTAAAAAAAATAAAAATAAATAGTTTTATTAATTCTTTGAAAATTTTGTGCAATATATTTTTCAGTTATCACTTTCTAAGTGTATATGTTTTGCCAACATCTATATCTGTGCACCACATATGCAGTTGGTATTTGCAGAGGTCAGAGGGCATTGGGTGCCCTGGAACAGTAGTTCTAGATGGTTATGAACTGTCGGCTGGGTTCTGGGAGTCAAACAGGGTCCTCTGGAAAAGCCACAAGTGCTCCTAACTGCTGAGACATCCATCCAGACCCTCTGGGAAATCTTTAAAAGCTTTCTCTTCTTAATAGCTCTCTGACCTGGAAGAGCAACAATGTCATCAGAATCCAGCAAAAAACGGAAGCCCAAAGTGATCCGAAGTGACGGAGCCCCAACTGAAGGGAAACGGAATCGATCTGACACAGAGCAGGTAAAGTTAGCCAGGGTTCTGTGCTGCTGGAAAAGTACAGACTGGCCAAATGACTGTCCAGGAGTGTCCAGAGACTTCTGGTTGTAACTAGAATTCCCATGATATGACAAAAGATGAATATTCACATCAAGTGCAAATATTGGGTATGATCAATACCTGCACAGAGAGCATGTTCCAGCATGCTGTTCCGAGCTTTCCTATGGTCTTAAGGTTTGCTTGCGCTGACTGCACAGCTCTAGAGCTTCCAAGACCAAGAAATTTCATTCTATTTTGTTATTTCGAGACAGGGTTTCTCTGTAGCTTTGGAGCCTATCCTGGAACTAGCTCTTGTAGACCAGGCTGGCCTCAAATTCACAGAGATCTGCCTGCCTATGCCTCCCAAGTGCTGGGATTAAAGGTATGCACCACCACCCAGCTTGGCCCAGGAGTTCTTGTCATCAGCAGGGTCTTAATTTTAAGCATATGGATGTTTTGCCTGCATCTGTGTCTGTGCACACATGTGTGCAGTGCCCCTGGAGGCCAGAAGAGGGCATCAAATGCCTGGACCTGGAGTAAGATGGTCGTATGCTGTTGTGCAGGTCCTGGGAATTGAGTCAGGTCCTTTGGAAGAGCACTGGTTACTGCTAAATGCTGAGTTATCAGCCCCAGGCTGATTGGTTGGTTTCTGTTGTTTTGAAACAGGGTCTCACTATGTAGTCAAGGTTAGCTCCAAGCTGGAGATATCTTGGATCATCATTTGGATATACTTGGATTACTGGTGTGTACCACCACAGCTGGCTTGTTTATTGAAATAGACTAAGGAAACAAATCAGATTAAATTTAAATTAAAAATCAACATGGGGGGCTGGAGAGATGGCTCAGAGGGTAAGAGCATTGCCTGCTCTTTCAAAGGCCCTGAGTTCAATTCCCAGCAACCACATGGTGGCTCACAACCATCTGTAATAGGTCTGGTGCTCTCTTCTGGCCTGCAGGCATACACGCAGAAAGAGTATTGTATACATAATAAATAAATAAATAAAAATATTAAAAAAAAAGCAACATGGGTTTATGTGCCAATTAGTGGTAGAGCCTGTGTTCAGACTGTACAAGGCCCTGGATTAGAGCCTCCTATCAAGAAATAAGCCAATGCTTTTATAATTTGTATATTTGTTTAACTCACAGGCACAGATTTATTTTATTTTATTTTTGAGACGGGGTTTCCCTGTGTAACTTTGGCTGTCCTGGAACTCACTCTGTAGACCATTGAACTCACAGAGATCTGCCTGCCTCTCCCTCCCAAGTGCTGGGATTACAGGCATGAGCCACCACTCTCTGGTGACTTTTTTTTTTTAAGATTTATTTATTTCTGTTTTAGTGCATTGGTGTTTTGCCTGCATGCATGTCTGTATGAGGGTGTCAGATCCCCTGGAACTGGAATTACAGACAGCTATGAACTGCCATGTGGGTACTGGGAATTGAACATGGGTCCCCTGGAAGAGAAGCCAGTGCTTTTAACTGCTGAGCCATCTCTCCAGCCCAGGTAAAAACATATAAACAGGTGCAGAAAATAAGTCCTCTTTTACCACCCAGAACTCATTAAAAAATATTTTTATGTGTTTTAAGTTTTTTTGCCTGAGTCATGTGTGTGCAGTACCTGTAGAGATCAGAAGAAGGTCCTGGTTCCCATGAAACTGGAATTACAGACAATTGTGGGCCACCATGTGGTTGCTGGGGATTGAAGCTGGGTCTTCTCCAAGATCAGCAGGTGCTCTTAATCACTGAGCTATACTAAGACTCTCTGAATTAATTCTAATACATTTAAATGGGAATTTATGGAAAGAATAAAGTGAAGAGAAAATGAAACACAGTTTTTCCCTTTAGTTTAAGGAAATCAAAATTAATGTAGAGATTTTCTGTGTTTGCTCTGACTATAGCATTGTTAATTTGATTTTAGGTCTTATGTTATAGTCCAAGCTGGCTTGAAGTCAACATTGTCCTGCCTCCATCTTCCAAGTGTGATGATTATAGGAATAGGCCACAATGCCTGGCAAATAGTGCTTTTTAAGTTTTTGTTTGTGTATATATATTCATATGTGTGTGGGTACACATGTATGTATGTGTGCACACATTGTATGTTTGTGTCTATAGGCTGATACTGGGTGTTGATATTTGGTATCTTCCTTTACCTTATTTATTAAGGCAAACATCTGTGTTTATCCGGATGTGAAGTTTCCTTAATCAGCATGGACAATGTGATCCTAGCTTGGTTAAAAATAAAAATTCACAGTATTCACAGTGAAGTTTTTTTGGGATGAGAAGTGAAATTACAGGCCATTAAACAAATGTGTTGTGTATATTTGGGGTGTGTGGCACTAGTGGACCATGGCGCACATCTAATACTCAGAGAATAGCTTGTGGGAGTCATTTCCTTCAGGTCTGGCAGTCCAGAACTCAGGTCATTAGGTTGACCTCACAGGTCATATTTTACTTTGTTTTTGATATGTCTCTTTCCTGAATTCTTGACATCAGGTATGCATTATTCCATAATCGAAAAAACACAGAGGTTTCTATTTTGAAAACGAGAAAAACATTTTAGGGGCTGGAGAAATGCCTCAGCAAATAAGAGCTCAATTAAACCGTTTGCAAAGGACCTAAGTTAAGCTCCTAGCACTTGTATTTGGTGGCTTAAATTCCCTATAGCTCCAGCTCCCAGAGCGCCCAATGCCTTTGACTTCCACATGCCTATAACCACTTTCAGATACACACATATGCATAATTTCAAAATATTAAACAAATTATTGCCAAGTGATGGTGGTATACCATTAATCCCAGCACTTGGGAGGCAGAGGCAGGTGGATCTCTATAGGTTCAAGGCCAGCCTGGTGTACAGAGTGAGTTTCAGGAGAGGTTCCAAAGCTACACAGAGAAACCCTATCTTGAAACCAAACCAAAACAAAACAAAACAAAAATAAATTATTGACCAATCTGGTCTACAGAGTGAGCTCCAGGATGACCAGGGCTGTTTCACAGAGGAAATCCTGTCTCAAAAAAAAAAACCATAAATAAATAAATAAGTAATTGAAATTTTTACTTGAGAATCTCTGGGTGGTAGCTCATGCCTTTAATCCAAGCACTTGGGAAGGCAGAGGCAGGCAGATCTCTGTTCGAGGCCAGCCCATTCATGTACAAAGCAAGTTCTGGGACAGGCAGAACTACACAGAGAAATCCTGTGTTAAAAAACAAAACAAGCAAACAAAAAAACCCAACAAAAAAACCACAAAAAAAAAAACAACAAAAGAACCAATTCCATAAATGCCCTGGTTTGGGGTTTCTTTGTAAAGTTATGTTTTGTAAAACAGTGTCTCACTGTGTAGTCCTAGTTGGCCTGGCATGGTGTAGACCAGACCGGTCGCACCAACACTGTAATGTTCTTACATATAGAAGGCTCTCATTCTTACTGTCTGTGATCCTGGCAGGGAGACTTCCACCTTCTACCCAAGCCCTTTCTCCTTTCCTCCCCAGGAAGGCAAATACTACAGCGAGGAGGCTGAGGTTGACCTGCGGGACCCTGGCAGAGACTATGATCTCTACAAGTATACTTGCCAGGAGCTACAAAGGTTGATGGCCGAGATCCAGGACCTGAAGAGCAAGGGCAGCAAGGATGTGGTAAGGAGAAAGGCTAGGCATGCTAACCCTGGTGTGTGTCTGCGCAGCCGGGGCTCCCTTTGCAGCCACTAGGTTCTTCCTGATCGTGTACTCTGTCCCAGCTGTGATTAGGGTTGGCGACTGGAGCTTCCAGAGAGCTGCCTATTAAATTGTTAGTCCAATCTCCTATCATAGTAATAAAGGTACAGTATTGCGGTGGTGGCGCACACCTTTAGTCCCAGCACTTGGGAGGCAGAGGCAGGCTGATCTCTGTGAGTTTGAGACCAGCCTGGTTACACAGAGAAAACCTGTCTCAAAAAAACAAAAAAAAGTACAAGATAACTTTTTTCTATGATTATAATAATTTAATATTATCTACTTAATATTTTTTACATTTCAGGTATTCTGCTAACTATTAGGAAGTATGTGCAAGTAAATCATAGAGCCCAAAATGGTCTTGGATGTTAGATGAATTGGGCAGATAGAAAACAGAACAGTATATCTGAAAATGAAACTGGTAGGTTAAAGAAGAATTCACTTTTTCCAGCAGTCTTACTTATTTTCATGTATGATGACCAGTATTGTTAATATTATTACATTCTATAGCTCTATTATTATTACCAAGCTTCATAGCTGTTACTTTTATTGCTGTCATATATTTATAAGAGTCCGAGTTTTATGGCATGGCATTGCTGTGGTGAGGATCAGTAGGTGTAGATGTTATTATGTGAACTAGTTGTCTTCTTTCCTTCTTTCCTTTTTATTTCTTTCTCTCTTTGTCTTTAGAACTCCCTGTGTAGATCAGGATGTTGTTGAACTCTTGCCTCTGCCTTCTCAGTGCTAGGGTTTGTTGGAGGAGGACCTGTTTGTTCGTCCCGGCTGCCCAGAACCGAAATAATCACACAGAAACTGTATTATTTAAATCACTGCTTGGCCTATTAGCTCTAGCTTCTTATTGGCTAACTCTTACATCTTAATTTAACCCATCTCCATCAATCCGTGTATCACCACGAGGTTGTGGCCTGCCAGCAAAGTTTCGGCATGTCTGACTCTGGCAGCAGTAGCTCCAAGGCATCTCCCTGACTCTGCCTTCTTCCTTCCAGAATTCAGTTCTGTCTTCCCTGCCTACCTAAGTTCTGCCCTATCAACAGGCCAAGGCAGTTCCTTTATTCATTAATGGTAATCACAGCACACAGAGGGGACTCCCACATCAAGGGTTAAAGGCGTGTACCATCATGTTTTCCCTCCCTCCCTTTAAAACAGCTGACGGTTTTAGTTTCACATCTCACAATATAAGTGGAAGCTGCACTTTTTAAATCCTACTTCTCCCCTACAAAACTGTTCTGTCTGTTAGGAAGGGGGAAGCCTTCCTTCTCATGCAGCTAAAAAACACTCAGGCTCAGCACCCTGATCTTCTACTGAAACAGAACAAGAGCTTTCCTTGTTGAAATGCAGCCGTTGTATTGTCAGTCAGGCTCTGGGCCTGCTCCTCCATCTGTTTCTGGTGTTAAGTTCTTCACATTCTCTCTGTTTCTGACCACTGCCGTGTGTCTCTCTCACAGATGGAGAGCCATGGCTAAGATACACATCACAGACTGTGCCGTGTGTCTCTCTCACAGATGGAGAGCCATGGCTAAGATACACATCACAGATCATGCTGTGTGTCTCTCTCACAGATGGAGAGCCATGGCTAAGATACACATCACAGATCATGCCGTGTGTCTCTCTCACAGATGGAGAGCCATGGCTAAGATGCACATCACAGATGTCTCTCTCACAGATGGAGAGCCATGGCTAAGATACACATCACAGATCATGCCGTGTGTCTCTCTCACAGATGGAGAGCCATGGCTAAGATACACATCACAGACTGTGCCGTGTGTCTCTCTCACAGATGGAGAGCCATGGCTAAGATACACATCACAGATCATGCCGTGTGTCTCTCTCACAGATGGAGAGCCATGGCTAAGATACACATCACAGATCATGCCGTGTGTCTCTCTCACAGATGGAGAGCCATGGCTAAGATACACATCACAGATCATGCCGTGTGTCTCTCTCACAGATGGAGAGCCATGGGTAAGATATATACCCCAGTAGTCACAATAAAACTTAGGCATGCTGCTCTGCAGACTGTTGGCTACGTGGTCAGTCTTCTGTTTCCAGGCTTCCTTTAGAGTTTGTTTATGGCCCTGGATGGTGTTGGCTTGGCAGCAGCTAGGGTGTTAACGGATCTGATCCATCATCTGTTGGTCTTTACCATTTTTTTGTGCACAGGCCATTGAAATTGAAGAACGAAGGATCCAGAGCTGTGTGCATTTCATGACTCTAAAGAAGCTTAACCGATTAGCTCACATCAGGTTAAAGAAAGGAAGAGATCAGACCCATGAGGTAGAGTTGAAATTAATAGCCTGACTATTCTCTGTCCCCACTGTAACTAACTGATCTGACTTGCTGATGCTCAGTCTTGCCCTAAATTGCCCTGCTCACCTCGTCTTCCTTCAGGCCAAGCAGAAAGTTGATGCCTACCACCTGCAGCTGCAGAACCTGCTCTACGAAGTGATGCACCTGCAGAAGGAAATCACCAAATGCCTGGAGTTCAAGTGAGTTTGGGGGACAGGGCTTTGATGTACATGTGGTAATGCTTGTTCTTCATGGTGTGAGTGATCCCTTCTTTATAGGAGCATCAGCAAGCTTAAAGACTGCAGGATTTGGGGATTAATTGGAGGGAGAGAATCTCAAGCAGTCATTTCAAACTACACAAAGAACTGTGGAAACCTCTGACCTTTTGCATTTTGGGCTCAGCACTTGTTAAAAGCAATTCTTTCTCCTCAACATTTATTATTATTATATCTACGTACTGTGCTAGAATACCAGCACCTACTTGCTCTATTGAAAAAATAATGTACCTGTTGGTCAACATCTCCCTCTCCAATACTATTTTTGACATTATGACAGTTGAAAATGTATAAAAACAACACGAATGTGATGCCCTACTCTATAATCATATCATCGTTTTGATGGAAGTTGGCAAAGTCAGAATATAATAGAACTCAGGCAGGTGGCCACAGAGAAGGATCATGAGCTTTGGAGTTAACATCCAGGCTTTGCCCCTCACTAGCTGTATGATCTTGGAAACATTGGAAAAAGAGCCAGGCAGTGATGGTGCACAACTTTAACCCTAGCACTTGGCAGGCAAAGGCAAGTAGCTCTCTGAGTTCGAGGCCATCCTGGTCTACAGGGTGAGTCCCTCAACAGCCAGGGCTACACAGAGAAACCCTGTCTCAAACAAACAAGAAAAATGGGAAAAAAATAAAGTATAGCTAATTTATATAATAAGTAATGATTTTTAAACGGAGATAAAATCCTCATCTTTAAGAACTAGATGAGGTGAGGATAGCATATAATAGGTGCTTATTTTATTTTTGAGATTTTTCTCGACCAGGTTTCTCTGTGTAGCCCTAACTATCCTGGAACTCACACTGTAAACCAGGATGGCCTCGAACTCATAGAGATCCGCCTGCCTCTGCCTCCTGAGTGTTGGATTACCATGTCCCCACCTCACATGGTGCTTATTAATGTATGGTAACTCTGATGCGTATTTCCCCAGTGCAAAATCAGGCTTCTTTTATAAGAATACTTAGAAACGAGCAGAAATTAAAGCCACTAGATTTTTTTTTCCACATCCAGTTCTGCCAGTCTGGCTTTTTCTAGTGAAATGTCTTAAAGTTAGGTGTAGACGCCTAGGCTTATTCCTCTGTGATGACGTGTCTTATCTTGGTTTCAATATGATGGCATGAACCTAGACTATGGGAATTCTGAGTTTCTTGGCTAATAGTTCTCCTGTTCAACCAGGAGACATTTGTAAATTCATCAAACATCCTTTTCAAGTATTCAACTAATTTGTTGACAAATAGATCGGGCAACATGGGCAAATGGCCTTGTGGTTGTCACTAATAGCCTTTTGCCATACTGAAATGTCTGTCATTGAGCATTTGCTGAGAGAATTCGAGATCTCAAGTAGCTATATGTGGAGCTGCATGGGGATAAATCGATCAGCTGCTCCTAGAAAGTCACAGTTCGGGGTCCTGAAAATGGCTGCCTGATAACTTGGTTTTTGCTTACAGGTCAAAGCATGAAGAAATTGATCTGGTCAGTTTAGAGGAATTTTATACGGAGGCTCCACCCAACATCAGCAAGGCTGAAATCACCATGGGAGATCCCCACCAACAGACCTTGGCCCGTTTGGACTGGGAGCTGGAGCAGCGGAAAAGGTAGTGCTTCCTCCTCTCTGACCTCTTTAACCACACAAATTGTAGGGCTGGATTATACAGGCCCATATTTCTGCAGTGTATGGCAGTCAAAATTCTAAATGACCTGACAAGGTACAATTTGCACCTGCCACACAAAACGTGGTCCCCTAGCCCTTTGATAGTGAGACAAACTAACGCCATCCAAAGCAAGTGGTCAGTCAAAGAACTGGAGTTACATGTAATGGTTGTGAGCTGCCTAAAGACAGTGGGTACCAGAAACTGAGCCCCAATTTTCTGCAAGAGTCGTAGATATTCTTACCTGCTGAGACATCTGCCCAGCCCTGCTATCCTCTTTAGAGTGAGTTTTCCTACCTCCATTAACCTAGTCAAGATTCTCCTTCAAGGATATTCCAGGAGACTCATCTCCTAGGTGATTCTAATTGTGTGTGTGTGTGGGGAGGGGAGGTATGCTCATACATGGGGAGGTGAGAAGGCGATTTTTTTTTTAAAGATCTATTTATTTATTGTGTATACAATGTTCTGCCTGCACATATATTTGCAGGCCAGAAGAGGGCACTAGATCTCATTACAGATGGTTGTGAACAACCATATGGTTGCTGGGAATTGAACTCAGGTGGAAGAACAGCCAATGCTCTTAACCTCTGAGCCATCTCTCCAGCCCCCGAGAGAAGACGATTTTTATTTCGTTCCTTCGGCAGTGGGTTTTGGGAAGTGAACTCCAGTCATCAGGCTTGAGCAAGCTCTTTAACTTGTTGGCCCTCTAGGATATTTTAGATCTCATCCATTCGGGTCAGTATTAACCATCACAACCCCGTCCTTTGTCAAGGTGACACTAGGCATATCTATATCTCCTTTTTGTAATCATAGGCTCATATCCATTCCGTAATGCAGAATATATCCAGTCCATCTCTAAAAGTCCCCATAGTTTTTAGCATTCTTTTTTTTAAAAATATTTATTTATTTATTATGTATACAATATTCTGTCTGTGTGTATGCCTGCAGGCCAGAAGAGGGCACCAGACCTCATTACAGATGGTTGTGAGCCACCATGTGGTTGCTTGGAATTGAACTCAGGACCTTTGGAAGAGTAGGCAATGCTCTTAACCACTGAGCCATCTCTCCAACCCCCAGTTTTTAGCATTCTTAACACTATTCAAAATCCAGTGTCCAAAGGCAGGTTTTTCTATATTGCCTCAACTGGTCACAAACTGCTGCACAAGCCCTCTTCTTGCCCCAGCTTCCCAGTGGTTAGAACTACAGGCATGCTACTACCATGTCTGGGCATGAAAGTAATTTTTTTCCTTTGAAATTGTAACACCTGAGGGGCTGGAGAGCTGAATCAGTGGTTAGGAACACATAGTGGCTCTTCCAGAGGACCCGGGTTGAGTTCCTATCACCTATTTAAGCTAACTCACTTTCATCTGTAACTCCAGCTCCGGGGATCTAATGTTTGTCATCTTTGGATACCTGCACTCATGTACATAAACCTCCAACACACACACACACACACACATAATTTAAAAATAAAATCTTAAAAAATGTTAATAAATGAGAATGAAATTTTTTTTTTCCTTTTAAATGATTACTATTTTTATTTTGGGTTTTTGAGATAGAGTCTCTCTATGTAACCCTGGCTGTCCCAGAACTAGCTCTTGTAGACCAGGATGGCCTCAAACTCACAGAGATCCGCCTGCCTCTGCCTCCCAAGTGCTGGGATGAAAGGTGTGCGCCACCACCGTCCATCATGGACTCCTAATATTGTTTTTAATTTTACCTTTTATTATTGTGTGTGTGCATGGTGTATGTACCATAACAAGTGTATGGAAGTCAGAGGACAACTTTGGAGTTGGTTCTCTCCTTCCCCCTTTTGTGAGTTCTGGGATTGCTCTCAGGTCATCAGGCTTGCACAGCAAGTGCCTTTATCCACTTACTGTGACTCTGAACTTCTGCTCTTCCTGCCTCCGCCTCCCAAGTGCTGGGATTATAGGTAAGTACCATGACATCTGGATTTATGTGGTGCTAGGCAAGCACTCTACCAGCTGTACTATATCTTAAACTCTTTGTTGCTGCTTGTCCTTTTAGTTTTTTTGTTTTTTCTTTCAAGACAGGGTTTCTCTGTGTATCTCTGACTGTCCTGGAACTCATTGTGTAGACCAGGCTGGTCTTGAATTCACTGAATCAGCCTGCCTCTGCTTATCTTGGTTAGGCTTTCTATTGCTGTGATAAACACTGTGACCAAAAATGACTTGTTGGGGAGGGTGTGTTTCAGCTCACTGAGGGCAGCCAGGCAGGAGGCTGCGGTTCTTAACTGGAGCAGATCAATGGAGGAATGCTGTTACTGGCCTACTCCTCTTGGCTTGCTTAGCACTAGCCCAGAGGGTGGCACTGCTCACAGTATGCTGGCCCTTTCCTAGGCCAATCTGATGAAGGCATTTTCTAGACTGAGGTTCCTCTTCCAGATAACTGTGGTGTGTGTCAAGTTGATAAAACAAAAAAAGGAATCAATCTCTGTCTGCAATGCTGGGGATCCACTCTAAGTCCTCATACGTATTAAGCAAGTGCTTTACCACTGAGCTGCACCCCTATAGATCTAACCATGTGGGTCTAACTCTGAATTTTGTATTCTCCACATCTGTAAGCTTATTGTCTTAAAAAACTTTGTAAGTAGTATTTCAGAAGGTTGCACCACAGTCACAATCCTAGGCATAGAAAAATCAGAAACCATTTTTCTTTCAGACTTTTTAGGTTGTTTCCATATTGTACTATCATAAATAATGCTTCTTACAAGGTGGTTTTGTTTTTATTTGTGGAGATGGGGTTATTTTGTTTTGCTTTTGTTACTGGGCTTGGAACTCAGAACCTCGCGCATGTAAACGAGGATTCTGTCACTGCACTGCACATAGCCTCAGACTATTTTCACCCTGTTTGTTTGTTTGCTGTGAGATGGGGCCTTGCTCTGTGACCACGCTGGCCCTGAACTCACTTTGCCACTCCAGTAAGTCTTAAATTTGAAATCCTCCTGCTTCAGCCTCTTGGGAGACTGATGTTACTGCTTTGTACTCTCAACTTTTCTTTTTGTTTTCGGATTTTTTTTTTTTAAATTATTTAACTTTATTTTATGTGCATTGGTGTGAAGGTGTTAGATCCTTTGGAACTGGAGTTATAGACAGTTGTGAGCTGCCATGTGGGTGCTGGGAATTGAACTCAGGGCCTCTGGAAGAGCAGCCAGTGCTCTTAACCACTGAGCCATCTCTCCAGCCCCGGATTTTTTTTTTAAGTTTTGTTTGTTTTGGGTTTTGGTCTTTTCTTTCTTTTTTTTTTTTTTAATAATTTGCCTATTTTTACTTTATGTGCATTGGTATTTTGTGAAGATATCAGATCCCCAGAAACTGGAGTTACAGATAGTTGTTAGTTGTCACGTGGGTGCTGGGAATTGAACCCGGGACCTCTGGAAGAACAGCCAGTGCTCTTTACTGCTGAGCAATCTCTGCAGCCCCCTTTGGATTTTTTTTTTTTTTTCGAAACAGGGTTTCTCTGTGGTTTTGGAGCCTGTCCTGGAACTAGCTCTTGTAGACCAGGCTGGTCTCGAACTCACAGAGATCCGCCTGCCTCTGCCTCCCGAGTGCTGGGATTAAAGGCGTGCGCCACCACCGCCCGGCTTGGATTTTTTTTTTTTTTTTTGAGACAAGATTTCTCTGTGTAGCCGGGCGGTGGTGGCGCACACCTTTAATCCCAGCACTCAGGAGGCAGAGGCAGGCGGATCTCTGGGAGTTCGAGGCCAGCCTGGTCTACAGAGCTAGTTCCAGGACAGGAACCAAAGCTACAGAGAAACCCTGTCTCGAAAACAAAAAAAAAAAAAAAAAAAAAGATTTCTCTGTGTAATCGTGGCTATCCTGAAACTAGCTCTATATACCACCAGGTTGGCCTCAAACTCACAGAGATCTGACCAACTTTTCTTTTTTAATGTTTTTATTTTATTTGTTTGGTTTCTGTTGTTCTTTTTTAGAGGTTTTTTGTTTAGTTTCCTTTTGTTTTTTTGTTAAGACAGGGTCTCATTATTATAGCCTTGGCTGGTCTGGAACACAGTATGTAGTCCAGGATGGCCTCTCAAATCCACCTGCTTCTGACTCCTAGATGCTGGGACTAAGGAATATGCAACTATGCCTGGCTTTTTAACCATGGTGGCTTACAGCCATCTATAATGAGGTCTGACGTCCTCTTCTGGAATGTAGGCAGACATGGAAACTAATATCGTATACAAAATAAATAAATAAATACATATTTTAAAAAAATCTTCTTGCTAGGCCTGGTAATATAGATCTTTAATCCTAACTTCTTGGGAGGCTGGGCTAGCCTGAGCTACAAAGGGAGCTCAAAGTACTCAAAGAAAAGGTTGTACTGGCTAATTTTTTTAAATATTATTTCTTTATGACTTCATATCTTCCTTTTGAAAAATATTTGTTTTTATGTGCACTGATATCAGTGTAAGGATACCAGATTAGTTACAGACGGTTGTGATCTACCATATGGGTAC
Organism: Microtus pennsylvanicus; assembly: GCF_037038515.1. NCBI lineage: Eukaryota > Metazoa > Chordata > Mammalia > Rodentia > Cricetidae > Microtus > Microtus pennsylvanicus. The sequence continues at coordinate 66,222,440 of NC_134590.1, forward strand.
TGGGAATTGAATGCAGGTCCTCTGGAAGAGCAGCCAGTGCTCTTGACTGCTGAGCCATCTCTCCAGCCCTGTGCTGACAAATTTTTTGTCAATTTGATACAAGCTAGAGACATCTGAGAGGAAGGAACTTCACTGAGAAAATGCCTCTTTAAGATTGGCCTGTAGGTCACTCTGTGGAGCATTTTCTTGATTTATGTGGAAGGGTCCAGCCCACTGTGGTCAGTGCTAGCCCTACTTAGGTGGTCCTTGGGTGTATAAGAAGACAAACTGAGCTGGGCAGTGGTGGCACACTCCTTTAATCCCAACACTTGGGAGGTAGAGGCAGGTGGATCTCAAGTTCAAGGCTAGCCTGGTCTACAAAGTGAGTTCCAGGATAAGCAGAGCTGTTGTACTGAGAAACCTTGTCTTGAAAAACCAAAAAAAAAAAGAGAAATAAAACAAACTGAGCAAGCTGTGCGGAACCAGCCAATAAGCAGCATTCCTCCATGGCCCAGTTCTGGCCCCCCAGTTCCTAAATGAGTTCCTTCCTAGAATTGTAAGATGAAGTAACCCTTTTCTCCCTGAGTTGCTTTTTGTCTTGTTTTATCACAACTAGAAGCCCTAACAAGACAAAGGTTAACATGTATAACTTAGTAGAACCCTGTCTCACAATGAGAAAAAGAGGAAGGGGAATGAAAAGGAAAGGAAAGGAAAGGAAAAAAATGTCTGACGTCTGCGAATGGTGGCTCACATTTGTCATCTTTTCCCTTGGAAGACTGATGCAGGAAGCTTGTCACGAGTTCAAGACCAGCTTGACCTTGTTAATTAAAGGGCCAATGACACAGCTCAGGGGTTAATTTCTAGCCTGACAACTTGGGTTTGATCCCTGGAAACCACATGGTAGGTGGGTTATTCTCTGACTTCCACATGCATGCTATGATACATGTGCTCTCACCCTGTCCCACACACAAAATAAAGAGATGTAATAAAAATGTTTTAAGTCAACATATTCGAGGATTTATGCAATTACTAAGTTTGATGGTGCTCGTATGGACAAAGGACTCAGCACAGAATGCTGGCTGTCGATAGAGTGATCTGAACCGCTGTGCTGCAATATCCCCGCAATGCCTTGGTGACAGTGCCCTGTGTGCCCCTGCAGGCTGGCAGAGAAGTACCGCGAATGTCTGTCCAACAAGGAGAAGATCCTGAAGGAGATTGAGGTGAAGAAGGAGTATCTGAGCAGCCTGCAGCCTCGCCTCAACAGCATCATGCAGGTGAGCATGGCTCTGCCTTCACCACAGACCAGAGGCCACAGGGCCGGCTTCGCTCTGGGCTTCCCAGCTCTGGCATCCTAGTCAGCTTACACTGAGAATGCTTTTTCTGGGAAAGACAAGTTATGTTCTGGAGTAAAGAGATACTGGGCTACTGGGTCAGGAGCATCCACACACGTGCCCAGACTATTGCCTCTCTATAGCTTTGAGGTAACACTGTCTCAGATTCGTTAAGTTCAGTTCACCCCTTCCCTGCATGCTCCTCACCAGCCTGCTGTTCCTAGGCATTTAAACTTGCTTCCTGAGAATATCTAATAGGTTCACTCGATACCTCAGGGGCTGATGGTGAAAAGTGGATTGCTCTCTGGAAAAAAAGAACTTGACTCAATTTGAAAAGCTTCCACTTTACCCATATAAAATCTCCCTCTTGCTTACTCGCTCTATCTCTGTTTTTCTGTCTGTCTATAAAATGTGTACACACACACACACACACATTTGTGTATGTGACCTGATTTTTGTTGGTTTGTGATGCTAGATTTGATCTAAATCCTTTTGATTTTATGAAGCAAGATAAAGGGCTAATAGAGGAACTTTGTGAAAGGATTCTAGGGAAATTATAAATCCATTTTTCTAGGAATTGGCAAGTCTGCCCTTCTTTCCTTCATAGGCATGGAATTAGAACTGTTAACAAAAATGTATTTTTATAATAGAACTTCATAATAGGAAAAAAAAAGGACATGGAGCTGGGCTGGTAGTGGACCTAGAAAGTTGAGGCAGGAAGATTGTGACGTTGTGGCCAGTTTGGGCTGAATAAAGAGCAGGCTCTAGGCTCCTTAGACTACATTGCAAGACTATTTCTCAAAAAACCAAGAAGCTGAGGATGGTGGTAAATGCCTTGAGGCCAGCCTGGTCTGCATAAGAGTTTCAAACTAGCCTGGTCTACATTTTGTTTTGTGTGTTCTTAGTAAAAAAAAAAAAAACTTTAGTCACACCAAGCCATTAACAGTTACCTTGCCAATTGGGAGGTTTTGTTTTATAAAATAAGCTTGAATATACCTTATATCTCTTTTTTCTTGTTATTGTTTTGTATTGTTTTCTCTTATGAGATAGGGTCTCTTTCTCCCTCTCTAGTCCTGGCTTTTGGAATTCCCTATATAGACCAGGCTGGCCTCAACCTCACAGAGATTGCTTGTCTGTGCACCCTGAGTACTTTAGTCCCAGCTCTTGGGAGGCAGAGACAGGCGGATCTCTGAGTTCAAGGCCAACCTGGTCTACAGAGTGAGTTCCAGGATGGCCAGGGCTAACCCAAGAAATTCTATCTCAAACAAACAAAAAGCAAAACAAAACTATCATAAAACATCCATGTAGATGGACTGAATTTTCCGTTTATTGCTTGCAGGCTTCCCTCCCAGTGCAAGAATATCTGTTCATGCCATTTGACCAGGCACACAAACAGTATGAGACTGCGAGGCACCTGCCACCTCCCCTCTATGTGCTCTTTGTGCAGGCCACTGCATATGGGCAGGCCTGTGGTAAGTATGGGGGCTAGGCAGGGAGGGAGCTGTGGGAGATGCGGACAGAGTGAGAAAGCACTGTCTGCCCAGGAGAGTTTCCCAGCTTTGCCCAAGAGCCCTCAGGTGACAGATGCTTCCTCCCTTTTGTTCCTTCAGCATGGATGCTTGAACCAGCTAGCCTGGGGCTTGACTAATGTGATGGACATCTCAGGGTGGATGCTTTGAATCTTTATGAACATGGCTGTATAGCTCTTTGGTACAGTGCCCAGGCAGCCTGTGTAGGCTCTCAGATGCTCACCCTGGCAAGATATACTTGGCAGGTGGATCAGTGTCTTCTTTGTGTTTTGGGGGTGGGGTGCTTAGTGGATTCAGGTCCTAGGCAGCGTTCCCAGGCTCCCACATCTCCTGAATCAGCCTGCATGACTTTACGGTGAATTACTGGGGGAAAAGGACGTACCCCCGGTGTGCTCAGGACAGCCTGCGACTCCACTAAGGATTTTAGGTTTTGATCTGCTCCGATGGAGCTTTCACTTAGCACTAAACTTTTCTTCTTGTTCACACCTTGCCCCATGGCATCAGAAAGGCATATACTATACCTGTGCATGCCCCTTTCCCAGTCATGGCACCAAGACATTACTGTGTCTTTTCTTGTGTCTTCTTGGTCCGTCTCGTCCTCTCCTTCCCCTTTGTTCTCTTCCGTTGCCATCATCAGCTCATATGAAATCCTCCTCCCAGCCCCCTAGACAGGGTGAGTAAATCTCTTTTGTGTTTAAAGTTCTACTGTTTCCACTTCTATTTTCCTGTTGAATTCAAAACTAAACTATTAAAAAGAATATTGTAGGTAAGGAGTGTGGCTCTGTGGTAGAGTGATTGTCTAGCATGTGGAGGGTGTGATCCCCAAGACAGTGCTCACTTGGGGTAACCGGCTTGTTTGGGCTGGGCTGGGCTGGTTTGTGTATTATTTCCAGATGTAAAGCAGTAGCTGGATATTGGGGGGAGGCTTTCCGTCTTTATAGTGTAGCTGGGAAAATGGTACCAGGGTTCCGTGATGTTCTTACCTGTGAGATAGAGGAGGAGGAGCTGCAGTGCAGCTTAAGCCCTGGATTCCATCCCACCACAATCAGGGGGAAAAAGGACAGAGCAAGTGGAGTGTGTCTTATTTGCTCATAGCAGAAGGATCCCAGAGTTTCACATTAGGCAGAGTGGGAAACAGATTGATAACTGAGTGGTCGAGAGCCAAGCCCAAAGTGAATGAGCCTGGAGAGGACTCTGTTTCCTGAGCGTCAGGTTTCTCTGCATGTCTATAATAATAGTATGCCCCATTCAGTTATCGTGAGACTAAAGGATGCATTTACTTATTTATTTTGTGGTGCTGGGGATCAAAGCCACAGCCTTATGCTTGTTAATTGTACTCTTCTGTGCTACATTCCTCACCCCCAAAACTAATGTAACTAAAAATTTAAGCCTTAGTTCATTTACCTCCTACCACTCAACTAACAGTTGCTGTTTTCCAAGTCGCCATTTCTTAGCTATGGAAACTGAGCCTCAGACCAGTAAGTTCCCTTCCAGGTCACAAATCCAGTAATGAGTGGGACAGGAATCAGGTCTGGGACTAGGCTGTAGCATCCATGTTCTTACCTCCTCTTCTCTGCTGCGCTGTAAAACGAGACAGTGCTGAACACAGACCTTTTTACAAAGAGTGCTCCATCATCTCTGGGGTGTGGATGGGTGTGGGCTTCTGGGAGAGAACTTTTTAGGACAGTTGGTGGAAGAGGCTGTGGGGTGACAAGCCCAGGGTTTGCATGTCTCAGGGATGTGTAGCTGCGAAGCAGTACTCTGGATTTTATGTTCTTAGTGAACCATAGAGAACAGATTTTAGTTCCTATTTCCTTCCTCTGTGTGGAGTGAGTTTGCCCTCCCCCTCAGTCAGCAAGGAACGGGGGCAGGTGTTGAGAAAACACAGCTGCTGTGTTGGCTTGCACTCAGCAACCTCCCAGCAGCTTTCCCAAGAGGCCTTTTCTCACCTCCAGATAAGACGTTGTCTGTGGCAATTGAAGGCAGTGTGGACGAAGCCAAAGCTCTCTTCAAGCCCCCTGAGGACTCTCAAGGTAACATGGGGATTGGGATACCTCACTCAAGGATACTAAATAGCTGGACTGATGCCGTGTAGCAGGAGGCTTGACCTTAGTGCCAGTTTTAGGGTAGGCCCAAGAGAACTCAGTTCCCAGAATCACGAAATGCAGCCTTTGGATTTTATCCCTAGCACTCACCAGCACTTCAACCCTGAGGAAGAGTTACAGGTTAATGCCTATAATACCCAAATTCTGGAGGTTGCAGTAAGAAAATTGTCACAGGTTTGAAGCCAAACTGGTCTATAAAGCAACTTCCAAGCCATCCAGGGTGACATATTGAGACCCTGTCTCAGTGCCCCGGCTCTCCTAAAAAAAAATGATAAATTCCTCATATATCTTATAAATTCCTCATATTCCGCTCATTCCTGTTGTGTGGGCTGCATGAAAGAACAGTCTTGACTTGGATACACAGCAGCCCTCTATACAGACGGCTACTGTTATTTATGTTGCTCTTACCACTGTGCCACCAACAAAGGGCTTTATGCTCCATAGAAATGACATTTCAAAGACTCTTGAAAAGCAGGGCTGGAGGCTGAGGAGATGGCTCAGCAGGTGAAATACTGCTGCCAGCATCAAGATCTGAGTTCTGATCCTAGTACCCACATCAGGAGCTGGGTTTACAGTACTCATATGGGCAAGTTCACACACACACACATACACACACACACACACACACACACACACCACCACCACCACCACCACCACCACCACCACCACACCAAACAAAACAAAACCAGGCTGGCTGGTAGGTTTCTAAGTCATTCTTTCTTTACATTATGTTTTCTATACCAAGTAAGAAGCAGCCGGTTACTCACTCCTTATTTGAAGGAAGTCTGGGTGGGCCCCTCAGTCCCCGTGGTGGAGGTTTTCTTAGGGAGCCTATGCAGTTACCTCCCTTCTCACTGCCTTCCCTGTGTGTCTTCAGATGACGAGAGTGACTCCGATGCTGAGGAGGAGCAGACCACGGTGAGCCCCATTTCCTGATTTGGGAATATCGCAGCACGATGGTGTTTTCAAGGAGCACAGCCCTGAAAGCAACCTGAAGAATCTGAATAAGTGTCTGCTGGGACAGGAGTCTGGCAGCTGGGTACCTGGGGCAAAAGGTCACAGGCAGCTGTGCTGAGGTTCTGAGACACAGAGATGCAAAAGGGAGATTCATATGGCTCATGCTTGTGTATTTTCTCTGTCCAGAAACGGCGTCGACCCACCCTTGGGGTTCAGCTGGATGACAAACGCAAGGAGATGCTGAAAAGGCACCCGCTGTCTGTCTTGCTTGATCTGAAATGCAAAGGTCTGACTGCATTCTTAATTCTAATAGTGCCTACGAGGAGCTTGGCCAGTTGTTGGTGCAAAGGGTCCAGTAAGCTCGAGACTCTGCCTGTAATATTTCAATCTCCTATTTATATTTTTTTACTGCATATTTATCATGTATGTATGTGTGTGTATATGCGTGTATGCACATACCACTGCAGCAGTCATATAGACGTTAGAGAACAGCATGTGGGAATTGATTCTTTCTACCATGTGGGTTTCAGGAATTGAGCTGAGACCATCGGGTGGCAAGAGCCATTATCCTCTGAACTGTCTCTCTGACCATTTTTCATTTTACATGGAGTCGTGCTTTTTTAGTTTATCCTTTACATGGAGGTTGGTGGCATCTTTACTGTGTAGCCCTGGCTGTCCTAGAACTTGCTCTGTAGGCCAGGTGGCCTTGCATTTAGATATCCTCATGCCTCTGCCTTCCAAGGCTGGGATTAACTATACGCACCACCACGCCTGGCCTCAGATGTGTTGATTTATAAATGATCTCTTCTCTCCCTGCTCCTCCAGACAACAGTGTGCTTCATCTGACTTTCTACTATCTCATGAACCTCAACATCATGACAGTGAAAGCCAAAGTGACAACCGCCGTTGAGCTGATCACCCCCATCAGTGCAGGGTAGGAGGAAGGCACTGGGGATGGCGCGTGGGCGGGGATGTGGTGAGAGCCCCTGTTCTCCAGTCCTCCTTCTGACTATGAGAGGTTCCTTTGCCATGTTGACCTATGTTCTTGTGTCCCCACGACATGGGAGTCCTGGCACATCCCTGAGATATAGAAGTGCTCTCTGATTTACATTTGTGAAGTTCTTTACAGCAGATAAACAAGTGATAACAGCACATTTGCTTGTTTGGCAGATCCACAGGTTTTTATAGCCAGCAAAATGCATGTAAATGCATGAATGAGGGAGACATGACCAAATTGACAAATTTTGGCCCTTCTTTTCCCATTTCTGTCCCAAGGGGCCAGGATTTTTGTTTCCTAGCTCGGTTCATTCCCTAGGGTTGTCCTTAACTTGGTGGTAAGTAGAAGACTATAAACAGGTAGCAACAGCATCCCAAGGAAGCCCCTGACCATGGTAGTCTTCTTCTACAGTCTCGAGAAGAAGAACAGAGAACAGAAAGAACCTGGGGGTAAAGTAACCTATACTTAGAGGATCACTGCCCTGGCCTGGCCCTGCCTGGCCTGGTCCTGCTGTCAACTGGAGAAAGAACACTGAGGCGAAAAAGCATTGGCCTAGTGTGTAGTGGAGCAGAGCTCTGCCCGTCCCTTCCCATTCTGCCAGATGAGAGGCCTCTCCTGGCTGTAGACCCTGCATTTAGGTTTATTACACTCTTTTCTGGCTGCTGCAGCCTGTGCTGGGTGGTGCTGCACTGCCTGGCAGCATGTTGGGTGCAGTTGACCATGCTCCCAGCAGAGGGAGTCCAGATCCTGGTTCTTCTAAGTTCCACATCTCAGCTGGGTCTTTCATTGACTGAGCAGTTTGAGGACACTCTTTTTGAGAGGGTGTCACTGTGTAGTCTTGCTGGCCTAGAACTTGCTATGTAGATCAGGCTGGCGTTGAACTTGCTTTGTAGACTAGGCTGGCTTCCAACTCATGGAGATCCTGCTGTTTCTTGAATTGAGGGTAGTGGGGCTGGGCTGTGTAGTGCCCAGGCTAGGATACATAGTATGATAATACTGGCTGGCCTGCAAGTCCAGGGATCCTTGTCTCTGCCTCCTCAGGGATTATAGCTGTGTGCCGCTCTGCCTGATTTTTATGTGGATGTGGACATGGAACTCATGCTTGTGCAGCGAGCACCTTACCAACTGAGTCACCTTTTCAGCCCCACTGGATAATTCTGGAAGGGAGAATTTTAAAAACAACAAAACAAAATACTAAAGACTCCTGTTCTCAGGAACCAGGAAGATGGCTTATTAGTAAGAGCACTTGGTACTCAAGCCTGATGACCTGAGTTCAATTCCTAGAACTCCTGTAAAACGCCAGGTATGATTGTACCTGTTATCCCAGTGAGCTGGGCATTGGGGCAGGAAAATCAGCTGGAAGCGCTCAGCCCAACTTGGCTGGAGTACACTGAGCCATGGTAGAAGCAGGAAAGATCCGCCTCGATAAGATAGACGACAAGAACTGACTCGTAGATGGATTTTTCTTTGGGCTACCAGCTCACAAAAATGACAGAGACTAATTATTAATTATAAAAGCTGGCCTATAGCTTATGCCTGTCGCACTAGATCTTATAACTTAAATTAATCCATGTCTATTCATCTTCGTGCTGCCACGTGACTCGTGGCTTTTACCTTTTCTCTTGCATGTCTGTTCCCTCTGTGTCTGGCTGGCGACTCTGCCTTCTTCTCTAAGACCCTTCTGTTCCCAGAAGTCCTGCCTAACATCTTCCTGCATAGCTATTCACCATTCAGCTTTTTATTAAGCCAATCAGAGTGACATGTCTTTAAACGGTGTAATCACATATCTCACAGCACTGACTACTAAAAATTGTTCTCTGTGTGCCACAGTGCATACGCATAAGCACAAAATAAAGAAAAAAAAGCTATTCTTTCTGATCAGATAGTGCTAACTTTGGCCTCTGTACTTGGTAGCATCATGAATGTCACTGTCTGACCTTCCAATACCTTGAGTTTATACCTTGAGAAATGGGATGAAGATCTTCTCTGTTTCATAATATTTTGAGAGCCACTGACTTGAAGCACTGAAAGGATTTGGTGCACAGGAAGCAGACAATGAAAGATAATGGTAGAGCCCAGTGTGGTGGCGCACGCCTCTAATCCAGCACTCGGGAGGCAGAGGTAGGCGGATCTCTGAGTTCAGGACAGCCAGGGCTACACAGAGAAAGCTTGTTTCCAAAAATAAACAACATAAAAGATGGTAGGATGGTAGTTGACATCTTAACAGCTGAGTGGTACATTGCCACTGGCAGATGCCCAGGTGCACTCTGAGGCACCTTGTCAACTGGCGTTCTCACTGCAGTCTTGTCTTCTATAGAGACTTGCTGTCTCCTGACTCGGTCCTGAGCTGCTTGTATCCTGGAGATCATGGGAAGAAAACTCCAAACCCAGCCAATCAGTATCAGTTTGATAAAGTTGGGTGAGTAAGCAGACTTCCACCTTCCCTTATTCTGTGTCTGTATCTGTTTAGTTCAGACCAAACTGGAGACCTTGTAGGCCCAGAGGACCTTGGGGCTGCAGGGGACATCTTTCTGTTCCTGCATAGAAGGCAAAGGGATGTCATGGAAAGATGAAATCTGGAATATAGGGACATGAGGGTTAGGGATATGGCTCAGTAGTGGTATGGTGGGTTGCATCCCTAGTCTGCCAAAAACAAAAGACAACAAAACAGTATAAATAAAAGAAATGGCATCTTAATTTTGAGTACTCAAGATTTTAAAAGTTATTTTATGAGCGGATAGAGCAGAGAAGAGGCCAATGGCTGCCTTTTCGAGCTCTGCTTTATGAGGCAAAGGTTCTTGGGAAAAAGATGGGATATTGGAGATGAAGTTTCAAGTAGAGATTTTGTACAGTTAAGGAGTTTGACTTGTGGACTGGGATTGACCTGTCTGGGGGCACTGGGGAATGCCCCAGGGTACACAGAAGGACTGTGTCCTGGGGCTAGGCAGTACTTGGGACTGAGCCTAGGGCCTGTGTGAGAGCTCTGCTCCTGAGCTGTGTTCCCAACTCATAAAATTATTTTATTCTGTCTTCTCTTTTGCAGCATCCTGACTTTGAGAGACTATGTTCTTGACTTAGGTCACCCCTACTTGTGGGTGCAGAAGCTGGGTGGCCTCCACTTCCCCAAAGAGCAGCCCCAGGTGTGTACTCTGGCCCTACCTTCTTGGCTGAGGGTCTGAAGCGCTCCTCTTCCTAGACAGATTCCAGAAAGGCCTCTCATAGCTTCATAGGGTTGTGATCTAGCAGAGAATCTTCCTTTGAGGCTGTGTTCTGACCTCCATCCATTCAGGGCACTAAAATACCTTACCCTAGTCTTCATGTGTTGAAATGACCTGTGCACAAGGCTGCTACAAATGAGAATGGGCAAAATCCCAGGGGCTGTACACTATAGAATCTTGCCTTTTCTCAGAAGCTGATCCCAGGGGCTGTACACTATAGAATCCTGCCTTTTCTCGGGAGCTGATCCCAGGGGCTATACACTATAGAATCCTGCCTTTTCTCGGGAGCTGATCCCAGCCTCATGGGACCCCAGTATCTTGTGTTCTTGCCAGGGCTTAGCATCTGACCTGTTACGTAGAGAAATACTGTCATTCTCACACAGCACCCACCTTGGGACTGGCTGGGCAGTCTGGCTGGTCCCAGGAGAAATGGAGGTCCCTGGAGAAAGGAAAGGGGACTCTCACGTGTATCTTTCACTGTCGTTCCCTATATTAGCACACGGTGATAGCTGACCACTCACAGAGCGCCAGCCATATGGAGACCACCATGAAACTGCTGAAGACCAGGGTACAGTCTCGCCTGGCTCTCCACAAACAGTTCGCATCTCTGGGTAAGCTGATGCAGGAAGAAGGGCCTGACAGCCACTCAGTCAACATAGGAATAATGCCACCTCCTTTCCCTCAGAACCTGTGAATCCTGTTCCTAGCCTTACTGAGCAGTGGATGGTAGGGCCAGTGGGGAGAGCAGCAGGCCCATTCAGGCAGAGGTCTGAGCTCCCTGCAGAAGCATCAGTTTTCTGCCAGACCTCCCAGAAGACACTAGCCATTGGCACAAGTTCACGGGTTCATCCAGGCAGCTTATCCTAGGTCCATGCATCACAGATTCATATGCACTTGGCAGTATTTAATGAGAGTCTAATTTATGCTGGTACCCCATATAGCCTGAGGGGAGAAACAGTGGGACCCTTGTATTCACATTCAGCTCACTGATTGTAGCTAGACAGGGGTCATCCCATTATCCTTTCCTTAAGACCTACTGAGCTAGTGCTTCTAAGGGTATAGCTGAACCCCTTGGATTTTCCCCTAAGCTCCCAAGTGATTATGATGAGCCACTGGTCTAGGTGGTAACTGGATGGCTTCTGTCAGTTCATCTAGTAAAAACTCGATGGGTATTTACAAGGCACTTGCAGGGTAGGGGTAAGGTTTTGGAGGGAGTCAGAGTTTTGGGTATTAAGAGTCACTGTCAAGCTAGGCATTTGGGTTTCCAGGACCCAACTGGAGACAAGACCCCTCTTTCCCACCTCCAAGCCAGTTCTTTGGTTCCATGTGGACACTGAGCTCCAGGGCAACATCACCTATCCCTCAGGCCTTGCTCCCCACTCAGCATTGCTAACTTTTCCAAGGTTGGGTGATTGTCAACCAGAGTGTTCCCTGTTGGAGTATTTGTTTACTGAGACACCAGCAGGGAACTGACACAGAACGCTGCTGGGGTTTTTCTGTCAAGGTCAGCTCAGCCCTCTTAGCTATTTGATCTAATTAACAGTTCCTGCTACAGAGGCACTGACGCTATTTGTGGCTTCAGGGATTTGTTTTACTGGACGATGTCTGCATTAAGGATAAAGTGCCGTGAATGCAGGTGCTGGGTCTGACCGCAGGCATACATAGTCCTGCATGAAGTAGATGTCAGGTTGAAATGCTTCTCTATTCCTGGTATATAATGAGCCGGTGCTTCTTCAGTAATCAGGTGTACTGGACAAGTGTCAAGGCCACCATAGCCTTCCAGCAAGCCACAGCTGTGCTACCTGATTTCTACCTGTAATGCCTCCTGCCTTGCTGTCTTTTAGAACATGGCATTGTGCCAGTTACCAGTGACTGCCAGTACCTCTTTCCTGCCAAGGTTGTTTCTCGCCTGGTAAAGTGGGTGATAATTGCCCATGAAGATTACATGGTAGGTAGAACTGCAGCCCCTGTGACCATGTCACCCCTCAGCTCCTGTCCCCCCCACCCCTACCCCCCGCCATCAGGGCAGAGGCTTTAGGGGAGCAGCAGTTCACCCTGGTTCTTGTTCTAGGAACTGCACTTCACTAAGGACATAGTAGAGGCAGGACTGGCTGGGGACACCAATCTCTACTACCTGGCGCTTATTGAAAGGGGAACAGGTAGGTGATCGCTCTACTGACCACAGGGCTCTCTAATCAAGGGGAGCTCTCAAATAGCACGCATGCCTAGCAAAAGACCCTAGAATCCTCCGTAGAGATTTCCGACACTGGTGACCAGGGAACCACTCTTTCAGTGAGGACTTGTTCTGTAACACGGCCACACACGTGTCATGTCGGTGAATCCTCATGCAGTCACTGGGGTGGCGGGCCGACTCTCAAGCTTGGTTTTATCTCTCGTTTTAGTTCCCTGTAGGGGCATATCTCGTATCTGCGCTCCACACAGAAGGGTAGGGCTGTTACTCTGATTGTAAGGTTGGGTAACAGAACCTCCCTTCCTCTCTGGAGCCATGCAGATGTCCTGCTTGGGCTGTCAGCTGTTCTCCTACCCCAGCCTCAGCAGCCTGGCACTGCCTATTCATTCTGTCCCCCAGCCTCACGGCTGTGACTCCTGAGCTGAGCAAGCTGCCTGGGGTCCTCTATTAGTCAGTATTTTGAGAGATGTAAAATTCCTGGACTAGGCATATGATTCAGTGTTAGAACACTTGTTTAGCAAACCTGAGGCCTTAGATTTATTCCCCAGTACCACAAAAGAGAAATAAGATAAGTAAAGCAAAATTAAATTCCCAAAGCTGGAAACATTATAAAAGAGAGCTTATTTACTCATACTCTTGAGAGTTTGTTACAGTTTTTGTTACATTTATTTAGTGTATGTGTGTGTGCACTCAGGTCTAAGCAACATACACACACGTTTCAGAGGACAACCTGAGGGGAGTCAGCTCTTTCCTTCAGTCTTCCGGGTTCTAGGCATCAAACCCACGTCATGAGGCTTAGGAGCGGCCACCCCTACCTACTGAGCTGCCTCACCAGCTGTATATTTTGTCTTCTTGAGAAAGAGTCTCACTATGGAGCTCCAGCTGGTGTGGAACTCACTGTGTAGACCTGGCTGGGCTAGAACTCACAAATTCGTCCACCTCTGAAGGGCTGGGATTAAAAGTTTGGACCACCACGCTCTTTTATTTTTGTTTATGAAATCAGCTCAGGCTAGGATAAATACCTTTGGGTGATATGTATAAGCCAAATCAAGTCCAGGAACCTACATAAAAACCTGAATGGAATGGTATGCATCTGTAGTCCCAGAAATAGGAGAATCTTCTGGAAGCTCCAATAAGTACCATAGCTGTGGAAGGGAAAGTCCCTGCCTCAAAACAAAGTGGAAAAAGAGAAGTGTCTCCCGAGAAACAGTCCTCTGCCCAATGCTCTCTGTGGCATGCTCCTGCACTCAGACACATGCACACAGTACCTACGTTCATCTTAACAACAGCAGGGGTCAGAAGTATCACTGGGGGAAATTAATATATGAAGATAATTTATTTAGTGATTATGAATGCAGATTTTATACTAGGCAGTTCTGATTATACTCTGTCTTGTGCTTTTGTACCTGTTTAATGATAGAAAAGTTTCTGGAAGTCTCACTTTCCTCAGATCCTCATGTAAATTAGATTTGAGTGGCCGGGAACATTTGCCACTAGTCCTACTTGGGAATCAGAATCAGGGGGACCAGGATTCAAAGTCATTCTTGGTTATAAATTGAATTTTAGGCTAGCCTGGACTATGTGAGACTCTCAACAACAACAAATTCTTAAAAAAAAAAAAAGGCAGCCATGATGGTGCATGACTTTAATCCCAGCACTTGGGAGGTAGAGGCAGGCAGATCTCTGAGTTCAAGGCCAGCCAGGTTAAAGGCCCTGGCTGCTCATCCTGAGGACCTGAGTTGAATCTCCAGTACCTACATGGCAGCTCAGAACCACCTGTAACTCCAGTCCTAGAATGCATTTGCTTCTTCGGGCTTCCAAAGGCACTGTATACATGTTGGTAAAAAGATATAAAGATACGTGGAGGCAAACAACCAACCACACACAAACACACACACAGTTTTAAAAATTATGACATTTCTCGAGAGCAGATTTAATCCATTGACAAATACCGGTAAGTAAAGCAGATCTTGGGAAGAACTAGAATTACTATGCCTTACTCTCAGCAACCTGGCAGTTCTGTTAGAGTCTAAAACAGTGAGTACCCATACACTTGGCAGCACTTACGTTAATGGGAGACATTTGTGTTGACTTTGGGTACAGTGTGTAGACCACCATGGGAAGCTGGGTGGTCACTGATTTTCTCCCTTTCCCCTGTTGCCAGCGAAACTTCAAGCTGCTGTGGTGTTGAACCCTGGCTATTCCTCCATCCCACCTATTTTCCGACTCTGTCTAAACTGGAAAGGGGAGAAAACCAACAGCAATGATGACAATATTCGGGTAAGACCCACATGTGTGTCAGGAGGAACATGGAGAACCCCTAGGAAGGTGGCCAAGGCTGCAGCTGCGGAGGCCATGAGCACTGCTTCAGTCCCAGGAAGGACCTGACAGGACTTATAGAATGTGCTCACCCCTCCATTTCCCCGGAGCCCACAGCTTTTCCCACTCACCAGATCACATTCTTAGCTGGGTGCGGCATCCTTGCACCACTCCAGGGATTTGGATCTACTGAGGGCCGTGAGGGATTGAAGAAAAGACAGACGCATAGAAACCTGGAAGCAGATGTGCTGGACTAGAGAAACCGTAGCCCACCTCCAGACCCAGCATGCTTCTTACATAGAGTACGTGGAGGCAGTCTGGGTGCACAGACGGACCAACGAGGCAGATTTAGCTAATCCCAGTAGGAGCAGGCTCTGTAGGGAGCAGTCTCCAGGCAGTAAATATGTAAATATCTGTAGGGTTGAAAGTAATGGTTGACATTTTCTGAACACACTGTCAGCATTCCCACTTGGAGCAGAAGGGAAGGCTTTGCCATTCCTTTTAGCCTTGTGGGGGAAGGGGAAGGCTCTGCCATACCTGCATGGATGTGAGGTTAGGGTCCTCGCCACGACCAGCTCATGTCAAGAACACACATTCACTCAGCACTTTATACATGTTATTCTGGATTTCATGCACTCAGTATCCTCCAAGGCATGGTGCTACACCCTTTTAATCCCAGCACTGGGGAGGCAGAAGCAGACAGATTTCTGTGAATTCAAGTCCTGGCTGGTCTACATAGTAAATTCCAAGCCAGCCAAGGCTACATAGTGAGGCTCTGCCTCAAAAAAAAAAAAGCAAAAACAAACAAACAAAAAGTTTCCTTAAAATCTTGTCATCACCTTGGGCTTCTGTGAGATGGTAAATAAATTCAGAAGCATTACGGAAACACTCAGATTCAATGACCGTGAGGATGCTGAGGCTGTTGCTAAAGTCACGCCTCTTGGTGGGATTTGGTAGCCTTATGGCCATAGAGCAGAAAACCTTCTGACTTGGGGCTTAAGATTCTTCCCTGCAGTCCTGTGTTTCTGCTGTAGGCACTTAGGGGAAATTGTGATAATCAAGGGTCTCTGGACAAAGCTGTGGTACTATTCTGCTTGTACAGCTCCTCTGGGTGCATATGTGCTTGTGCCTGCATGCACATGCCCTCAGGGGCCAACTGTAGCTCTTGTGGTGCCCTCAGGCTCAGCTCTGGGGTAAAAGCCTGGCCAGTGTGCCCCGCCATACCTAGGAAGGAAATGCTGAGGTGCTGGCTTCCCACCCATACAGGCTATGGAGAGCGAGGTCAACGTGTGCTATAAGGAGCTCTGTGGCCCTCGACCCAGCCACCAGCTCTTGACCAACCAGCTGCAGCGTCTATGTGTGCTGTTGGACGTCTACCTGGAGACCGAGAGCCATGATGATAGTGTAGAGGGCCCCAAGGAATTTCCCCAGGAGAAGATGTGCCTGAGACTTTTTAGGTGAGTAGAGGTAGGGGCTCTTGTGACTTCTCATGAGGACATGGGCAGAGGTCAGAGCCTCCCTTGAAGACTAGGTCTCATTGGACAGGGCCTGGCACAGAGGACATCTGTCTGTATTCATAACAGAAAATTCTGCTGCCATATTTCCAGCAAGAACTTGTTTTCTCCTTCCTGAGACTTCCCTGCAGCTGGCTCACCTGTTCTTGGTCACCCCTGGAGAAGGTCACCCATCCAAGGAAACTACTGGGCCATGCTAAGAAGCTTTGGCTAACTGTGTTTTCTGTGGGAAACAATAGGGCCTGTTTACTTTTGATGTCCAAGTGAGCACTTAAAGTGGTACCCCCATAATCTTAGTGAGTTTGCCGGCATCTTCAAGTGTTCTTCCCTCTGTGAGACCAAGTCAGTGGGCAACCATGCAGCCTAGAGAAAAACCAAACCAAAACAGCCCTTCCAGAAGGCAGGGAGTAGCGCAGCACACTAACGCCGAGCAGTTCATCCGCCTAGCACTGAGCCCTGGCTCTGGGGCTGAAGAGGACCTCAGGATGCCTGAGATCATTTGAGTGAAGTTCCTGATGATTCCTGCTCCAAGTTAGGGGCTCTTTAGACCTGTTAGCCCCTCTTGGCACATGGTGTTTAGAGTGTCTGGACTTGCAGTACCTCAGGCTAGTTTTCCGTTTTCTTGGGTATTGGGGTCTTCTTTCCTGTTTGTTCCCTAACATGTGTTTTCATTCTTTCAAAACTAGAGATTACTTCTAGGGCACCCTTCTCTTTTGGGCAAGGGAGTGAGGAAGGTGAGGAGGGTGTTTGGATTATAATTTGTTATAATCTATCAGGCCTGGTGTCGTGGCTCATGCCTAAAATCTTAGCACTTGGAGGCTGGAGGCAGGAGGATTGCCATGGGTTGGACCTTGGCTACAGAACAGATAAAACAAAAGAGTTCTCACCTTGCTCTCAGTCTTATTCTTGAATAGCAAGTTCTGACATCTGGGAAGGTGTCCAGCCTCCCTCCTGTCTGGCACCTCCACTGTCCTGGTTTATGGTGTTTGATAATAGCCAGCTCCAGCCCTGAGTGGCTGCAAGGCAGAGCTGACCACCAATGCCACTCTGAAGCTTGTTCCCTCCAGTGGGTCTGTGTGAAATCTCAGCTCTCTCCATCTCTCCACCTGCTCTAGCACATTTTCAGGATGGGAGCCCCACCCAGCCTGTGCTTGTTTTCCCTTCCTGAGGTGTTGAGCTCCATCAGTGCTCTGGCAGGTGATGGATGGGGCTGCAAGGTTCTTGACCTGGGGTCTTGCAACTACTAAGTACAGGGTGCTGGTGTGGGCAGTAGTAGACCTGGGGTTTGTCTTGGACTGACACTTCACCACTCTGCCTAGGTGTACCCTCTGATTGGAGGCTTATAATGCCATAGATGATCCAGGCTGAGATTTCAGGTCCAGCTCCCACCTATGAGATAAGGATCTCTGTACTTAATCCTCCAAGCAGCACATACTCCATGTGTTAATGGAAAGATTAACTTGAGATGGGGATGTTAACAGTGCCAGCACAACACAGGCTGGATAAGCCCTCAGCCACTGAGGAGAAGGAGGTTTAATTCCCTTCAGCCCTGGTGAAGAATAAAACTTTGCTCACCTTTTACACCCCTGCTGTCTTACTCACACGTCCCCCATTACTCTTCTGTTATGATGGACACGTAAACAAAAGCAGCCTGGGCAGGAAAGGGTTTCCTTCTGTAGTCCTGAAGAGAAGGTGGGGCAGGAACTGAAGAGGAGACCGTGGAGGGTGCTGCTTACCAACTTGCTCACTCCACTTGCTTCTCATTTGGTCTGACATGTGTAAGTTGACAAAAAAACTATCCTATACACATCCTTACTCCCTTAGACCAAGTCCCGGAGGGTCACCTTCTGTAGCTGTTGTTGGATGTCAGTCCTAGACAGACATGGGGAGGAAGTCCTGTATGTAGATGTTTGTCTTTGTGTAGAAGTCCCTCTGAGAGTTTTGTTGAGGACCCATTTTCCTGCTCTGATTTTCACTGGGAGAAAGTCTGAACATGGGTCTTGCTCTGCTTGACCATGATTCAGCCTTCCTGGAACAGATTTTGGTGTCAGACCTCTGATTTTTGTTTCTGTTGCTTCCTGGCTGTATACTATTGTGCAAAATTTTGCTTCCTTTGCCTATTTCTTCAGTTTTAAATGTTCTTTTTGCTTTTTCAATTATAGGAATCTAGTGTTCATTGATAAAGTTATAAATAGTGATCCAAAAAACGAGAATGTTCATGTACTGTCCCCGAAATGTCTGCCACATTAAGGAATCTTTCAGGCTCACACATGTTGCAAGCATATAGAGACATTTTTATGAAAATGGTGTCACACCTTAACTAGTGTGATCTGATTTTCTCACTGTGCCCTGCACCTAAGCCATGCAATTGTAACATTTCCTCATGACAGCTACCTGGCGTTCTCTTGTGAGTGAACTGTAATTGATCTTATCAGTCCAGAAGGTGTGTTATAACTATCCCTTTTCTTGTTTCTCTAGGGGTCCAAGTAGGATGAAGCCATTTAAATATAACCATCCTCAAGGATTCTTCAGCCACCGGTGATTTCCCTCTCTAACCTATCATTCCCCCAAAGCCCAACCCTGGATCACTGCTTTTTATTCTGGCCACATGTTCTTGTTATTTTCCAAAGACACCAGCTGATTAAAATGTCACCTGACCAAATGGCCTTTGTTTGTAACTACTTGGGCAGTCTGGAAGAGCAGGTGGGACCATGACCATGGCATGAGGACCATTTCTGGATGTGCCTTTTTTTTTTTTGGTAGGGCGTGGGAGGCTCAAGACAGAGGTTTCTCTGTGTAACAGCCCTGGATGTCCTGAAACTCACTCTGTAGACCAGACTGGCCTTGAACTCAGAGATCTGTCTACCTCCTCCTTCCAAGTGCTGGGATTAAAGGTGTACGCCACCACCAACCTCCCACTTGGATGTGTTTTTTTTGTTTGTTTGGTTTTTTAAAAAATATTTATTTATTTATTTATTTATTTATTGTGTGTACAATATTCTGTCTGTATGCCTGAAGGCCAGAAGAGGGCGCCAGACCTCTTTACAGATGGCTGTGAGCCACCATGTGGTTGCTGGGAATTGAACTCAGGACCTTTGGAAGAGCAGGCAATGCTCTTAACCACTGAGCCATCTCTTCAGCCCTGTTTGTTTGTTTTTGTTTTTTATTGTTTTGAGACAGAATTTCTCTGTAGCTTTGTTGCCTGTTCCAGTACTCTGGATGTGCTTTTTAAAGGTGACTGAGAAGCCAGGCAGTGGTGGCACATGCATTTAATCCTAGCACTTAGGAAGCAGAGGCAGGAAGATCACTGTGAATTCAAGGCCAGCCTGGTTTACAAAGTGAGTCCCAGGACAGCCAGGGCTGTTACACAGAGAAATCCTGTCTTGAAAGAGAGAGAGAGAGAGAGAGAGAGAGAGAGAGAGAGAGAGAGAGAGAGAGAGAGAGAGAGAAATGTCGGTTCTAGTTCTAGGAAGTGACACCTGTTTGTCCACACCTGTCTTGTGTAGTTTTTCAGTGACAAAGTATCTTGGTGTTTTTGTTTTGTTTTGTTTTGTTTTTATCCTAGATTTCTACTTACTAGGAAGTTGCGAGAGAAACCAAAATCAGTAGATCCGGATGTTTCTTTCAGCCTTCATTTTTTCTGCTAGACTGTCTTTGTTCCTTGAAGGCCTGACACTTGGCAGGTGGATATTTTAAATGCCTAACATTGCAGCAACCTTAAATAGAAAGCAGACAGACATCACAGAGAATAGCTCTAAATATTTCAAGTGTTCACAGTCAGGGAGCCAGTACTGGAGAGTCATGTGCAGAATGACTACCCGTGACAGCACGCTGTCATAGCGAGACTGAGACCAGGCTGGCCACACTGCCCTGGACGTGCTCAGAAGCTAAGCGAGATGGATGGAGAGCGAGACCAGGTGACACTGGAGGATCCTTATGACAGGGACTCGATGACTTCAGGACTTCACCAGAGGTGGAGACCCACAGAGCTGCACAACAAGATTCCGTCTCAAAAACTAAAATGTTTTGACTCAAAGGTTAGGAAAATGATTGCAGAACTATCCGTTCTTGGGTCTGTAAGTGAAGCTCTGTGTAGAACACTTGCCTAGTATACTGAAGGCCTGGGGTTCAGTCCTCAGCATGCAAAAAGAACAGCCTTCCTTGTCCTAAGTTTTCTTAGACACTTGTCTGAAGAACTCTGCTCTCTGCCCAATCAATACTAAATTCACAACTCACCTTAAGTAGAATAGGGAGGCTGGAGAGATGGCCTAGTGGTTCAGAGCACTGAGACTGCTCCTCCAGAGGACCCGGGTTCAAATCCCAGCAACAAAATAGTGGTCACAACCATCTATTGTGAGATCCAATGCCCTCTTCTGGCATAAAGTGTAGAATACAGGGCTGAGAGTATAGTTCAGTGGTAGAGCACAAGCAAAGCTCTGTCATTCCTCAGCACCAAAAAGTAAAGAACCAGGATACACAAAGAAAAATATTTAAAAATTATTGAGGGTCACACCTTTAAGTACTCAGGAGGCCAAGGCAGGCAGGTCTGCGGGTTCAAGGTCAGCATGGACTACATTTTGAGTTCCAGGACAGTTGGAGGTCATTTAAAGAGACCTTGTCTCAAAAACAAAAATTAAGAATTATTCTATGGTTATGGGCTACACATATAGCTTAGTTGATAGAGTGCTTAAACTTCATGAAGCCCTGGATTTAATCTCCAACAACACATAAACCAGCTGTACTGGTGAATGTCTATAATCCCAGCATGAGGTAGAGTCAGGAGGGACAAAATTCAAGGTCACTCTCTGCTGTATAGGAAGTTTGAGGCCAGCTGAGCTACCGAACACATCATCTCAACAATAACCATTCTATTGTTAGAAGTATAATCTGGTTTGCTAACTCAAAGGCAAATTAATGGTGCCTTTTATTATAGTTCCAGGCAAGATTTTCCAAGCTTTTCATCTCTGGAGAACAGTGCAATCAATCCAGCACTTTGCAAACACTTAGTAGATTAGCCTTGACAGCATGAACTTCCCACATAGAAACTGCTTTTTCTGCCCTTTCTGCTGAACATCTCAAAGATAAAGTTTTGGGGAGTACAAGGCAATGGTGGCACACACCTCTAATCCCAGCTCTTGGGAGGCAGAGACAGGTGAGTCCGAGGCCCACCTTGTCTAAGGAGCTAGTTCCAGGACAGCCAGGGCTGCACAGAGAAACCATGTATTGGGGGTGGGGAGAAGAAGAAAAAGATTTTGGGGCTAGAGAGATGGTTCAGTAGTTAAGAGCATGTACTGCTCTTGTAGAGGCCCCCAAGTTTGTGGTGTGGCTTACAATCGCCTGTAACTCTAGCTTCAAGGGATCCAGTGTGTCAGCCTCCGCAGGCAGCAGCACTGATGCATACACCACCACCACCCTACACACACTTAAATAAAAACATAAAATTAAGACAAGCCGAGAGACTCCAAAACCTGCCACGTTCTTCATTCCTTAGGGTAGCCTTAAATGTCCAGCATCAACACCTTGCCACCCCACACTGCCCCCATTCTCTGACTACCAGAGAAAGGCACTCTTCAGCCAGAGGCCCTCAGCTACACAGACTTGCCTATCTACAAGCTGATCTGACTCAGCTGGCCTAAGATGGACCAAGGAAATACATTTTTAACAAGCTCCTGAAATGCATTTTGCCGTAGCCTTTCTATGAAGGCGTACTTTTATCCCTTCTCTTCCCTCATTTTTCTTGGCGACACGAACACAGGAGAGCCAGTTTTCTAAGCAGCTCCTTCTCTGCTGTCTTGTGCAGCTGAGCTCCTGGGTGCTTTTCTTCCTGTCCCTGCTGGCATCTTCTTGGTCTGGCTACTTTCAGGCAGTGTCTCACTGTCTGTGCTGAATAAGATTAAAACAGGGCCTAAAATTAGTTCCTTTAATGGCCCCTGCATTGCAGCCACCACTTTGGTCTTGTCTGGAAGACAGCCAAACTGACTCAGCACAAAAGCTCACCTCTAGAGAAGCAGGGACTGGGTGGAGAGTGCTGGGAGGGGCTCTGCTTGCTGGCTACAGCTTGTCCCTAGCAAAAGAGCCAGCAGAGCAAAGGTAACAAAACAGACTTGACAATCAGCCTCTTCAGAATGTCTATATAGGGCAAGGACCTCGCAGCTGCTTCTGCTAGAACTGCCCATAGTCTTTGCAGTTTCTGAGCTGGGGCACACCCCAAGCTACAGCCCCTGCCTGCTTGCTTTGCACCAGGAAACCCCATTCATGTTCCTTGCCTTTTATTTATTTCAGTGCTGGGGATCCAATAATACAGAGTGTCATGCTTACTAGGCATTGAGCACACCCCTCAGCCCATCTGTCTTAGGGTTCCCATTGCTGTGATGAAAACACCATAACCAAAAGCAAGTTAGTGAGGCAGTCTCATCTTGCTTCCTCTGTGTCCGGGTGACAACTGCAGACCGAGCCTTTCCTCTTCCCAGAATTCTCCTGTTCTGGTCACCCCGCCTATACTTCCTGCCTGGCTACTGGCCAATCAGCATTTTATTAAACCAGTACAAGTGGCAAAGCTTTACAGAGTACAAGAGCATATGGCACAAGGGACTTTGCATGGATGAGGGCAAGAGTCTCAAGGTGTGGAGATTAGCCTGGGTTTCCTGGGTGGGCTGATGCCATCAGAAGGGTGCAAAGACAGAGACTAGAGAACTAGAACTGAGAAGAAGATGAGGGACACAATTGGAAAGATAGACTGGAAGATGGGGGCCTGGGCCAGAGCAAAGTCAACAGGGTATGTCTAGGCTGGGCAGGCAGCAAGCTTTCTTTCTTACAGGAGCTTCCCAAGGCAAAATCCTTTTTAATCCTTACTTAATACAACACCAATGTATTATTGGTGACTCAACAGTTAATCACTAATTCTTTTAATCCACAAACCAACCAAATAGCTTTGGGCTCCCACCTCACTGTTTCTCCATCATTTATTGACCCTGAAAATGGGATTAAGGAGATAGCTCCATTGGTAGAGAGCACACACACTCTGGATTTGATCCTTGGGACTACATAAACCAGGGGTGGTGGTACACACAGAGAACCCCAGCCCTTGGGTTCTATGTTATTCTCTACATAGTGAATTAGAAGCTAGTCTGGACTACACAAGACCCTATCTCAAAAGAGTGATGCCTACACAGACTACAGATAATGTATGCAATATCATGACTACTCTTCATATGTGTCATCATAAGAAATCCTGGAGTATTCAGGTGACTGACATTTTTAGGCAAGCTACATGGGGGAGAGCCAGGCGAGGTGGTATATGCCTGTAATAATGGTATTCCGAAGGCTGAGGTAAGGACTGTTAGTACTGATTTTATTTCTTGCCTTTCAGATCTCCACTTTATGTGCAGGTGTGGCTATGTGCTAGGGCCTATGGATGTCTGATTTCTCCAGAGCAGACAGCTCAGAAAATTAATGTTCAGTTGTCAGAGTCCTTGACCATGCTGATAAGTGGTTATTTGCCAGGGACCAAGGTGCATGCCTATAATCCTAGCCCTCAGAAGGTGGAAGCAGAAATTCAGGGTCATCCAGGAACATAACAAGTTTAAAGTAACCCTGGGATACATGAGACTGTGTCAAAAAATATTTTTATCTAGAGGTGATCGCCCTTGGCATTTTTTTAATAATTCAATCTTTGTGACAGATGGAGATGTGTGCCGAAGATGACGTGTGGCTCCTAGCCTGGAGTGTGAACCAGAACTCGGGTGTGCCGAGGGTGGGGCACGCTCCTTCCCTGCAGTATCGCCATTTATTCTTGATCATAGCGACTCCTGCTTTAGTCACTGTTATTCAGAGCCCTCTGTTTGTAAAGCGGTGTCTATACCCAAAGAGCGCTGGTAAAGAAAGGGATTTATCACTTCAAGGAATGGCCACAAGCTGTGGGTTGGATCGTTAGGAAATCCACCATAGGTGTCTTGTTCATTTCACCTTCTCAGACTATCTTACCGTAGCTCTGGAAACGTGACTGCCCACAGCTCCTGACTCACATCTCACGACCAAGTTTAAAATCCCAGAAAAAATGTTCATTGGCTATTCTGGGTCAATCCTCAGTGACCAGAGGAAGGGAATAAGAAACATTATAGCCGAAAGCCATCTAGTGGGGGTGGGGGAAAGGTGAGGAACAGAGAAGCAACTCCTGAGCAAGCGGAATAAGGGGTCATGCTAGTCCCACCAAGGATTTAACAGTGAGGGTGCCATGGAAACCTGCAGGACTGTAGCTTTCAGAGCCAGGTATAGTGGTAGATTCAGGCAACCCCAGACATTTGGGAGATAGAGACAGGAAGACAAGTTCAAGATAACCCTGGGCATTTAAGCAAGACACTGTTGCAAATAAAACTATAAAAGGGGTGGGAGTTGGGAACGAGAAAGGTAAAATCCATGCCCAGATAAGCACATTGGGTGTAAATTAGGTGACTGCTGTAGTCTTCACCACAGATGAGTTAGCCATGTGTGGCCTTTTATATAAGGTACTTCTTATGGTCCATGAACCATTCAGCATCCTCCTGACGCTCACTGTTCCCAGGCATCCCAGCATCCGTGTACATAGGGTAAACTGGGGTTTGGCAAAGTGTGGACCTTCCCTATGCCTCCCTCTCAGATTGTGACATTAACTGCGCAGTCAGGAGTATGCGGCTCCCAGGTGATGCTGATGAAGGTAACCCATGGACCATATGCAGGAATAATGCCCCAGGCCACCAGCACAGACCTGGTGTAACATCCAGACCTCCCGTCCCTGTCCCTAGCCTTCCCAAGGGAAGAGAACAAATAAGAACAGCTACAATTTTATTTTAGAAGCACTTGGTTTTATTGCACGGAAGCAATTGAAAGTGGACTCAGTGGAAAGTGCGCCCTGGCATGGTTCCGTGGCCAGTGCCCTGCTTCACCTGCTGCAGCTCTTCCAGGAGAGTGCTGGGGAAGGGCCTGACCACTCCTTTGGAAAACAAGAAGGCATTCGGGAATAGGTTACATTTCAAGCATAATGCATTTCTAACTGCTCATTCATTATTGCGGCCATCTGTCATTGTACATACAGGAAGTAAATGCACTTATTTGGAAAGGAGGGGGCACTTTTTAGTCAAGTGGTTTTCATGTAGCATTCAGCATACATCACGTTCGGCTACAATAAGCTATAATAATTGTCCATCACCTGAGGTGGGCTTGGGATGTGGGGGGTTAGGGCTCAGGGTATCTTCTCTTGCTAACTTAATCCTACTAGAAATTCCTGTTTGGTGAGGGCAGGCCCGTCATCTAAACACTGCTGCTTCTTACAGAGAGGAAAGAAAGAAATAAAACTTATTGCACTGACCCTTAGGTACCGGGGCCCTCCTGAGTTTCTTTGGCTGTTCTGGTGTTCCTGTGCCAGCCTACTTCTCCCCCTTGGCAGCCTTGTCCTCTGTGGCCTTCTCTGGGGGCTGGCTATCTTTTTGGTCTGTGCTAGAGGATTTTTCTGCCTTTTCCGTCTTGGGTTTGCCAGACTCTTTGGAAAGGCTCTTGTCATCCTCCTTGGCCTTGGCCTCTGTCTTGGGTTTCTCCTCGGGCTTCTTGGACTCTGTGGCCTTCTCTTCCTTGCTGTCTTTCTTCTCTGGTGCTGCCGGCATCTCTTCTTTCTGTGGCTTTTCCTTCTCTGCGGGTTTGCTGGGTTCTTTGGCCTTGGTGTCTTCTGCTTCTGCCTTGGGCATCTCTGTCTTCTCTTCCTTCACCTCTGTCTTGGCAGGAGTCTCCTTTTCTGGGGTCGCTGCTTTTTTCTTCTCTCCAGACTCTTCCTTCTTGGCTTCCACTGTAGCAGCCTTCTCCTCCACCTTGGGCTTTGGGGCCTCCTTCTTGGGTGGTTCATCTTTCTTGATCGCCTTCTCCTCCGTTTTTGGTGTAGCAGGGGTCTTCTCTTCCTCCACTTTCTTTGGGGGTTCTTTGGCTTTCACCTCCTCCTTCACAGGAGACTTCACCTCTTCCTTCTTGGGAGCTTCCTTCTCAGGAGCCTTGGCATCTTCCTTCTCAGGGGACTTGACTTTCTCGGGGGACTTGACCTCCTCCTTGGCAGGACTTTTGGCCTGCTGGGGAGATTTGGTGTCTGCAGGGTACTTTACTTCCTCCTTCCCTGGAGTCTTGGCTTCTGGAGATTTCACATCAAGAGTCTTGGCCTTCTCAGGAGACTTCAATTCCTCCTTCACTGGGCTCTTAGCCTTCTCAGGGGATTTCACCTCAGCTGGAGGCTTGACCTCTTCCTTCACAGGGGACTTGGCCTTCTCAGGAGACTTGACCACTACTGGTGATTTTGCCTCTTCCTTCTCCGGGGACTTGGCTTGAGCTGGAGATGTTGCTTCTTCCTTGATTGGGGACTTGGCCTTCTCTGGAGATTTTACTTCAGCTGGGGACTTCACTCCTTCCTTTACAGGAGACTTGGACTCCTCTGCTGGGGATGTTGCACCTTCCTTCACAGGGGTCTTGGCCTTCTCTGGAGATTTAACTTCAGCAGGAGATTTTACCTCAGCTGGTGACTTGGCCTCAGCCGGAGATTTTACCTCAGCTGGTGACTTGGCTTCAGCTGGAGATTTTACCTCAGCTGGTGACTTGGCCTCAGCTGGTGACTTGGTCTCAGCTGGAGATTTTACCTCAGCTGGTGACTTGGCTTCAGCTGGAGATTTTACCTCAGCTGGTGACTTAGCCTCAGTTGGTGACTTGGCTGCAGCTGGAGATTTTACCTCAGCTGGTGACTTAGCCTCAGTTGGTGACTTGGCTGCAGCTGGGGACTTGGCCTCAGTTGGTGACTTGGCCTCAGCTGGAGATTTTACCTCAGCTGGTGACTTGGCCTCAGCTGGTGACTTGGTCTCAGTTGGTGACTTGGCCTCAGCTGGAGATTTTACCTCAGCTGGTGACTTGGCCTCAGCTGGTGACTTGGTCTCAGTTGGTGACTTGGCCTCAGCTGGAGATTTTACCTCAGCTGGTGACTTGGCCTCAGCTGGAGATTTTACCTCAGCTGGTGACTTGGTCTCAGTTGGTGACTTGGCCTCTTCCTTCACAGGAGGCTTGGTTTCCTTTTCTGGAGATGTGGCCTCTTCTGCAGGGGGAGATGTTACTTCTCCTCCTCCTTTTATCTCTTCTTCACCTTCCTCCTCTTTGGCCTCTTTTTCCTCTTCTTCTGTCACTTCTTCAGTCACCTGGATCTCTTCTGTCTGCTCCTCCACAATCACTGTTTCCTTCTCTGACTTTTCTACCACTTTTATCATCTCTTCACTTTTGACCTTTATGTGAGTGGATGTGGAGGGAATTTTCGGGAGTGCCTCGGTAAGAGAGAAGGGACTTGGACCAAAGCCAATCCGACACTCTTCGCCTTCCAGAAGCTTTCTACGGAATGGATAATGAGACACACCATTAACTCAGAGCAGACCTGCAGGTTTGCATTCTTTCTTGGTTTTTTTGGAAGCCCCATTGCATTCAATGACAGGGTTTGGTGAATGAAGGATATGAATGAATGGCAGGAATTTCATTTTCATCCCCCTTTTTTTCTTCTTTCCTTCCTCTCTCCTCCCCATTGCTCTCCTGTTTTTCTCTGGTGCTGAGGACTGAGCCATGAGCCATGTTAAGAACACTCTCCATGGGCTGGAGAGATGGCTCAGAGGTTAAGAGCATTGCCTGCTCTTCCAAAGGTCCTGAGTTCAATTCCCAGCAACCACATGGTGGCTCACAACCATCTGTAATGGGGTCTGGTGCCCTCTTCTGGCCTGCAGGTATACACACAGACAGAATATTGTATACTAAATAAATAAATAAATATTTAAAAATAAAAGAACACTCTCCACTAGGTCACAGGCTCAGCAGGAAGTACTGTCAGAATGGAGAAAGTTCCCATGGCCACCCACAGAGCCTGACCTTGGGGGCTGCACTGCTTTTTATGGGAGGAAATGTCTCCCTAAAGAATATCCTCAGTAGAAAACTCCTACATTGACAACTGTCTCTTAACTAAAACCTAATTTAAGAGAAAGTTGAAGGGTTTGGGGTTATAGCTCAGTGGTATATTGCTGGTCCAGTGTGTATGAGGTCCCGGGTTTGAAAAAAGAGACGTGACTACTGGGACGACTGAAAGTTGTGCAAAACCTCTACATGCACACTGCGCACACACTGTGCAGGTACATTGCATGCACACTGCGCACACACTGTGCAGGTACACTGCATGCGCACACACTGTGCAGGTACACTGCATGCACACACTGCGCACACACTGTGCAGGTACACTGCATGCGCACACTGTGCACACACTGTGCAGGTACACTGCATGCGCACACTGCGTACACACTGTGCAGGTACACTGCGTGCGCACACTGCGCAGGTACACTGCATGCGCACACTGTGCACACACTGTGCAGGTACACTGCATGCGCACACTGCGCGCACACTGTGCAGGTACACTGCATGCACACACTGTGCAGGTACACTGCATGCGCACACTGTGCAGGTACACTGCATGCGCACACTGTGCAGGTACACTGCATGCGCACACTGTGCAGGTACACTGCATGCGCACACTGAGCACACACTGTGCAGGTACACTGCATGCGCACACTGAGCACACACTGTGCAGGTACACTGCATGCGCACACTGAGCACACACTGTGCAGGTACACTGCATGCACACACTGTGCAGGTACACTGCATGCGCACACTGCGCACACGCACCCTAAGATGAAAAATAAATCTCTCCCATGGCTGAAAGAAAAAACGCTGGGAACAAGTAAGCCCATACTTATAAATTTAGTTTGAGGTTTGGGAGTATTGCTGTTTCGAATTGTCCCATCACCTTTTGCAGCCATTCTCTGGGATCTGTCCTTTCACTTAGCTACTCACTAGGTGGTGACAGCTACCCAGACTCCTAAGGGCTCGCTTTCCTCACTGGTAGAGAGATGACTCCAGAGTCCTTACTCAGAGGGCTGTTTCTGTGACATAATGACTATTAAAGGCTTGGCGAAGTAAGGGGGTCTCCCCTAGAATAGTGTTTTCCAAGTGGAACAGCTGACATTACCCCGGCTCTTGGTAAACTACAGAGCTCAATCCAGCAGCCTGGGGCAGAGCCCCGGTCTGTCTTTCTAACTCAAGATCACTCTGATTCCTGGTTAGTGCACTGTACTGAATAGCAGATTAGACCAGAGCAAGGAGGTAGGCAGTCAAGGGTCACCAACCAGAAGAGGCCTTCATGATGTCAGCCCTGCTAGACTGGGAGGGCTCATCTTTGGGAACTGCTCTTCTCGTGGCTGCCATTCAGTAAGTACTGAGCCCAGGAGAACCTGTGTCAGCCGGATTTCCCTATGAACGGAACTGGCTGAGCCTCCCAACAATCCATGGTATGCAGGTTGTTCCTGTCATCTCTGCCTATCCTTGCAAGGAATGAAGACCTGGTGAGCTAAGGTGGGCTTATAATGGTTCCTGACTACCTAAACACCTCTTTTCCTTTAAAGCAAGTCTCTGACTAGCTGGGTTTGGGGTAGATAAAGACTTTAAACTGTAAGTCACAGTCAGAAAGAAAACAAGTCACTCTTGAGCCAATGAAATAGCTCAGTGGGTAAGCACACCTACCATGGAGCCCAAGGACTTGGGAAATTTGATACTCAGGACCTACATGGTGGAAGCAAAAAAAAAAAAAACCCAACTCCCCAATCTGTCTTCTCCACACACACACACACACACACCCTCAAACCTCCATATGTGTGTGCATGCTAGCACACACACATATACAAATAAATAAATAAAATGTAATTAAAAGAAAATAAACTTCAAGAGTTCTGCCTCTTGAGAAGTAGAATAGCTGTGAGGGGCTGAGCGCAGGGACAACGAGGCATCTCGTAAGGTGTGCAGTTTGAATCTGGGATGGTGAAATAGCTCTGAATGGATGGGGATGGGTGCTGCATATGCAAATGTTCTTAACATCCTAAACTGTTGATTTAAAATGCTTAAATGGCAAATTTTAAGATACAAGGTTTCTCTATATAACAATCTGGCTGTCCTGGAAACTGCTTTGTAGACCAGGCTGGCCTCAAACTCACAGAGATCCAGCTGCCTGTCTCCAGAGTACTGGGATTAAAGATGTGCGCCACCACTGCCCCAGCATGATAGGGATTTTAAAACATTTTTATTTTATTATGTGTATGTGTGGGTGTGGGTACATGTCTGCATGCATTGTTGGGGACAATTTTCAGGGTTCTACACTGTCTCAAGGCTCTGAGAACACGGGCTCTATACTGTCTCAAGGCTCTGAGAACACGGGCTCTATACTGTCTCAAGGCTCTGAGAACACGGGCTCTATACTGTCTCAAGGCTCTGAGAACACGGGCTCTATACTGTCTCAAGGCTCTGAGAACACGGGCTCTATACTGTCTCAAGGCTCTGAGAACACGGGCTCTATACTGTCTCAAGGCTCTGAGAACACGGGCTCTACACTGTCTCAAAGCTCTGAGAACACGGGCTCTATACTGTCTCAAGGCTCTGAGAACACGGGCTCTATACTGTCTCAAAGCTCTGAGAACATGGGCTCTATACTGTCTCAAAGCTCTGAGAACACGGGCTCTATACTGTCTCAAGGCTCTGAGAACACGGGCTCTATACTGTCTCAAGGCTCTGAGAACACGGGCTCTATACTGTCTCAAGGCTCTGAGAACACGGGCTCTATACTGTCTCAAAGCTCTGAGAACACGGGGCTCTATACTGTCTCAAGGCTCTGAGAACATGGGCTCTATACTGTCTCAAGGCTCTGAGAACACGGGCTCTATACTGTCTCAAGGCTCTGAGAACACGGGCTCTATACTGTCTCAAAGCTCTGAGAACATGGGCTCTATACTGTCTCAAGGCTCTGAGAACATGGGCTCTATACTGTCTCAAGGCTCCTGGGCCATCTCACCTGTAGGCAGCAATCTCGATATCCAGGGCCATCTTGACATTGAGTAGGTCCTGGTACTCTCGGAGCTGCGCCGCCATCTCCCACTTGGTGTTTCTCAGCTCATTGTCCAGCTGCTGAATAGCATCCTGGGGATGACAGATCAGGCAAGTCATCTGCTAGCTAGTACTTGGCCCTCAGTTCCAGGTAAGCTGGGGCCACGCTGCTCAGCCACCTGGCTGGGGACAAAGCCCCTCCCTGTCAAAACTGTAAGCTGTTCATGTACAGACATTAAAAATAAATCTAGATCAGAAATCTCAGCCTGAGGAAAGACCTGGAATGAGAGACCACAGACACTGACTCGGTAAGTAAAATGATGGGTGCATTTTTGCAGATGTCTTAGACAGTGCTCTATGGAAGAGTTGAAGTGTAGCCCGGTTGTAGGACACTTGAGTAGCATCCTACACAGGGCCCTGGGGAGAGAGCAGTTTTAGCTACTCTGTTTTCTATTCTTTCCAAAAGTGCCTGCAAGTGTCTGCTCTTTGATTACCTGCCAAGGCAGAGGGTCCCCAGAAGCATACTGAACAGAGATGAAGCTTCTTCCCACTGGAGCACTGCTTAAAGTGAACCTTTACAACTACCTTTTGCCTCCTGCGTTGTTATGTCTTTCCAGTTCCCAATGTTTCTGTAATCACGTTTATTTATTTATCCAGTCCTAAGAAAGTGACACTTTTCTCCCTAGGGTTGTTCTTGATCAAAGAAATCTGCCAAGGCTGTCCCTCCTGCCACAGACTCTGGTGACAGGTAATAGAACACCCACTCCACCAGGATTAAGAGGTAAATTATTCATTAGGTGCTAGGATGCGCTTTGGCGCCCAGGACCTCATGCACGCTGGGAAGGCAAGACCTCTCCCACTGAGCTACACCCCTGCACTGGTGATCTTCACAGTCTGCAACGCTGCGATGTCTGACTCAGAGACCAGCATCCTTCGCTAAGAAAGTGATTTCCCTCCTCCTGCTCACCTGGTAGGATGCGATGTCTGCCTGATGACGGTCCTCTAGCTCAGAGCGCTGCCTCTCCAGTGATTCCTTGGTGCTTTTCAGCGCCTCCAACTCTGTGGTCCTGGCTTGCAGCTGCCGCCGGTACTCAGTTATCTCCTCCTGTGCCGAGCGCATGGCATCTGTGTTCACCTTGGCTGCCTCTGACAGTCGGTCCAACCTCACTGAATAAGGGAGGAACCAGGGCACAGGGTTAGGCACACCTGGACTTGGGTTCCAAGTTGGGCTCAGATCTGGAAAGTGACATGCATGGGTTGAAGATGTGCCAAGGTGTTAATCCACCCTGTTCTATGACAGTCCAGAAGCTCTTGTCCAAAGCCATCCAGCCAGGGAGGGGCAGGATTCAAATTTAGTCTATTGGTTTTAAAAAACAGATGGTCTCTCCCTAAACTCAGGAGAAAGGAAGGGCCAGGCACAGTTCCTTAACAAAGGGCTGGCATACTGAGAAGTTCGGGTGGGAAATCAAGCCATGAGGCCTAATGCAGGCTTGTGGAAGAAGTTAGCATCCCTGAGTCACGGGACATGAAAGCTGTGGGAGTGGTCAGTTACAATGTAGTCATGGTAACTCCCCACAGATATTGCAGAGTCCAAGGTCACAGGGGAGCCTAAGGCCTGCATACGAGTCCATTTCCCCTTCCTCTACCTGACTTCATTGTCTAGCACAGCAGCTTCTGAGCCAATCAAAGCCATACAATGGCCTCTGCCACCAACTGGCTCCTGATTCTCAGATCACCCAGTGCAAATCTGAAATCGGTCTTAATCTCCTGAAAGGGAACATCCCACATTCAAGGGCTGACCCTGGTGGAAAGAAAGAGGCCAGCTGGTGGGGACATATATCCTCGGATGCTCTGCTTGGGTGAAGGGCAAACCTCAAAGAAGCGTTCCCCTCTGGGAGGAACCTTGCTGCAGGGATGGGGGAAGGGATGATTCACTGCCACTGCAAAGGCTTGGGGCATGAAAAGGGGAATTCCAAGCATCTAAATCCTGGTATTCCTGGCTTTCCCTGGTGTTAGCAAGCTTTAAAAATCACCCCAGTGAGTATTCTTGGCTACTATGGATTGCAGACAGCCTTGGAAAGCACCTCAACTCTGCACTCTCCTGCCCAGGGTTATAGAGACGATGTCAGAGAGGATTCTGCAAGTAAGACTAGGAAACTCAGTGACTCCATGGTCCCAGTCCCCAAAGAAACAAGAGCCAGAGAGGGTCAATGTTGGTCAAGGTCACCTTGCAGCTACTGGGCGGTAATTCAGGGCAACTGAGCCTACCCTGCTCAGAATCCCTGGGAAGTTGGGGGAGAAAGGGAGATGGGAGGTCCCAGATTTTGAGAGGAGAAAGGGTATATTTAATAATAGAGGCTGCCTCCGCCACTTGCAATAATGAGGTCCATGTGCTGGCTCCATATTGGCTAGAAAGGGCGTGAAAATGAGAGGCTCCTTTCATCTCACACAGAAGATTCCTAAAGTGGGGGCATTACGTACTGAGTGAGTAGTAGGAAGAAGCATGGTACGTGTCAGCAGAATACCCCTGTGCCACCCTCTGCTAAGGGTGCGAGAAAGGGTGGGCTGAGTTGGCAAGGCAAGCGGGTACTGGATACCCTGGAAGGCTAGAAGGGGCTTGTTCAGTTTGAAAGGGAGACTGGTCCGAAACTGGGGTCTGTCTAATAGTGTGGGGAACAGAGGGATTAGCTAGCCCCAACGTTTAAGTACAGATATAAATAATATGAGGGTCGTCAACTAAAGGAAAATCCAAGGTTGGGGCGCCCCAAGGGAGAGCCGGAGTAAAAGCGCTACTTTATGAGGCTGCATATGCACTCTGCAGAGGGTCCAGCAGCTTTAGGGAGGACTCCTTGGTGAACCATCATCAGCTGCTCACTGGCCAGCTGGGGGAGGGGGGAGCGACCCCCTCCCAACCCACGCGCCCGCGCACCTCGGAACCACTCCTCCGACTGCAGCGTGCTCTGCACCGCATGGCCTTCGAGCTGCGCACGGATCTCCCGCAGGGCCGACGTCACGTCGCACTTGAGGGCATCGCGCGCCTCGGCGTGCGCCTGCGCTTGCGCGGCACCGCAGCCCTGGATCTGCCCGAGCAGCTCGCCCACCTCCTCCTGGTGGTGGCGCCGCAGGTAGCCGCACTCCTCCTGCAGCGCCTGCGCCTTCTTCTGCAGCTCCACGCGCGCCGCCTCCGCCTCCTGCGCGAAGCGCGCTAGGGCGCGCGCCGCTGCCTCCGCCTCCTCGCGCTGCCGGGCCTCCTCGTCCAGCCTCTGTCGCACGTGCGCGATGTCCTCCAGCAGGTGCTCCTGCTCCAAGCGCAGCTGCCCGCGCGCCGCCCCCAGGCGCAGCACGGCGCCGCGCATCTCGCGCACCTCGCGCTCGTACAGCTCGCCCATGGCGGCTCGGCCGGCTTGCTGCTGTCGCAGCGCCGCCGCCTCGCCCTCCAGGCTGCGGTTGTGAGCCTCGAGCTGCCTCACCTTGTCGATGTAGCCAGCGAAGCGGTCGTTCAGAGCCTGCAGCTGCTCCTTTTCGCTGCGCGCCGCCGTCGCCGCCACCACGCAGCCCTCCGGCCCGTTGCTTAGTGTGTCTAGGGAGTCGGTGCTCGAGGCGGCGCCGGCTCCGCGGAAGCGGCTGGGCGAGGCGGACACGGAGCTCACAGACGTCCGCGCCCACGAGTGGAAGCCGCTGGAGGAGCCGGCCGCGGAGCGCGGACCGCCGGTGCCCGCCTTGCGGCCCAGCGCGTAGTGCAGGCTGCCGCCTCCGTGCAGCGGAGCGAACGGGGCGCCCAGCAGCGCATCGGCGCCGCCGAAGCTCATCATGGCCGGAGCAGGTGCGGCCGCCGGCAGAGCGGGAGCGAGGGGCCGGGGCGGGTAGCACTGCGGCAGCTCCGGGACGCTGGCTCTTTTATATCCGCGGTGGCCGCGTCCGGCCCCTCGGCAGTGGGGGGCTGGGGAGGAGGGCCCCGCCCTCTCCACCTCCTCCCCCGCGGCCCCGGGCCGACCGGCTCCGGCTCCGCCGCAGTGAGAGGGGCGGGGCGGTGGGGGGACCCAGGAGTGAAGGGGAATCGTCGCATCGTCAGCGAAGCCTCCGAGGTCAGACCAAGGAGTAAAGGACTTCCGGAGCGGACAAGTGCAGACCTCCAGGTGCATGTAGGAAGACCCTTATTGGTGTGCTCAGAATTAGAGGGCCCCTGAAATAGGAAGAGGGCTTGAGAACTGGTGGGGCAGGGTGCTTGCGAGTTGAAGCAATGGGAGACTCTGCAGTGATTAGTACGAGAGGACCCCTCATGAGAGACTGCACAAGGTTCCCTAATAGAGAAGACCTTGAGATGAGGTGTACAGAGACCACAACCACCCATGGAGGAATTCTGAATGACGTTGCATGAGGGACGCTACCGAGGATAAATGAGGACCCCCTTGCTGGAGGTGCAGTGTTTCCCTGATAGTTAGAGCAGCCACCCAAGAGGGGCTTAAGGAACTCTACCGCTGACATCCGGGGTAGGAAAGGGGGGTGTGGAGTTTGAAAGGGCTGCAGAGCTACGCTGAGGGGACATGGGAAACTGCAGAAGGAGAAAGGGAACACAGGATGGGAGGGGAACTTGGAGCTCTCCAAAAAGTCCAGTGGCCAAGACCGGAAGCGGAGACTGTGTCTTTTCCAGCAAGGGAAGCTGTCTGCGTAGAAGCAGAGGGTCCCTGCGTAGGCAGAAAGACCCTGCTGAGTGTGGAGTCAGAGAACACCAAAGCCAAGTTCTGCAAACAGGGCGGGGGAGCTCTGTGCTTTGCTAGCCGAGTGACCTTGTACAAATTGTATTCTCTCCTGCTTGGTTTTCCCTTGCGTACAACAGGCAAGATGCAACTCCAAACCCCCAAGTGCTCCCAGGAGCTTCCTTCTCCGGGAGTCTCTGGCTGAATTTTGGGAAGGGGGCCCACATTGACAGTGGATGTGTAGCACCCACGTTCTCACACCTGAGAAGTTTGTCTTTTTCCCTTCCTTGCCTGATTTTTCTCAGTTTCATCTTGTCACCCCATTCCTAGCCCCACAATAGATAAGCCTGTACCACAGGCATCCCTTCATGATCCCGAAGAAGTG
Organism: Microtus pennsylvanicus; assembly: GCF_037038515.1. Taxonomy (NCBI): domain Eukaryota; kingdom Metazoa; phylum Chordata; class Mammalia; order Rodentia; family Cricetidae; genus Microtus; species Microtus pennsylvanicus. Next base: position 66,258,614 of record NC_134590.1, read on the forward strand.
GTGGGTGGCTTTTCAGGTCCAAGTCTACCGCCCTCGTGAGCCCCACAGAGGAGTCAGGTAAAAGGGCGGCGGAGCGGCTCAGACTTGGAGGCCTTGCTGTGCTACAGGGCTGGCTCGTTCTTGGTTTGCTCTTCCTGTCAAATGCCGCATTAGTGGAGCTTCTGTGCCGCTACGGCTTCAGCACCAGAGACAGAACTACCGGGGCGGATTGATCTAGGCCTTTAAGAGTGGAGAGGTTCAAAGCTCTACCAGGCTTCACCCTTGTGCTGTGTGGATGAGAACTCGGGAGGGGTGGGATGAATCATACCGCAGGGTCTCGAAATGACCTATCCTTGCATGTAAGTGACCCACTCCTGCATGTCCTGTCCAGTTCCTGGCTTTCTGTGAAGCTCTTGAGCAGAGAGAACCCCACTCCAGTGACCACTGACAGGTGCTGGGAACCAGCGTAGATTTCTTCAGATCAGAACTTCTTCCAGGAAATTACCTCAAGTCCTACTGCACCCCAGTTTACTGTGGTTTTCTTTCTAGAGGGATCCTCAAGACCAGAACTGGCAGATTGACTAAAAAAGACCTCTGCAGGTCCCTTTTTCCTTGCCCTCTGTTTTATTCCCAGCCTCTGGCTGCAGGCTGACTTGCTAGGGAAGTGATGGTGCTGTCCCTTTAACCACGTTTTACTGGAAGGAGAGTGCACTAGGGAGGAGGGGGAAGGGAGCTTCTAGTTTCTCATGGCAATGCAGAACAGAACATGATGAAGCATTTTCCCAATTTAAAGGGGTCCAGTCATTGTACTGCTCGCAGGGCCAGAAGGGCTGGTTGGCAGGTGTTGTTGAAAGGATGAGGCACTGAAAAATGTCACTGGGGAGGGGACCTGGGTAGGGACCCCCTTGCTTCCAGATTGTTCCCCGTTTAGTTTTTATCTTGCTTGGAATTTTGCCATTAGATCCTTGTTCTTTTGAACAAAGATTCTTCAGCTGTCTGCAGAATGTGCATGATTTTCTTGGGTGTGGGAAGCAGCTGATAGCAAAAAAAAAGGAATGCAGGAAATGTGGGGTAAAGGGGTGACCATCAGATTGCACCAGGTGTGAGTTTTGTGGCTCTAAGATGGGCATGAATGCTGGTCCCCTGGTCAGTCCTTCAGCCTCACCTTCAGATAGGTGTCTGTGGCCTCCATCACCGTGCTTACGTCATCATCCCCTCCTGGGTTCTGTGGTCCCCGGTGCTGATCCCTAGCAGTATCCTTACCAATCTCATTGTGAGTGGATGGATGGATGGATGGATGGGATGGATGGGATGGGATGGATGGGTAGATGAACGAGTGAATTCTATTAGTTCTCTAGCAAAACATGGGATCCAGCAAGAACTAAGAATGATTCTTTTCTGAGACCTTGTGGTTCAAATTACTTTTGCCTCCCTTCCTGCATTGTTAACATTTAGCAGTGAACAAGGCAACATTTATACATCCATCCACTTATTAAGCCTCTGTTGTGTGTGATAGGCACACATTAGATGATGATGTCACTGAATCTGGAAGTCTACCTTCCCAGGTATCCCCTGGGGGAAATTCTCAGCCCTTCCTAGATCTCAGCCCAGAATGTCCCGGGGTACCTTTAAGATGATTCCAGGTGTGACTTGGATCCCCAGTATTCCATGTTATAGGTTTAGTTCCCAGAAAGTTGTCATCGAAAGATGGTGAAAATTTTAAGGAATTAAGTCCTGCTCAGAGGTCTTTAGGAACTGTGGGCCTGCTCCTAAAGGAGGCTGAGACCTGGCTCTCTTTCCTCCTCTCCTCTTCCTCCCATCTCCCTTCCTCTTCTCATCTTCCTCCTTCTTCCCTTCCCCCTTTCCTCGCCTCTTCTTCCTCTTCCTTCCCCACCCCGTGTTAGTGAGAATTTCTATTACAGTGATGAAATAGCACAACCAAAAAGCAAGTTGGGGAGGAAAGGGTTTATTTCCATTTACACTTCCACACTGTGGTCCATCAGTGAAGGAAGTCAGGACAGGAAATCAATCAGGACAGGATTGGGAGGCTGGAGCTGATGCACAAGCTATGGAAGGATACTTCTTACAGGCTTCTTCCTAGTGGCGTGTTCAGCCTGCTTTATTATAGAACCCAGGACTGCCAGCCTAGGGGGTGGCACCACCTACCATAGGCTGAGTCTTCTCACATCAATCACTAGTTAAGAAAATACCTTACAACTGGGACTGAAGGAGCATGTGATCAACCCGTACTCTCTGAACGTGGCTGACTGAGAAGCCAAGGACAATGGCACTGGGTTTTGATCCTACTGCATGTACTGGCTTCGTGGGAGCCTAGTCTGTTTGGATGCTCACCTTCCTTGACATGGATGGAGGGGGAGGACCTTGTACTTCCCACAGGGCAGGGAACCCTGACTGCTCTTTGGACTGGAGGCGGAGGGAGAGGGAAATGGGAGGAAGGGAGGAGGTGGGCATTTTTAATAATAATAAAGCTAAAAAAGAAAATACCTTACAGCCAGATTTTAGGGAGGCATTTTCTCAACTGAGGTTCTCTCCTTTCAGATAACTCTACTTGTGTCAAGTTGACATAAAACTATCTAGGAAACTATTTCTTTTTCTTTTTGGACAGGGTTTTGCTGCATAACCTAGACTAGACTTAGAGTCTGTCCTTCTGTCTGCCAGTCAGTGGTGGTACACGCCTTTAATCCCAGCACTTGGAAGGCAGAGACTGGCAGATCTCTGTGAGTTCAAGGCCAGCTTGGTCTACAGAACTGCCAGGAATTTTACACAGAGAAACCTTGTCTTGAAAAACACTGAAAAAAAAAAAAAGAAAAAAGTCTGTCCTCCTATCTCAGGCTCTGAGTATTGGTATTACAGGCATTTTTATTGGTTTGTTGAGGCAGGGTAACACTATGTAACCTAGACTGGCCTTGAACTCTTGATCTTCTATCTCAGCCTCCTGAGTGCTGGTATTACTATCATTTTTGCTAGTTTAACTTTGCCACCCAGACTGTCTTTAAACCCTTGATCCTCCTGCTTAAGAGCTTGGGTTACAGGTGTGCACCACCAGGCCTGGCATCTTCATTGCTTTTTCACTCCATCACACTGCCTTACCACAGAGCACCAACCGCATCACACTGCCTTACCACAGAGCGCCAACCACATCACACTGCCTTACCACAGCACCAACCACATCACACTGCCTTACCACAGCACCAACCACATCACACTGCCTTACCACAGCACCAACCACATCACACTGCCTTACCACAGCACCAACCACATCACACTGCCTTACCACAGCACCAACCGCATCACACTGCCTTACCACAGCACCAACCACATCACACTGCCTTACCACAGCACCAACCACATCACACTGCCTTACCACAGAGCGCCAACCACATCACTCTGCCTTACCACAGCACCACCCACATCACACTGCCTTACCACAGAGCGCCAACCACATCACTCTGCCTTACCACAGAGTGCAAACCACATCACACTGCCTTACCACAGCACCAACCACATCACACTGCCTTACCACAGAGCGCCAACCACATCACTCTGCCTTACCACAGCACCAACCACATCACACTGCCTTACCACAGAGCGCCAACCACATCACTCTGCCTTACCACAGAGTGCAAACCACATCACACTGCCTTACCACAGCACCAACCGCATCACACTGCCTTACCACAGCAACAACCACATCACACTGCCTTACCACAGAGCGCCAACCACATCACTCTGCCTTACCACAGCACCACCCACATCACACTGCCTTACCACAGCACCAACCACATCACTCTGCCTTACCACAGCACCAACCACATCACACTGCCTTACCACAGCACCAACCACATCACTCTGCCTTACCACAGCACCAACCACATCACACTGCCTAACACAGCACCAACCGCATCACTCTGCCTTACCACAGCGCCAACCACATCACACTGCCTTACCACAGCACCAACCACATCACTCTGCCTTACCACAGCACCAACCACATCACTCTGCCTTACCACAGCACCAACCACATCACACTGCCTTACCACAGCACCAACCGCATCACACTGCCTTACCACAGAGCGCCAACCACATCACACTGCCTTACCACAGAGCGCCAACCACATCACACTGCCTTACCACAGCACCAACCACATCACACTGCCTTACCACAGCACCAACCACATCACACTGCCTTACCACAGCACCAACCACATCACTCTGCCTTACCACAGCACCAACCACATCACACTGCCTAACACAGCACCAACCGCATCACTCTGCCTTACCACAGCGCCAACCACATCACACTGCCTTACCACAGCACCAACCACATCACTCTGCCTTACCACAGCACCAACCACATCACTCTGCCTTACCACAGCACCAACCACATCACACTGCCTTACCACAGCACCAACCGCATCACACTGCCTTACCACAGAGCGCCAACCACATCACACTGCCTTACCACAGAGCGCCAACCACATCACACTGCCTTACCACAGCACCAACCACATCACACTGCCTTACCACAGCACCAACCACATCACACTGCCTTACCACAGCACCAACCACACCACTCTGCCTTACCACAGCACCAACCACACCACTCTGCCTTACCACAGCACCAACCACATCACACTGCCTTACCACAGAGCGCCAACCACATCACTCTGCCTTACCACAGCACCAACCACATCACTATGCCTTACCACAGAGCGCCAACCACATCACTCTCCCTTACCACAGCACCAACCGCATCACACTGCCTTACCACAGCACCAACCGCATCACACTGCCTTACCACAGCACCAACCACATCACACTGCCTTACCACAGGACCAACCGCATCACACTGCCTTACCACAGCACCAACCACATCACACTGCCTTACCACAGAGCGCCAACCGCATCACACTGCCTTACCACAGGACCAACCGCATCACTCTGCCTTACCACAGCACCAACCACATCACTCTGCCTTACCACAGCACCAACCACATCACTCTGCCTTACCACACAGCACCAACCACATCACACTGCCTTACCACAGAGCACCAACCACATCACACTGCCTTACCACAGCACCAACCACATCACACTGCCTTACCACAGCACCAACCGCATCACACTGCCTTACCACAGCACCAACCACATCACTCTGCCTTACCACAGAGCGCCAATGCAGTGGACTCAGCTGACCCTGGACTAGAACCTCCAAAAGTGCCATCCAAGATGAACCTTTTTATGAATATGATGGCTATTCCTCCAACAAAATGGAAAAGAGAAACCAGATGTGATGACTTACTACTGCTAGCACTTGAGAATCTGAGACAGGAGGATTGCTCTAAGTTCAAGATCAGTCTGGGCTACATAGTGCATCTCAGGTGAGCTTAGACTACAGAGTAAGAGGTGGGGATGTCAATGTGTCTTCCCAAAGCCTAGTCTTGGGAATCTTCCAGAGACAAGCATATATGCTGAAGTACCTGAGCTTATTTGCCCTTGAGCCTATCTTGCTTCAAGTGTCTCCCAGACAAAGTCCCAGTGGCCTATGGTGGAGGACTCGGAAGGGTGCCTCACCCTCTGCTGCCCCAGGGCTGCTGCTCCTTGAAACATATTTGCAGGGTGCAAGATAAAGCCGCGGCCTTCCTTGTGAGTACCCACCAGGTACTGCTGCCGCCACGTCTCTCATTCAGTATTGCTGGTGAGTTCTGATAACTCAGAAGAATGAGGCTGCAGGGGACGGGTCCCTCCCGTCCTGTGTGTACAGCAGAGAATTTTCATACTATATTGTCTCTGGTGCTGCCTCAGTGGTACCCCTCCATTGTGCAGGGATCCTTCTTATTTTACAGACATGTAAACTGAGGCCTGAGTAGGCTATCAGAGTTAACTCAGTAATATAGCAAACAGAACCCAGGGGCTCAAGTCACCCTCAGCCAGTACTGCACCACCCATTTCTCCTCCACAGTAGAGGCCCAGATGTCTGGGGCCGGGAATGAGAAGTCGGAGTCGGCAGCTTTCTGGAGCTGAGGTGGGGGAAAGGGTTTGGCTTCTGCTGTGAGTCTTGTGACCCAGCATCAGCGTGCCTGGTTTATGTTTTGTTTTTAGTGTCAGGTGTTGGGGTCAGGCCCTCATGCGTGTCAAGAGCTCTTTCTCTTTGTTTTTGTTTTTTGTTTTTAAAAAGAGAGTATTGCATTTTGTATTAGCTACTTCTCTGTGACTGTGACAAAAACAAATGACCAAGGCAAGCTATAGAAGGAAGGGATTGTTATGGTTCAATCTAGAGGGATGAGTCCATCACAATCAGGGAATCATCACAGCAGGAACAGCTGAGAACTCACATCTCAAGCCACAAGCAGCAAACAGAAACCTCAAAGCCCACCCTTAGGAACACCCTTTTCCTCCAGCAAAGCCACACCTCCTAAGCCTCCCTAAATGGTGCCACCAACTGGGGACCAAGTATTCAGGTGTCCAGGAATATGGGAACATCTCATTCCAAACACCACATGTTTACCTACTTATTCATCTCTTCTTTATGTGTGTGGGAGAGTGCAGGGGCAGCTCACCGGCCCCAGCATGCGTATGGAGGTCCGGAGGGAAGCTTGGTTTTCTCTTTCCTGCATATGGGTTCCAGCACTCAGCCTGCCTACCCTTTCCTTTCCTTCCTCTTTCCCATATCTGGTAGCCTATGATGGCCTCAAATTCAGTACAGAGCCGAAATTGACCTTGAACTCAAGATCCTTCTGTCTGTACCTCTCAAATACTTGTCTCTATTTCTCAAGAATTTATTGCTGGGCTGTGGTGGTGCACGCCTTAATCCCAGCGTTTGGGAGGTAGAGGCAGGTGGATCTCTGTGAGTTCAAGGCCAGCCTGATACACAAGAGCTAGTGCCAGGGCAGGATCCAAAGCTACAGAGAAACCCTCCCTCAAAAAAAAAAAAAAGAGAGAGAGAGAGAGAATTTGTTGCACTTGTGTGTGCGTGTGCACGTATGTGTGCATGGACTGATGCTGTGGTGTGTATGTAGTTAGAGAATAAATTGATTCTTGGCTTTGCAGCAAGTGCCTTTACCAACTGAACCATCTCACTAGCCCAACTGTTTCTCTTTTTCTAACTAAGGAGTGCCTTGTCTTATCCCATGCACTGTAAGTTTTGTATAGAGAAATATCTGTCCTTGTTATCCACTGCTGATTTCCTCCAGTGCTTGGAATAGTGGTTGTGTACAGTAGGTGCTTAGCAAGCAATTGTGAAATGACAGCAACGCTCTGCCTGGTTAGCGGTAACACTTCAGCACCAGGCATGCGGACAGTTCCCGATCTCAGCTTGGCCAGGCAGCCACCTCACAGGGTGCTTGGGAAGGAACACATCCAGCCCCTGGGTCATCTTTGCTGAGGCTCAGGCCCTGCCCACTCTGCCACCTGTAGACTCGCCTTTTCTGGTTCAGCAATTTTATGTCTGTGAAATTTGCTTATTTGCTTTGTTTCTTTCTCTTCAGAGGCCGTAATATGCAACATCCTTTGACCCTGTCCTTTATCCCTTCCTTTCTCTATTTCATCCCCTTTCTCCTCTCCCCTCCCCTACTTCCCCCTACTCCTCCCTCTAGCATCTGCCCCCTCCTTTCTCCTTAGCCTCCACTCCTCCTGTCTCTCTTCCCCCTTCCAACCTCTTCTTTCTATAATGTGTCCTCGTTTGGCTGGACTTAAATCTGGTCTGTAGTAATGAGGAGGTAGCCTCCCCACCCCTACACCCTTTGGGAAACAAACTGCAATGACAGAATTATGTGCAGTTTTCTGTCGTAGCTCCACCCACGGCCTTACCACTGCTGGACTTCCTAGTGTGATGAAGCCTTCAGTAGTTCTGCATCCAGCCCACACATCTGATGCTCTGGGACTCGGTAGAGATGGGAGCTGAATTCTCCTCGAAGGCTGGTGCTGGTGGGTGGGTCCACAGGTCTGGCTCACCCTATAGCCACCAGCTTCACTACCTATTCTGGGGTGTTTTGGTTGAGTGGCTTCCAAGATGGGGAGGAAATAGTCAATCTGTCTGTCCTGACTCAGTAGGGCTTGCTCATCACAAGTGCCTTGCGGGTCTTAGAACTCTCCTTACAAGGAGCAAGGGGCTATGTACCAGCACACGTGAAGCTTGTGGCCTATGGAAAGGGAGAATGGTATTTATTTATGCTAAGAGTCAAACACAGAGGCCTTGCTCATGCAGCTAGCCAGTGCTCTCTGTACCTCCAGCTCTTGGCTCTATTTATTTTTCATTAATGATATTATTTTATGTGTTTGAGTGTTTTCTGTGCATGTCCGTCTGCACTGTGTGTGCCTGGTGCTTGTGGAGATTAGAAGAGAATGAACGGTCCCCTGGTATTGGATTTGCAGATGTTTGCGAGCTGCTGCATGGGTCCTAGGAATTGAACAGGTCCTTTAGAAGGGCAGCCAGTTTTTGTAACCTCTGAGCCTCTCTTGTTTTGTTGCAAAGCAGGATCTTACTGCATAGCTTAGGCTGGCCTTGGAACTCTATATAGCCTAGGCTGGACTCAAACTTGTTCCCTCTCTGCCTCTGCCATGTTCTGGGATTGTAGACATGTGCCACCACCCCTTGCCAGTGCCTGTTTTTATGCCCACCCTTTCATACCTGCAACCCTATAAAGTAAATTCTGTTACTATACCTGCTTATACTCTGAGAGGTTGAGTAACTTGCCCCAAATCACACAGCTAGAATGTGTGTAAACTGGGATTCTTGTCCGGTCTCTGGGCTGGGCAGCAGATATGCTCAGCCGTGAGACTGCCATCATGCGGCACTTTCACAGGAAGGCGGCCAGCCCTTCTCCACTTCCTTACAGCTGCCTGAGGCTCTGCTCTGGGGTTCATCCTGGCACCTTGTGGGAAGTAAGGGGAGTTGAGCAATGGCTTTGGGTTTTCTGCTTTTAGGTTTTTATCTTTTTTAGGTTGTCTTGGGAGGCATGGGAGAGGGAGGATTCCCAGGCGGCATAGTCAGGAAGTCAAAATGGTGATGAGCTTGGCTTCCTGATCTGCCCAGTCCTGGAGACGCCTAAGACCAAAGTGATGATGAGGATGATTGATTTTCACAGAGTAAATCTGAGTCATTCAGGAAGCAGTTGAGCAGCTTCAGCATAGGAGCACCTGCCTCCTTGTTCCGGCTGCTGACATGTGGTACCGGCAGCAGCTCTGTCAGAGATACAGGGTCATCCTCCTGCAGAGTGGGACACTGAGGTCAGAGACAGAATATGCCTGAGAAGGCTGCCGGGAGAGGGGCTAGGGTGGTGGTGGCCACACCACAGTGATGCTTCATCCACAATCCAGAATAGGCAATGCCAGAATTTAGAGGGAGTTGTTAGACCTTGAAATAATTAACATTTGGCTTAAAAGTTCATTGCTGGCTGGGCAATCCCAGCACTTGGGAGGCAGAGATACCAACCTGGTATCTTTACATAGTGAATTCCAGGATAGCCAGAGCTACAGAGTGAGACCCTGTCTTGAAATAAAAATAAAGCAAAAACAGACAAACAAGAAAATTTTATTCCTAGTGGTCAAGTTTAACAGGTGAACAAGGCAAGGCTAGGCTTTGAACGAGGTCTGTTGGGGCTAGGGGTGCAATTCAGCACTACTTCAGCTGGCCATGGTGGGCACGTCTGTAATCTCAGCTCCTGGGAGATAGAGGCAGGAGGATCAGAAGTTTAAGGTCACCCTCAGGTCACAAGTTTGAAGATGGCCTTGGATACATTAGACCCTGTTTCTTACAAATAAATAAATAAGACTCTGCAACCCCAGGCTGGGTGGAGATGAGGCTTGTCCTTCCTGGGACTGCACACTCCGACTTGTCACTCGCAGACAGGCTGTGTGGGGACATAACCTGACAGCAGTGTGGCACTTGGTCAAAGGCAAGCGATGCCAGCATGGAAGACGTGCCAGGAAAGTGCCCTGACCACGCATACTCACCCCCACCCAAACACAGTCATACGTGGGCACACATGTACAAAACACTGTCCTTCATTCAGTACTCTTTGTTATGCTGAGTCCCAGGTTCCTTCATTCAGTACTCTTTGTTATGCTGAGTCCCAGGCTCCTTCATTCAGTACTGTGTGTTGTGCTGAGTCCCAGGTTCCTTCATTCAGTACTGTGTGTTGTGCTGAGTCCCAGGTTCCTTCATTCAGTACTGTGTGTTATGCTGAGTCCCAGGTTCCTTCAGACTATCTAGATCAGAATTTCTGGAGAAGTCTAGGAATGTCCCTTCTAAGTCAGTGCCCCTAAAGCAGAAGTTCCTTTACATCTGGTCTCTCCTACCCATCCATACCCTGTAAATGGCCATGCTATAAAGTATCACACACACATTACTTTGTTTAGATGCCACAACAATGCAGCAAAGCTGTGGTGCCAGCTGGAGTCGGAAGAAGTTAAGTCACCTGCCAGCACGGGTTGGGAGTGTAGCTCCATGGCGGAGTGCTTGCTAGCACCCATGAGGTCCTAAGTCCCATCCTTAGTGTTGAAAGAATGGCACCTGCCAAATACAGAACTAGAAATTGAAATTTCACACCTGTCTTTGGAAGACCCGTCCTACTTGAGAGCTTGTCTTCTCCCAGGGTGCCCTCCTCATTCTCTGTGTGCCTCTTCCCTAGTGCTGTGTGACTTGCTCATTTCCTGAGTGTGTAACCTGGGACCTAGGTAATGATATGCACTGGAGTCACGGGTCCTTCCCAGCCATGAGCCTTCGTGAGCAGGGAGTGATTCTTGCATCGAGGGGCCCAGGATGTGGGCATGAGTGGACATTAATGAATGACTGTTCGGCGATCCCAGCTGAAGTGCTCCCACAGGATTGGCCTGTGGGCAAGCCTGTAGTGTATTTTCTTAACTAGTGACTGGTATGGGAGGGTCCAGTCCATTGTGGGTGGGGCCACCCCTGGGTTGGTGGTTCTGGGTTCTATAAGAAAGCAGGCTAAACAAGCCACAGGGGGCAAACCGGTAAGCAGCACTCCTCCGTGGATTCTGCATGGACTCCCGCCTCCAGGTTCCTGTTCTGACTTCCCTCAGCAATGGAGTGTATCCTGAGACTCAACAGAAATAAACTCCAAGTTCTTTATGGTCAGGGTGTGTGCTCACAGCAAGAGAAAACCTTAGACATCAGTGCCTGGATTGCTGACTTGCACCACCATTGTCCACACACCGTGTGTGTGTGTGTGTGTGTGTGTGTGTGTGTGTGTGTGTGTGTACACCTGAGCTAAGGATAGGATGTAAGGCTCCATACACACTAGACAAGTATCTTACCACTAAGCTACACCCCCGCCAGTCTTCCATCTTCAATACTTTGTAGATGATAAGACAACCTGAGATTCAACAAACTACATCCTCCGAGTATTTCTCCTCCCTCCCCTCCCCTCCTTCCTCTCTTCTCCTCCCTCTTCTCATTTTCATCCTGCTCCTCCTCCTGTTCTCTGTCTCTCTCTCCCCCATCACACACTGGACATGACCCTCGGGACTTACACACAGTAGCCAAGCTCTTCCCCCAGGTCTGAGAATTTCCAATGAACAAAATTTGCTACCTTACTGAACAGATCCCTGGTGATGCAGCCAGATGTTTGCAGTGACCATAGTGCTTGCTCCCCGTGTGATCTAGAGCCTCCCTCTGGAGTGGGGCTAACCTAAAGCTGGGTGCCAGCACTGCCACTTCTGGCTAGGCGTCTTAGGCACCATCTTCTTTCCGGGTCTCAGTTTCTGCCTTTGTCAGGTGGAGAAATTATGGTTCCAGTGGGAGCCGTTGGTGTCACTGGGCTTAGGGAGAAAACTCAGTAAACAAAACTGGTGGTGGGTGGGGGAGTCTATGTTGTCTGGACCCTGGAGGAGTTCCTTGGGCTTTGCACTCCCTAACTCCTCCCTCTGGGGCCATTATGATAGTGTCAGGGAGGAGGACAGGTGGGATCCTGTGTGGAAGGCCTCTGAGGCTGCAGGTGTTCTCTGCTCATCCTGGGGTGTCTCCGGGCTGGCAGCAGCTTCTGGGGAGGGGTCCTGGCTGTTGGAGGGCTGATGCTAGGATGGCCGTACTGCATTCACAGCAAGTACCATGGGCGAAGGGCACTTCTGCCACCACATCCCTCTGGTAGCAGTGAGTGTGGAACTAGGGTCTCCCAAAACTGCAGGATCAGATGGGTTGGTTTGCTTTGTTTTGTTTTTCAAGACAGGGTTTCTCTGTGTAACAGCCCTGGCTGTCCTGGAACTAGCTCTTGTAGACCAGTCTGGCCTTGAACTCACAGAGATCCGTCTATCTCTGCCTCCCAAGAACTGGGATTAAAGGCATGTATTCTCACTGAACCTGAATTTGCTGATTGAACTAGCAGGCCAATAAGCCCCAGGGATCTTTCCACCACCCCTCTTCAGGGCTGGAAGTATAGATAGGTACACACCACCATGCCAGGCACAGGTGCTAGGGATTGATAAAACAAATTTAGTTTATGTTTTCTTCTTCTTCTTCTTCTTCTTCTTCTTCTTCTTCTTCTTCTTCTTCTTCTTCTTCTTCTTCCTCTTCTTCTTCTTCTTCTAGACAGGGTTTCTCTGTGTAGCTCCGGCTGTCCTGGTACTTGCTTAGTAGATCAGGCTACCTCAAACTCAGAGAGCTCTCTGCCTCTGCCTCTTGAGTACTGGATTAAAGGCATGCACCACCATGCCTGGCTGCCTGACAAACCCTTCACACATCACAGAGACACTTACACATCCATGTTTCTGTTACACTATTCACAGCAGCTGGGCTGTGGAATCAGCCTCGATGTTTATGTTCCCAGCAAATGTATAAGAAAAGAAAGTGTGTCATACACACTTAGTCACTGTTGTATGACTGTGAGGAAATACAATGACCAAGGCAACTTATAAAAGAAAGAATTTAATTGGGCATATGGTTTTAGAGGGTTAGAGTCCATGATGGCTGAGCAAAGGCATGGTGGCAGGGAATAGCTGAGAGCTCACATCTTCTTAATCCACAAGCAGGAGGGGGGAGAGAGTGAGAGGGAGAGAGCTAATTTTGCTTGGCATGGGTTTTTAAAACCTTGAAGCCCCCGATCCTGTCGCACACCTTCTCCAATAAGGTCACACTTCTAATCCATCCCAAACAGTTCCGCCAACTGGGGCCCTGAGTATTGAAATATATGAGTACGGAAGCCGTTCTTTTTCAGATCACTATAAACACAATGATGCCATCTTCAGCTTGAAGGATCATGCACTTACGGCACAGCAGAAAAATGGATGGGACTGGAAAACGTGTTACATGAAACAAACCAGCTGCAGAAGGACAAACACAGCTTGTTCTCTCTCATTTTGTAAACCTTAGACTTTGCTTTTTAGGATTTATTTATTTTTGGTTTTTTTTGAGACAGGGTTTCTCTGTGTAACCCTGGCTGTCCTGTAATTCACTCCGTAGACCAGGCTGGCCTGGAACTGGGAGACCCATCTACCTCTGTTTCCTGAGTGCTAGGATTAAAGGCATGCACCACCACCCCAGGGCCTAGTATTTATTTGTTTTTTTTTCTTTTTGTTGTGTTTGTGTGTGTGTGTGTGTGTGTGTGAGAGAGAGAGAGAGAGAGAGAGAGAGAGAGAGAGAGAGAGAGAGTTGGTTGGTATGTGTATATCAATATAACCAGAAGCCAGAGACATCAGTTAATCCTGGAGCTGGAGTTAGAGGCATCGAGCTACCTGATGTGGGTTCTGGGAAATGAACTCGGGTCCTCTGGAAGAGCAGTGTGAGCTCCTAACTCCTGAGACATTGCTCCAACCCTGGGTCCTAGACTTTTCGTAGATGTGTAGGGTCATTTATATATAACACGGAAGCAGAAGCAAATGGGGAAGGGAGAAGACAAGAGTTTAGAGAAGAGAGGGTACAGAGGCTGAGTTGTTCAAAGTGCATTCTGTACTTGCATGAAGAAGTATGACCCTCCTCACTGTACAACGAATGCTGATAACAGGTATTGCTAGGAGAATTAGATGAGAAGCTAGATGTCTGGTACATCATGAATACACCCTAAAATGTTCTTTATTCAGGTGTTACATACATAGTCCTCCCTCCTCTGGAGAAGTCTGTGAGAAGGAAGGGGCCTGGCCTGTATCAGCTGCAGGAGAAGGGGAGGGAGGGCTAGCAAGGCTCGCACCTCCCTGGGCTTTTTCTCATGTGGGAATGGGGTGGCTTTCCGGGTGCTGGCTAGATCAGACCATGGGTTGGCTGGGGATTGGCGCCTCCTCTGCCCAGGGGTGGCTTCCTTCAGCCCTTGCGGTTGTTCTCTCTCTCTCTCTCTCTCTCTCTCTCTCTCTCTCTCTCTCTCTTTTTCTGTAGTTGTTCTCTTGGGGCTAATGCCACTCAGGGCACTCCGCATGAATAGAACAGGAACTCCCCACAGTATATCCTGCCGGCCCTTGGAACCGGGAGGACGATGCAAGGTCCCTGGGTTCTGAGATGGAGACGCCTTGCTACAGCTGTGCGGCCATCACTGCTCAGGCCTTGGTTACCTTCCTGTAAATGGGCACTGACTAGAGCCCCCTTGTCAGATCGTCCTGGGGATCATGGAGACTGGCGGTCTCTGTACTTCAGTGCCTATATTCTCTGCTCCCTGCCCTACCCCAGAACAATATTCTCAGTCGCTGTCAGAAAGTGATCAGCATCCATGCCTTTTGTGACACCACCCCAGCCACCTTGCCAGTGAGTTACATCACAGTCTGTCTTGTCCTGGATTCTCATCTTCCCTTTGGCCTCTCCCACCTGGCCCCTCCTAGGCAGAAGCCCCAGCCTGCTTGTGGTCTGCCTGTAGGGCTAGCTGCAGAAGTCACGACCAGAGGCCTTCCTCCTGCCTCTCCTTCCACCTTGCCACAGGGAAGCTCACCAGGCAGCACCCAAGGGCCACTCTGGCTCCAGAGCACACTGAGCTGGAACCATCTGAGTTCAGCTCAGCATTAACTTGCAAAGTCCCTCCTTCTGCAGAGCCAGGGCCACCATGGAGGCTCTGCTGGGCCCTGGCCTCCCTGCACTGCACCAGTAGCTGCAGCGCCTGATCTATGGCTCTGTCTGGGCTCTCTCCAGGAAAACTGCTGGCAAAACAACCCTTTTAAAGAGTTCTGTTAGACCCCTGTGTGCAGACAGTCGGGTTATTCCAAACCACAGCCTGGGCCGCCCGGGCTCCAAGATGTTAGGCAGGTTGTCCCAGCGTAAGTAGGCATGGGTGTCTTTCTGGGGTGGGAGTGGGGCTCTGTGCCTTGTTTTTTTTTTCCATTTGTTCAGGGTAAATGATTGGGAAACTGGTTATCTACTGATAACCATACTTCTGAGTCCCCTCCATGTCCCTTTATCCGTGAATCCTTTGGCCGAATTGTTTCTGCATGGGGACCATGATAACCAGGCAAACAGGAGCTGACTAGAAAGAGGTGTACAATGGTGGAAAAGGAGAGGCCTACCCAGCCTTGGAATCCTGTGGCATCGGGCAGGACTCCTGACTTCCTCAGTGCTTCCAGCCTCTGAGCCTCAACCTTCTCATCCAGAAAAAGAGTCAACCCCGGCTATTAAATTAGGACCCCTGTGCAGACTCAGCACTAGCAGGTGACAATAAACATGGGTCTCCTGCTCCCTCAAGGCCCAGCCCAGTGTCCTAGAGCTCCATTCACAAGGCTCAGGCCCAAGCCAACAGCAGAAAGATGGATTGTGGGTATCTGTGGTGGACAAGGTAGTGGTGATGTTGGACTCTAGTGTCCAAACACCGAGAAGGAGTCGCCCCCAGAGACCATCTCACACACCACAGCAGATGCAAAAGCATGAGGATTTTATTAATTCTGTCATGACAGGGTCCCCCAGCATTCAGGAAGCCGAGGGACCTCGAATAGCTGGTACAGTCTACTTTTAAAGGGGCCCAGAAGCAAGTGGGGTTGTTCTTTGACTATTCTGATTGGCTTATTTGAAAGGGCTATTACCAATAGTTGACTGGAGAGCTGTTGCCAGATCAGATGAGGTAAGAGGTCATTTTGACCCTGTTTCCCAGGGGACCGAACCAAAACGTACGTATATGGGTAATTGTTCAGGAACTGAGTACGTGCGAGTATAGCTGTTAGGTCCTTGGTTCCCAGGGGAGGAGGGGAAGCACTATGGCACAGAGGCTGAGAGGATTCAGAATTGTCAAAAATGGCTTCAGGATTGTCTTAAAGTCTTACAAGAGGATAGAAATTAAAAGATCTAAACCCACTTGAGGACTAGAGGAAGCACTTCCTAAGAGAAGATCAAGTTGCTTTCATTATAGAGACTTGGACTTTCCCAGTGCCCAGTTTGTATCTGATTCCTGGAGGCATCCAGGCCTTGGAGCCACTGCTTAGAAATCAGATTCTAGGCTGGTTGGTGGTGGCACACACCTTTAATCCCTGAACTTGGGAGGCAGAAGCAAGAGGAATCTGTGTGAGTTAGAGGCAAGCTTGGTCTTACAGAGTGAATTACAGGACAGCCAAGGCTGCACAGAGAAATCCTGTCAGAGAGAGAGAGACTGAGCATGCACCAGCAAGATGCATTGTCATTGATGGTCACTGTCATTGTTGCTATGCTCTTACCTGGTATTCTCAGGTGTGAGAACAGCAGAGACCCTCCCAGCAGGTGACATGTGATGGATGAATCAAATGACATCACAAACACCACAGGTCGGAAGTCATGTTTCTGGGTCTACTTCTTAATTACTCAAGAGCTCTGGACCTGCCTGAGCCTCAGTTTCCACCCCAGAGAAATGGGCTTGATCATTCCTCTCACATTAACCCCATGGGGTGGTCAGGGAAGGGAATGCCTGAGAGGGTATTTACCACCTGCAAAGTAGAAGTCACAACCAAGTAGCTCACAGGGTTGGAAAATTAACAGTGATGGTTGGGGGTACGGGTGATGATTGACCGTGATAATTCAGGGTACAGCATGAGTTCTGTTCATGTATGTGATGCACTGCAGTGAGCTTTAAAGACTAATAAAGATGCCATATCTTATTTATTTATTTATTTAGAGACAATGGGTAGTCAAGGATGACTTTGAGCTTTTGAGTGTCCTTTCTCCACCTCCCATGGCTGGTTTATGCAATTCCAGGGACTGAACCAAGACTTCGTGTATTTTACAAGCACAAGCTAAGCTATATCCCCAGCCTGAGAGGGCCTGTGATGCAAAATGAGCTTTCTTTTTTTCCCAGCTATTTTAAACAAATTTTAAAACATGTGTGTCAGAGGAAGGGATTTGAAGTAATTGCTTTGTGAGGAAAACAGCCCTTTATGGAGCTCAGTAGGGGCAATTGGAAAAGCCCAGCCCAATGGGAGTTAGATAGGGTGTGTGTGTTTGTGTGTGTGTGTGTGTGTGTGTGTGTGTAGGTTGTGTGCCCCAGATCCAAGCCCTTTGGAACTATGAGGAAGTGTGTCCTTGGGGAACTGGGACTTAGAAAATGCTAGTCCCAACACATTCAAGCCAGTACCGGCCCTTCAGTGTTTCCCTTGGCTGGACTGCACCAGAGCTGGTTGGCAAAGGAGCTTGGGAAATGAGGTTTGCAGAGATGAGCTCTCAGGAGGCTGCGCATGCAGAGGAAGGCCAGGCAGTGGATCTGAGATATTAACCAACTGAGCAACCAAATACCTCTGAGAAGAATACCAGAGTATTCAGGAGATGGGTTCAGACCTGAATTTAGATCAGAATTCCCCATGGGATTTGACTAGCTAGGGTGGATGTGATACAGTCCTGTAATATTGACTACTTAGAAGGCGGAGGCAGGAGGATAGCAAGTTCAAGGCCCACCTGGGCTACATATAGAGAGAGGAGAGCTGTGCTCGCATCAGAGGCCTCATGACTCCTGGGAAACTGAGACCTCCAGCTCTGGAGTTAGTGGCACCGCAAATGCAGACCATAGCCAGGACCCAGGCAAGCCCCTGTGAATAAAACATTCTTATGAGACAAGGACACCAACAATTCCATCGCAGGGTTGCAGGGTTGCAGGGTTGCAGGTCAGGGGTAAGTAGGCACACAGTGCCTGAAATAGGGCTGCCATGGTTACCAAGAGGCAGTTCGGGGCTGCTGTGATGCCCAGGCCTGCCTTCTGACCCCCAAGAGGAGAACTCTGCAGGCCCTCCACCCTGCCCTGCACTCCTCCCAGGCAGCACATTGGCAGGAGTCTGTCCTTTGGAGAGGGATGCAGGAAAATGCCCTTTTTTTGATGAGACAGCAATGAGGTGATGTCTGGGTTTTTATAGCACCACGGCTGAGCTGGTGCCAGGTGCCAGTCCAGGCCAAATCCCATGAGCCGCTTTTGTCCTCTGTGCGCCTGGCCTTGGGGAGCCCTAGGGGGTCTACGCTGAGGTCCAGCTTTGGAGAAAAGTTGCCTGTAGCAGATGAAGCCTACAGCCTCCACTGGGAACCCAGGCAGAGCCCTTATGTCAGTCAGTCACTCTCCCTTACTTTCTTTCTCTTTCTTTGTTCTTTTGAAGTAGGGTCTCATGGGGCCCAGGTTAACACAGACTCAATGTATAGCCAAGCATGACCCTGAGTGCCTGGTCTTTCTCCCTCACCTCCAACTTTGAGTCTTTTCTTTAATAAATAACAACTATTTTTTATTTCATTTGACCAGAGTAAGTAACTCTTTGAGGTGTAGGAACTACCACTTACCCCTTTTAGAGGATAAACCTATATGGGTTTATTATCTTGTCTTTAGGGACCCAGGGCTAAGTGTCAAGTCATGACTTTGTGCTATTGATGAATTGTGGGTCAGACTTCCAGGGCCTGAGTCTTCACGGTTATTCTGGGTCTCTTGTATGCTCCACAAAAGGACCCACAGCCTAGAGAATTTGAAAGTGTTTGTAGTATTGTACAGATGTTTCATCTTATTTCACTTTAATTTTTTTTTGTCTTTTTATGTTACTTTCTTTGAAACAGGATTTCCCAGTGTAGCCTGGAACCTGCTGTGTATCCCTAGCTGGCCTCAAACTCAAAATCCCCTGCTTCAGTCTCCTGGGTGCTGGGAGCACAGGCATCTGCCACCATACCCAATTTAGGGTTGTATTTTAAATGGAGAGGAATTCCCAGAAGAAACATGAACCTCTTAAAAAGGAAGATCCCACTACAGAAGTGTGTTGGGAGCTGTGGACCCCCAGACCCTGAATTTCCTGTGACCCCCCCCCCCGCCTGCCAGAGTAAACAATTTATAATCCTTGCAGCTGCTCTGAGCAAAACAACTTGTCCTGTGTTTGCAGCTAGAGAATTGGTTTCTGGTGGGTTTGGCTGGGGTGTGGCTATCAGTTAAGGATCCCTATATAAGCTGCCCTGGACCACACTAAAGGGAGCATTCTTGGCATTCTTGTTTCAAGGATGACCTGTGTCCCCACGTCTCCATCTGTGTGTGTACCTGTTTAAATCTCCAGCCCCTTTCCTGGCTCCCATACTGTCCCTTAGTGCAGACGCTACAAAGTGTGTGCCAGAGGCAGTGAGAGCTCCTGAGGTCCCATGAGGTCCTGCTCTCCAGAGATAAGCCATAGAGCAATCCATCATAAGGCCCCTCCAGACTTCCCTTTGCAGGGACAAGAGTAAAATTTAGGAGGTTTTGTTGTTTTTTTGTTTTGTTTTTTGAGGCAGGGTTTCTCTGTATGGCCCTGGCTGTCCTAGAACTCACTCTGTAGACCAGGCTGGCCTCAGACTCACAAAAATCTGCCTGCTTCTGCCTCCCTAGTGCTGGGATTAAAGGTGTGTGTCACCACTGCCTGACAAAATTTAGGTTTTTAACCTGGACAGTGGTGGTGCATACCTTTAGGCCCAGACAGAGTTGCAGGACAACCAAGGCTAAGCAGAGAATCCCTGCCTTGTGGGGTGGGGGAACACAAACAAGTAAACAATCGTGCTGCATTTATCCTGGTTCTGCAGTTTGCTTTTTGCAGAAAGCAGCAGCTCTTTGGATGTGGAGATGATGGACCATTTGCTTAGCTGGGGGCCAGAAGTAAAAAACCCAAACCAGGCAAAGGAGAGTAGCTCTTGAAACGCAGAGAATATTTTTTGGGGAGGGGTGGGAGTGTTTCCAAGACAAGGTTTCTCTGTAAATAGCTCTGGCTGTCCTGGAACTCTGTAGACCAGGCTGGCTTCGAACTCAGAAATCTACCTGCCTCTTTCTTCTGAGTGCTGGGATTAAAGGCGTGCACCACCACCACCCATCTGAAATGCAGAAATTCTTAAACTGGTGGGTTTGTGGTGAAGTGACCAGTCCACTGTGTAAATACCGAGCTGGGTGCACTGTGAGCAGCTTTAGAAGCAGTGCCTGTGACCCCTCTGCTACATTTAAGGTGATCCAGATGTAAGATTCTTGTTTGTTAGATGGAGAAAGAGGGGCAAAGATGGAAAGGGACTCAGAGGAGGTAAATGAGGAACCGGCCCCTCAGATGGCCTTGAGATCAGTAACAGAATGCTGCAGTCGCCTGGGCCTGGGCACCCTGCCCTGGCTTCATCAGGAGCTGTGTCCTGCAGAGTCAGGAGGGTGAGGGAGTTGGCCGGCTCAAGCTGCCAGGATGAGCCTCTGCAGTCCCTACTGAGAGATTTACAGCTGCCAGGTAGCCACAGAGGTTACAGAGAAAAGACCTGGTGCAGTGCCTGTGGGTGGCTGGCTTCTCCAGATTCTGGCGGCCCTCCCAGAACTAGCCTAAGCTGGTGTAAGTATGAGTGGGTAAGGGGCAAGCGAGGACCCCTATCGGCAGAACCGGATCCCCTCTTTTATTTTGGCTGTTTTCGTTGTCATTAGTTTTGTGGGACCCTGTGCATACTAGGCAAGGTCTTATTCACTTATTAACTACATCTCCAGCCCGTCTGAGAATGATTCATCAATACGGCCAGGCAGGCCTTATGGAGCATGGATACCCAAGGCCTTTCCTAGCTCCAGCAGGATGGTCTCATATCTCCCAAACAAGCAGCTACCGTCACTGAGTAAGTCTCCTCTACTAAGCATGGTACCCCTGTCCCATCGCGCCCCCCCCCATTTCATTCTTCAGGTAGCCCCAACCAAGCAGCCTCAAACCCAGCAGGGAGGCTCTGTTACTCTCCCCACTCACATGGCTCAGAGAAGCCAAAATGCTTGCCCAGCGGCTGAGGTATAGCTCAGAGAGCGTTGACTAAAACAGAAGCCTGCACAAGGCCACTGGGGTCATCAGTGGGTTTGAGTCTGGAATGCCATTTCTGAAGTCCTAAACTTAACTGGCAGGCTGTCCTCAAATTCTGTATGAAGATGATAACCTTGAATTGATCCTCCTGCCTCCACTTCTTCAGTGTTGGGATTACAGGCATGCACCATCAAACCGGTTTTATGCAGTGCTGAATATGGAACCCAGAGCCTTGTGCATACTAGGTAAGCCCTCTACCAAATGAGCTGCATCCATGGCCCCTATAATTCTTTTTATTATTTTTGGGGTGTATTCACTGTGTGTATGTGTATTTGTGCACCTGCATACAGATATGCTTTCAAAAATGCAGCTGGAGCCAGGCAATGGTGGTGTATGCCTTTAACCCAACACTTGGGAGACAAAGACAGGCAGATCTCTGGTGAGTTTTGAGGCCAGCCTGGTCTACAAGAGCTAGTTCCAAAACAGCTAGGACTGTTACACAGAGAAACCCTGTCTCAGGGGAATAAAGAAAAGACAATGCAGCTGGAAAATGACAGAGCACATGGGTGAAAATCCATGGCAGAAATCATATTCCATAGCTGGGCAGTGGTGGCGCACGCCTTTAATCCCAGCACGTGACAGGCAGAAGCAGGTGGAGCTCTGAGTTTAAGGCCAGCCTAGTTTACAGAGTTCCAGGACAGATAGGGCTGGACAGAAACCCTGTCTTGAAATACAAACAAACAAAAGAAAATAAACATAACACAATCTCAAAAAAAGAGTAATAGCTCGCTCCCCGGTGGCATTTCACTCCTGCTCAGGGGCCTACATAGACGACAACAGTATCTTCAGAGAACATTTGCTTGGTACCCCAGCAGGTAAATAAGTGGGGCCAAGGGGGGCAGCCAGTTTGGGGGGCATCCTGGTTTGCTTTTCTATTGCCGTGATAAAACACTGATCAAAAACAACTTGAAGAAAAACGTTTTCATTTTATAACTCCCAGGTCATTCCCCAACACTGATGCAGCTCAGAGCAGGAAGTCAAGGCCCGAACCCGGAGACAGACAAGGTAGCAGAGACCGTGGAGCAACTCTGCTTACTGGCTTACTTTTCCTGGCTTGCTGGGTTGGCTTTCTTACACAGTCCAGACCACCCACCTAGGAATGGGACCGCCCACCCTGGGCTGGGAGAAAATGACAGGCTTGTCGGTGACCAATATGATGTAGGCAATTCCTCAACTGAGGTTCCCTCTTCTCAGGTGACTCTAGTCTGTGACAAATTGACAAAAGCTAATCAGCGCAGGAGGCCAGACCAGGGGACACAAAAGCAACCCCTTTCAAGTGGCAGGGCTAGGACTCCTGGTGGATTTGGAGACTGGATATTGAGTTGAGCAGGTCGGTGTCTGCTCACTTAGTCACTGTACCAGTTAGATCTGGAGCCTAGTGCCTGGTCCCCAACCTTCAGGGAAGTGGCAGAACCTTTAAGAGGTAGGACCAGTGGGACATCTTGGAGTCACCAGGGATCATGGGACCCTGGCTTCTTCCTCTTTCTCGTGTGCTGATGGTAAGGAAGCAGTTTGGTTGTCCTCTCATGCTGTGATCTCTCTCACCGTAAGCCCAAGCTGTAAGCTTTTGAGCTGTGAGCCAGAATAACCCTTTTCTCTCTATACATTGAGTGTCTCTGGTACTTCTCACAGGGATGGGGAGCTGGGTGACGTGTCTTCTCACAGGGATGGGGCGCTGGGTGACGGGTCTTCTCACAGGGATGGGGAGCTGGGTGACATGTCTTCTCACAGGGATGGGGAGCTGGGTGATGGGTCTTCTCACAGGGATGGGGAGCTGGGTGACGTGTCTTCTCACAGGGATGGGGCACTGGGTGACGGGTCTTCTCACAGGGATGGGGTGCTGGGTGACATGTCACCCCCACAAAGGTTTTAACCCTGGCCTGAGCGTGGTCACTCTACTACCCTCATGAGGCCTTGGGGTGTCCCCTGTCTTGTTCTTGTGGTCTCTGGCGGATTTGTAGCATGTCCTCCATAGGCCATCCATGTGCTGGTCTCTAATTAGTCTCCTAGTCCACAGCCCGGGATGCCCTGGGCTGCAGTAGACTGGAAAACCTTTGTACCTGCGGTGGACCAGGAGGCTGGACCTGGGCAGCTGAAGGAGCAAGTGAGCACAGGGAAGAAGGGAGGGGCACAGGATGAGCAGGAGTCAGACGTCCTCCTTTTGTCAGAGGCGTCTATGTGCCCTTGGCACTTTCACACTTGGGTTTGTGTCCACTTCTCGCAGCTTGTCAGGTGGAGAGGTGACTTTATCCCCATCCTACAGAGGACAGGAAGAAGGTGCCAGATGGTTTAAAACTTACCTGACTGCACACCGATAATCCCAATTACTCTGGAAACTGAGGCAGGGGATCCTTGAACCCAGGAGTTTAGGATCAGCCTGGGTAACACTTTATTCAAAAATAATGAAATAATACATTTTAAAGGAGAAGTGAAGGAAACGTGCCCGGTGTCACACAGCTAGAAGCAGCCCTGCAATTTACGTCCTCTTTCCTTTTCGCTAACGTACAACCCACTCAGCATGGTATATTCGCCATGTTAAAGTACAGAGTTCAGTGGCTTTATCACAGGCTGTGTCAGTTAGGGTCTCCGTTGCTGTGCCCAGACACCATGACCACGGCAACTCTCATGAAGGAAAACATTTAACCGAGGTGACAGCTTACAGTTTCAGAGGTTTATTCTGTTATCATGGCAGGGAGCATGGTGGCCATGAGTATGGTGGCATGCGGTCAGACATGATGCTGGAGAATTCTACGCTTCGATCCAAAGGCAACAGGCAGTGAACTGTTTCCCTGGACGTGGCTTGAGCATCTATGAGACTTCAAAGTCCACCTCCATAGGGACTACAGAGAATGGAGAGAGCTGGGATGCGTTAGTTAGGTTTGTGTGACTACCCGAGGCAGTCAAGTGAGAAAGAGAGAAAGTTACAGTTTGGAGGTTCAAATTCAAGATGGGGGTTGAACTGCCTATGATCTCTGTGGTGGTTTGAATGAGAACGGCCCCCATAGGCTCTTAGGTTTGAATACTTGGTCCCCAGTTGTGGAACTGTTTGGGAAGGATTAGGAGGTGTGGTGTTGGAGGAGGGGTGTCATTGGGGGGCAGGCTTTGAAGTTCAAAAGACTTGTGAGTTTCCCAGTCTCTCTTTGCTTCACGGTTGTGGATCAAGATGAGAGCTCTAAACAGTCTTTACTCCACCATCCTGGACTCTACCCCTCCTGAACCACAAGCCAAATTAAAGGTTTTCTTTCCTGAGTTGCCTCAGACATGTTTTATCAGAACAGCCTGTGATGAGATGGTGAGGAACAATGGGGAAGAAGCACACTGGGCAGGGTTGTGATGTCATAGGCCAGCAAGCAGAGAGTAAGGGGATAGAGTCACACAAATCTAACACATATCAGTCCTCTCCATTCTCTATGGTCCCAGGCAACCACTAAATCTTTTTTTATGGATTCACCAGCTCTGGGCATGTCAATAAATGAGATATATATATATACAACTCTTGCTTCTTACGTGTGGCTTCTTTCACTTAGCAAGTTTTCACAGTTCATTCGCATTGTAGCGTGAGTTGGTGTTTCGTGGCTTTGTGTAAATACAAGCATAAATCCAGTGTATGGATGCATTTGTTTTCTCCATTCATAACCCAGGTAATTTTGGCTCCCAAGCCTAGTGCCATTTTAGGTAGTTTCAGCAGCAGCCACATGGCCTTGGGATCTTAGAGGCTATGTCTTTACTAGTGTTCCTCTCTCTCATCTTGCATATGACAGTGTTACGCAGGTTAATGACCACACAGCTGAGTATCTGAAGTGCTACCAAACCAGAAAGAGACTCAAAGGGCAGATTGAAGGCTGAGACAATAGCTCGGTAATCGTGCCTGCCTAACAGGTGAGGCCCTCAATTCAGTTCACAACCCGGAAGAAGAATAAAGAGGAGAAGAAGGCAGCATGAGGAGAGACTGACCAAATGTTGTGTTCACTAAGGCCCCTGAAGCGGGGCTGCCAGGACCCCTGGCTTGCTCCTTAGGGGTTAAGCAAACTTCAACCGGAACCGCTCCTTAGTGTTAGTAGTGATAATTGCTTAAGAATAAAAACTTGCTTGGGGCGTAACTCACTGGGCAGAGTGCTTGCCTAACATGCCCAAGGCCCTGGGCTCAACCAGCATCACGTATTATGGGAGACATGGTGAGCCATGCTTGTATTCCCACCACTCAGGAGGCAGAGACAGTAGGATCAGATGTTCAGGGTCATCCTTAGCTGAGACTTTGAAACTGTCTCATAAAAACAAAAAGGTAGTAATACCAATTGTGAAAGCTCAGAACAGAGCAAGCCACGTACTTGTCTGGCTGATCTCTTATGTACCCACTGGGCACCTAATCTCCACTGGGGGTTGGGCTTGCGTGAGAGTCCCTTCACTGTTGCATTTTAACAGCTGTTACAACCTGCTACTGGTTTGTCCAGTCCCTTTAAGAGACAAGCCCCGCCTACTCCCCCTTCCACTTCCTGCCTGGATCTTCTTTCTGCCTCCAAGTTGCACTGTGTCCAGTCCCCCCCCCCCCCTTCTTCCATAAATCTACCCACTTTCTCTGCATGGCGTCTATCCATCTCTCACCCACAACGGCTCCTCTGGGACCTAGGACCTGCAGACCCGCCAAGACCTGCCGCCTCCCACCTGCCGCCTCCCACCTGCCGCCTCCCACCTGCCGCCTCCCACCTGCCGCCTCCCACCTGCCTGGGACCCACAGAGGCCTCGGGTGGTGGGATCAGGCTGCCCCTCTGGCCCGCTGCCGCCCCTCAGGGAACAGTGCTGTTTTATCTAAACCATTACTACAGCGACTTTTGGGTAGCCACATGAGTGACCTGAAGATACTTAGTGAGTCCCACAGCTCGTAATCCGAACCTTGGTCCCTACGATGCTCAGTTCCTGAGGGCAAGGCCTTACGCAGGGCCTGTTTCAGAGAGCCCTCAGCGCTCGCGTGTTCTCTGACTTTATTGTCTGAAAGGGTGTGGTCCCAGGAACTCAGTGGGACTCGAGCCTGACGGAGAAGCCACACACTTTCAACAACTGTGAGCAGGAGATGGGGTAGGGGACAGAGCTGCTATAGGGCACCTGCCGAGCCTGTAGGCGGCTCTGTGTTCTGTGCCCAGCATTGAAGAGAACAAAACGATAACATCCCAGGGCATTTCTCAGATTTGTTTCAGAGAGACCAAGGCATTCCATTCTCTTCCTGGGTCCTGTGACCTTCATTTTCTGAACAAAGCCAAATAGCATGGTCAACAACTAACAGGCGGTGTGAGACAGATTTGTGTAACGTTGGTGTGGTTCCGAAAGCAGAACAGTCCAGCCTGGTATGAATTTCCTCAGAGAAATGGAGGGTATTGCCTGATGGAGACACGAGGAAAGACACAGCCAGTAAACAATGTGGATTGTGGAGCAGAATCCTGCATTCCAATTCTACCTCTAACCCATCTTTAATCCCAGCACTCAAGAGGTAGGGGCAGGCGGTTCACTGAGCTTGAGGTTAGTCCGGTCTACAGAGCGAGTTTCGGAACAACCAGGGCTACACAGAGAAACCGTGAGTGTGTGTGTGTGTGTGTGTGTGTGTATGTGTGTGTGTGTGTGTGTGTGTGTGTGTGTGTGTGTGTGATGGACACTACAAATTCTGTCTGTGACTCCATGGAGATGGTGTGTGGATGCTACTAAGGTGGAACACATAGCATCTATCTATGAAAGAAAGGTGAGGAGCAAAGCATCCCTGGCAGATTCCAGAAGATTCCAGAAGAACTAACATGGCAGCAGCTGCCAGGAATAGCTCAATCCCATGGGGCACTTGGGGAAGATAGCAGTTCTTGAAATCCTGAAGGTGTGCCTACGGGGCTGAGAGAAGTGGGCTCCAGCAGGCCTTGCTGAGGAGACTGAGAGCATTTGGTACGGAGCAAACCGAAAGAGACTGGCTGCCAGTAGGTCATGGTGGGTGGCAGAGGCTGCTGGCTGGGACAAGAGAAAATGCCTGGAGCAGGCAGCTTTGTGGGCAGCCCCCTGTGAGGGTCCTCTAGGAGGAGACCTGAGCTTGTCCAGAAATCGTAGTCCCAGATTAGATCTCCGGGTGCCTCAAGGCCTCACCCACAGGGAAGTGGGCAGGGACGGGGATGGGGAGTCTGGGCTGTGGGATGAAATGGACAGTGTGGTTCAAACCCAAGCCACGGACGAAGAAGCACTGAACACACAATGATTGACGTCTCTGTGTGCACAGAAAGGGTGAGAGCCTTGCTCAGGCTCACACAGCCCAAAACAGCAGATTCCTGTGTCCAAGGTGCCCCGGGGCCTACGAAATCATAGCTAGACCCTTTTTGGAAGTACTAGCTTCCTCCCAGCACAGACCCTGAGCCTTAGGTGTCTTCAGGAAATGAAGATAGCAGTTTTGCTTATCCCAGCGGCATTGCGTAAACGAAGAGATGTATTTGTATAGTCTAGACTCTAGCGGTTGTTCTCAACCTGTGGGTCACGACCCCCACAGGGCTGCACATCAGATATTTATATTATGATTCATAATAGTAGCAAAATTGCAGCTATGAAGTAGCGAAAAGAATTTTATGATTGGGGATCACCACAGCACGAGGAACTGAAAACAGGATAGCAGCGTGATTGCACCGTCGGCACCACAGTTTGCACCTTACTGGGAAGCTGGCAGGGTGATTCAACCCAGTGATTACTGCACAGGGGAAGAAACTGAGGCCAGATGGGGCATGTGGGTCTTGGCTGGTAATCAGAAAAGAAACTTCTGAAATCCTCTTGGGTATGAAGCTTGTCATCTCCAGCCTCCTGCCCTGGCTAGTGACAACCATTCCTTGCCAGGAGGGTAGCTGGCAAGGCCAGACCCTACCAACCCTGCTGTGTCCTCCCAGTTGCTCAAGGTGAATCACAACCTGAGTTCTCACCGGCACAGTTGACAGCCTCGAAGGGAAATTCCTCACTATGGAGAACTCTCAGGCAATCAGCTGATCCCCCCCCCCCCCCATTAAGCCCGTTTGTGGTTGTTGCTTTGTTTTGTTTTGCACCCTAGGGATAGACTGCCTTCCTAGACATGACATTAGAGCCTCCTAGTGGCCAGCAAAGGGTAGAGCAAGAGAGTATCAACCCTGGGGATCCCGCTCATCTTAGCTGTGCCTCTGGGCCAGCTGGAAGCAGCCACTCAAGCAGAACTCTCAAAACCAGACCCACTCCAGGGGAGCTATGGGCCCAAACTGGTGGGGTGAACTGACTAGCGCACACCCGCAGACCGGTGGGGTGAACTGGCTAGGACACATCCCCAGACTGGTGGGGTGAACTGGCTAGGACACATCCCCAGACTGGTGGGGTGAACTGGCTAGGACACACCCGCAGACTGGTGGGGTGAACTGGCTAGGACACACCTGCAGACTGGTGGGGTGAACTGGCTAGGACACACCCGCAGACCGGTGGGGTGAACTGGCTAGGACACACCTGCAGACTGGTGGGGTGAACTGGCTAGGACACACCCGCAGACCGGTGGGGTGAACTGGCTAGGACACATCCCCAGACTGGTGGGGTGAACTGGCTAGGACACATCCCCAGACTGGTGGGGTGAACTGGCTAGGACACACCCGCAGACTGGTGGGGTGAACTGGCTAGGACACACCCGCAGACCGGTGGGGTGAACTGGCTAGGACACATCCCCAGACTGGTGGGGTGAACTGACTAGCGCACACCCGCAGACAGGTGGGGTGAACTGGCTAGGACACATCCCCAGACTGGTGGGGTGAACTGGCTAGGACACACTTGCAGACTGGTGGGGTGAACTGGCTAGGACACACTTGCAGACTGGTGGGGTGAACTGGCTAGGACACACCTGCAGACTGGTGGGGTGAACTGGCTAGCACACACCCCCAAAGTTCTCTCACATTTTGTACCCAGAACACACCAGTTTCAGGTGCCCCACTTATTAAAGCCCCTATAATGGGGGAACATCTGACTTTTAATGAGAGAAAATGGGGTCTCACTGTTTAGGTCAGGTTGACCTCAAAATCCTCCTGACTCAGCCTCCCCATTAACTGGAGCTACATGTGTATGCATCACACCCAACACGAATTATAGGTTTTAAAATTTGCTTAATCTAGTATAAAAATTTTTAATCTAATAAACTTTATCTAATAGACTTTTATCAAAGTTTATTTTAAATGGGATGGTGGTACATACCTTTAATCCCAGCACTCCAAAATATTGTACACATAATAAATAAATTTTAAAAAAGAAAAGATAAGAAATTGGTATTGCTGCTTGTGGCTTGTGTCCCAGAACTCTTGGTGCTGGCTTCTTCCCTTTTGTGCATACATTAACAGACATTTTATTAAGTTTGTTTTCTACAAGAGCTATAACAGCAAATTGTTTAGAAGAAACCTGTTCAATTGAGAGACCAAATGGATCCAAGAAAGATGAAAATTAAATACTTAAATTAATCAAAAGGCGTTGAGCGAGGTTCTGTCCTGCCTGGTCCCACAGCCATTCAGTCCCAAAGAAACACACAGAAGTCTACATTAGTTATAAACTGGTTGGACTATTAGCTCAGGCTTCTTATTAACTCTTATTTCTTACATCTTAGCCCATAATTCTTGTCTGTGTTAGCCATGTGGCTTGGTACCTTTTATCAGTGAGGTATTCTCATCTTGTGTCTGGATGACTGCAAACTGAGTCCTCTTCCCAGAATTCTCCTGTTCTCATGGCCCTGCCTCTACTTCCTGCCTGGTTGTCCCACCTATACTTCCTGCCTGGCTACTGGCCAATCAGCGTTTTATTAAAACAATACAAGACCGTTGTCTCACAGCAGAAAGGCACTATGACACCACCTAAAACCTATCGCCACAGTGGTAATAGGCTAAGGAAGATTGCTCCGCAGCAAGTTATCTTATGTGAATGTTAGCAGTTACTCATCAGGAAGCAAGTCTGTCTTTCAGAAGAGTATGATACAAGTACAATGATCCCTGCCTGAGTCCAAGATATTTGGCCAGGAAAAGGTCAAGATGGCTAAAGGTAAAGCCAAAGGGAAAGGAACAGGTGTAGAGAATTCAAGCTATAGAGTTAAACAGATGGCAGTGGATCAGGCTTCTTCCTCCTGAAAGTTAATACTGCATCGAGCTACCCGCCCCTGCCTAATGTTATGCCCAGACACGCAAAGTCCCCTAAAAACCAACAAGGAGACCAGTCCTGTATATAAAAGCCTTTATTAAAAAAGAAAAAAAAGAACACCTGATCTTTGATAAAGAAGCAAAAAAATATCAAATGGAGAAAAGAAAGCATATTTAGCAAGTGGTGCTGGCATAACTGGATATCAACATGTAGAAAAATGAAAATAGACCCATATCTATCACCGTGCACAAAACTCAAGTCCAAATGGATCAAAGACCTCAACATAAAGCCAGCCACACTGAACCTTATTAAGGAGAAAGTGGGAAGTACACTTGAACGCATTGGCACAGGGAACCACTTCCTAAATATAATCCCAGCAGCACAGACACTGAGAGAAACAATTAATAAATGGGACCTCCTGAAACCAAAAAGCTTCTGTAAAGCAAAGGACATGGTCAACAAGACAAAACGACAGCCTACAGAATGGGAAAAGATATTCACCAACCCCACATCAGACAGAGGTTTGATCTCCAAAATATGCAAAGAACTCAAGAAATTGGACACCAAAAGATTACATAATCCAATAAAAAAAAGTGGAGTACAGACCTAAACAGAGAACTCACAACAGAGAAATCTAAAATGGTTGAAAGACACCTAAGGAAATGCTCAACATGCTTAGTCATCAGAGAAATGCAAATCAAAACAACTCTAAGATTCCATCTTACACCTGTAAGAATGGCCAAGATCAAAAACACTGATGATAACTTATGCTGGAGAGATTGTGGGGAAAAGGGAACACTTCTGCATTGCTGGTGGGAATGCAAGCTGGTACAACCCCTTTGGATGTCAGTGTGGTGATTTCTCAGAAAATTAGGAAACAACCTTCCTCAAGATCCAGTAATACCACTTTTGGGTATATATCCAAAGGATGCTCAATCGTGCCACAAGGACATGTGCTCAACTATGTTCATAGCAGCTTTGTTTGTCATAGCCAGAACCTGGAAACAACCTAAATGCCCCTCGATTGAAGAATGGATAAGAAAAATGTGGTACATCTACACAATAGAGTACTACACAGCAGAAAAAAATAATGACATCTTGAATTTTTCAGGAAAGTGGATGGAGCTAGAAAACATTATTTTGAGTGAGGTAACGCAGACACAGAAAGACAATTATCACATGTACTCAGTCATAGGGTTTTTTGTTTTTTTTTGTTTTTTCGAGACAGGGTTTCTCTGTGGTTTTGGAGCCTGTTCTGGAACTAGCTCTTGTAGACCAGGCTGGTCTCGAACTCACAGAGATCCGCCTGCCTCTGCCTCCCAAGTGCTGGGATTAAAGGCGTGCTCCACCATCGCCCGGCTTTCATAGGTGGTTTTTAAACATAAAGCAAAGAAAGCCAGCCTACAAACCACAATCCCAGAGAACTTAGACAACAATACGGACACTAAGAGAGACTTACTTAGATATAATCTACAAGGGAAGCAAAAAGTAGAAAAAGACAAGGTCTTCTGAGTAAATTGGGAACATGGGGACCTTGGTGAAGGATTGAAGAAGGGAGGGGAGAGGCAGGGAGGGGAGCAGAGAAAAATGTAGAGCTCCGTAAATATCAATAAAGAAAATTTAAAAAAGCCTTTATTTTAAGCAAAGAGTCTTCTGCTGAACTCAAATACCAAGAAGTATGAGAGGTGGGGTTGGTTTTATTTTCAAAATGCTTCCAAAGTTATTCTATTATAAAGGAACATGGCTGAACAGGTAGGCAACAGACTTTCCATTGTCAGTTCTTCTGATGGCTTCTGCCAGGGTCCTGGAGATGTCAATCACCTGTATTTTGGAGCAGTGTTTCATCTTATCCTCCTGAGGTATGGTATTGGTGACTACTACTGCTTCAAAGCATGCATTGTTGATGCAAGAAATGGGTGGGCCAGAAAAGAATCCATGAGTCAGGATAGCAGAAACCCTGGTAGCTCCAGCTGCGAGAAGTTGGTCAGCGGCGTGACAGATTGTACCACAAGTGTCAGCCATGTCATCGACAAGAGTAGCCACCCGATCCTTCACGTCTCCTACCAGCACCATGCGGTCCACTTCACTGGCCTTCTTCTGTTCCTTGTGAATCAAGGCGAAATCCATGTTCAGTCGTTCTGCAATGGAGGTCACTCTCTCGGCTCCACCAGCATCAGGTGAGACAATAGTACAGTTTCTCCACTCAGGTATGTTCTCCCTTATCCACTTTAAGACTGCTGGCTTTGCATATAAATTGTCCGCTGGGCTATCAAAAAAGCCCTGAATCTGAGATGCATGTAGATCCATGGTGATAATATGATCTGCTCCTGCGACAGAGTATTTGCCACAAGCTCAGCTGAGACGGGAGCCCGACTCTTATCCTGGCAGGCATAGGGGAAACATGGGATGACTACAGTAATCCGGCTGGCTGAAGCAATCTTGCAAGCATTAATCATGATCAAAAGTTCCATTAGATTGTCACTTATCTCACCACACCCACTCTGAACAATGTAGACATCCTCTCCATGTACACTTTCTCCAATTTCCACACAGCTCTCCTGGTTGCTGAATTTCTTAATCACCACCTTGCCTAGCTCCAGGCCCAGGCGGTCAGCGATTTCCTGGGATAAATCCTGGTGGGAGCTCCCGCTGAAGATTTTGATATTCTGCATCTTGGGTGACTACACAAACACGCTCTTCGCTCAGTGGTCACCGCCGCTGCAGAGACTGAACCCAAAGCCAGCTGGTAGCCTGAACACCTAGTGCACCGCACACCACCGTTGCTACTCCGCCGTCTTACCGGTGCCTGCTTCTAATGTAGCACAATTAATAAAAAACCCATAGGCAGACATTGGGGTTCAACCTGAAGGTCAGAAAAGCAAAACAGCCAGCCACTGGCTCTTACCTCTACCTGAGTCTGAAATGGCAATCCTGTCTCCAGGAATCTCAGGATGAGACTGAGCCAAGAGCTGTCTCCTCCTGCCTTATATTCTTCTCTAGTGCTGGGATTAAAGAGTGCACCACTACAGCCTGGTTTCTATGGCAGCTAGTGTGGCTACTGGGATTAAAGTGTGTGTCACCACTGGCTGATCTGTAAGACTGACTAGTGGGGCTGTTTTACTCTCTGATCTTCAGGCAAGCTTTATTCATTAAAATCCAAATGAACTATCACTACAACTTTTCACTCAGAGGAGCCACATCGATCTAATCAGGGTTCAGAATCAGAAGGCAGAATCCTGGTCACAGAATAAAAGCTTGTCCCAGATGTTTGAACTTATGTGATGGTGGGAGCTGCTTTTGTGGTAACGGCATCACTACTTTCTGGAAGACTGACGCCCTTTAGCCTGATGTGAGAGCTTTAAATACACAGGAAGACAAGAGAAGAGGAATTCAAAATGGAAAATAGCACAAATATGCTGGAACCCACAGAAAGCCTCAAGAGCCTAGGTGAGTAGTCACAGCCCCACGTTGGCCCTTGCAAACCTGGGTGTGTGGGTGTCTTAAAGAAGCAGGACTCGTCTGGGCAGTGGTGGCTCACACCTTTAATCCCAGGACTCAGAAGACAGAGGCAGGTGAATCTCTGTGAGTTCGAGGCCACCCTGGTCTACAGAGCTGGTTTCAGGACAGTCTCCAAAACTACACAGAAAAACCCTGTCTCAAAAATAAATAAATAAAAAACAAGCAAACAAACAACATGAAAATAAAGGGAGAAAAAAGGAAGAAAGAGAAAAGAAAGAGAAAATAAAAATAAGCAGGAGTCCCTCCTGGAAAGCCACACACACTCTAAAGGCCTGGGACTCAGGGAGCCCAAGCATTTGAGAGGGGGGGAGAACAGAGCAGCTGTGGAAGGGCTGTAGCTTCCCACAACTAGCTGAGCTAGTCAGAGGGGCCAGGCCAGAGCCACACACCGCGCAGCAGTGCTTCCACCTCTGCCCTCCAATCCTGAGTGGGAGTCTTTCTGTTGTCCCACCCGAGAAAGGAGACGTGAGGAATGTCGGTCCAGCCAAATGGTATGTTAAAAATCCACCAGGAAAGCCACGTGAGGTGGTCACACCTGTAACCTTAGCACGAGATGGGCAGTCAGGCTAATCTCAGTGAATTAGAAAACAGTTTGGGCTACGTAGCAAGTTCCAGGCATGCCTGGGCTATATTGTAAGACCCTGTCTCAGAAAACCTCAAAGCAAACAAAGAGAAGTCCACTGGAGGCAGAGAAGGGAGGCGACAGAGACAGCTGCTCAAGTGTGAGGCCTGGAGTCTGATCCCCAGATCCACATGAGAAACTGGGCACAGTGACAGAGCTTGGAACCTCAGTACTGTGGGGGAAGTAGGATGCTAGTGAGGCCTACTTGGTTAGCTGCAGGCCACCTGTCACGTGGAATGTCACGTGGAATGCCAGGCCAGGCGACAAGCCTCTACCCACTGGACCATCTTGCCAGTCCTATTGGTTTTTCCTATCTGTAGTTCTGAGGATGAAGTCCTGGGCTTCAGACACGCCAGGCAAGTGCTCTGCCACTGAGCTATGCTTACCCAGCACTTCTATATTTTGATCTCTAATAACTTATGATAAGAAATACAATCAAAATGCTATGGAAATAATGGTTAGACCAGTTGTTCTCAAACTGTGGGTCACAACCCCTTGGCCAAACCTCTATCTCCCCAAATATTTACATTTTGGTTCATAACAGTAGCAAAATTACAGTTATGAAGTAGCAATGAAAATAATTTTATGGTTGGGGGGTCACCACAACTTGAGAAACCGTATTGAAGGGTCACAGCATTAGGAAGGCTGAGAACCACTGGGTTAGGCTACATTGTTAAGGAAATAATGAATGAAAAAGACTTCTTTTTTTTTTTTTTTTTTTTGGTTTTTCAAGACAGGGTTTCCTGGAACTAGCTCTTGTAGACCAGGCTGGCCTCGAACTCCCAGAGATCCACCTGCCTCTGCCTGCCTCCCTAGTGCTGTGCTGGGATTAAAGGTGTGCGCCACCACAGCCTTGTGTGTGTTTTTCTGGTATATATTCGTGTGTGGGTGGCAGAGCCCACGGATATATAATCCATGAATGTACGTAAGGTTTGCAGGGCAGTGAATCCTGGCTGTGTCACTTAGTTTTTTGCAAACTTGACAATCTCGAGTCATCTGGGAAGAGGGAACCTCGACTGAGAAAACGCCTCCTTAAGCGGCCTGTAGCCAAGTCTGTGTGGCATTTTATTGATTGACAACTGATGTGTAAGGGCCCAGCCAACTGTGGCAGCACCTCCCATGGGTAAGTGGTTCTGGGGTGTACAAGGAAGCAGGTTGAGCAAGCCAGTGAGCAGCATCCTTCATGGTCTCTGCTTTAATTCCTGCCTCCAGGTTCCTGCCTCGACTACTGCTAACTTCTAGATGGCCTGTAAGCTCTAAGGAGAAGTAAACCCTTTCTTCTTGAAGTTGCTTTTGGTCATGATCTTTATCCCAGCAATAGGAACCTAAAGTACCTGGTAATCCAATTAATAGTAATCTGAAGCCAGGCAGTGGTGGCGCATGCCTTTAATGCCAGCACTCAGGAGGCAGAGGCAGGCAGATTTCTGAGTTTGAGGCCAGCCTGCTCTACAGAGCTAGTTCCAGGACAGTCAGGGCTACACAGAGAAACCCTGTATCAGGAAAAACAAAACAAAATAATAAGTTTAATCTGCACTTAGTTAAAATCCCACAGTAATTTCTGTTACAGGAGCTCGAGGTATGGCTCATTGGTCCTTGACCAGTCTGTGCAAAGTCCTTGATTCAATCCCCAGCACTGCAGAAACAACTGAACAAATGGAAGTAGAACCTTACAAGTAGATTCATGCAGAAGAAATAATACATGAAAGGGGGCAGGGGAGATAGCTCAGATATTAAGAGCACTGAATGCTTTTCCAAAGAGCCTGAGTTCAATTCCCAAGACCTATGTTGGAGACTAATAACTATAGTAACTCCAGTTCCTGGGGATTCTGGCTTTCTCCAGCAATGCATGCATGCAAGTGGTACATAGACACACATTCAGGCAAAATTCCTATAAATGTAACATAAATCCATATTATATATACATACACACACACACACACACATATAGATATATGAAACTCAGCCTGCTAGATGTAAGCTGATTAGTCATAGGCATGTGCTGGTTAATAGTATTAATGAAGGGTTGTTTTTTTTTTGGTTTTTCGAGACAGGGTTTCTCTGTGGTTTTTGGAGCCTGTCCTGGAACTAGCTCTTGTAGACCAGGCTGGTCTCGAACTCACAGAGATCCGCCTGCCTCTGCCTCCCGAGTGCTGGGATTAAAGGCGTGCGCCACCACCGCCTGGCTGAATGGGTTTTTTTATTGTTTAATGATTTATTTATTTTTATTTCATGTGCATTGGTGTTTTGCCTGTATGCATGTCTCTATGAGGGTGTCAGATCCCCTGGAACTGGAGTTACAGACAATTATAAGCTGCCATGTGAGTGCTGGGAATCAAACCTGGGTCCTCTGGAAGAACAGCCAGTGCTCTTAGCTACTGAGCAACTTCTCCAGCCATCAAACACATTCAGCTGCTGCTCGGAGGAGCATCTCATTGTCCAGGTTTCGGAGTTGTAAAGAAGGTAGCTGTCAACGCAGACTACAATGAGAAACACTTCAGCAGCCACTCAAACATCAGAGACGATGAGAAAATATGAATTATTAACAGGAGTGAGATAGAGGAAGAGGAGAGCGAAAGGCACAAAGGCCCCAGGAGTGGATGACATCACGGTGGAGGAGCTGGAGGCGGCTACAATGGGAACACAAAGTGATTCCCACGGAATGGAAGCACTCAGCATAATTCCCACACACAAGAAGGACAAGCTGGACTGCTCAAATTACAGGGGCATTAGTTTGTTCTGCCATAGCAGCAAGATCTTCTCCTTCATTATCCTGCAAAGGATCAAGGGCAGAACAGGCAATCCTAGCAGAGGCCCAGTGCGGATTCAGAGCTAACAGGAGCACAATTAATCAGATCTTCACTTTGAGGCAACTGGCAGAAAAATACGAAGAATTTGGAGAAGACTTATATGTCTGTTACATTGACTTCAGGAAGGCATTCGGTAGCGTTCAGAGGGAAGGACTTTGGGAAATAATGAGGTTCTACAGGTGCCCAGAGAAAATCATAAGAATATTAGAAAATGCCTATAAAGATATCTCTGCATCAATCAAAGTCTGTCTTAAACTCATCACTTAGTTCTCCACAATCGTAGGAGTGTTGCAGGGATGTGTCCTCTTACCACTACTCTTTAATCTATTCCTGGAATTAACAATAGCAACAGCCCTGGAGGATGAGGAGATAGGCGTACAGATAGATTGTGTGCGAATCAATAACTTGTGTTTCGCCGACAATACAGCACTACTTGCTGAACGTCCAAATGAGCTGCAGGCCATGGTAAACAGAGTCGTGGAAGTCAGTGAAAACCTTGATATGAAAGTAAACATGGAGGCTGAGATACAACACTTGGGAAGGGGGCACAAAGATTTTAACATTATAATAAAGAAACAGGACGGGGGCATTGGTGACACACACCTTTTATCCCAGCCCTCGGAAGGCAGAGGCAGGCGGATCTCTGTGAGTTCAAGGCCTGCCTGGTCTACAAGAGCTAGTTCCAGGACAGGCATCAAAGCTACAGAGAAACCTTTTCTTGGAAAAACAAAACAAAACAAAACAAAAATCAAATAATAAAGAAACCGAACCTCAAGCAAACAGGCAACTTTATCTTGGAGGAAACCTCAGTTCAAAGGAGGCAGATAGGGATTGTGAGGACTGCATTCCAGGAGAGGAAAGGCTTGGTCAGCAAGAGAAATGATGACAACAACAAAATTACAAGTATCTGAGACCTCCTTTTTTTTTTTTTTTTTTTTTTTTTGTTTTTGTTTTGTTTTTCGAGACAGGGTTTCTCTGTGGCTTTGGAGCCTGTCCTGGAACTAGCTCTGTAGACCAGGCTGGTCTCGAACTCACAGAGATCCGCCTGCCTCTGCCTCCCGAGTGCTGGGATTAAAGGCGTGCGCCACCATCGCCCGGCTTGAGACCTCCTTTTTATAGCAAGAAGTAAACATCAAACAAGGACAAAGGAAATTTTATAATTTCAAGGTAAAGCCCAGAGACATTTGCATTTTAAGATTACAGTTTTTGATAACAAAGGTTTCAGCTAAGACAGTGTCTGCAGAGGCCTGTGGATCTCCTTCCCAGCTGATAGTGTCTGTAAAGAACTTTACAACTTTCCTGGCACAACCGGTTTCCCATAGCAGGGAAGGATACGAAACTCTGTAAAGCCAAAGTCACAGAGGAACAACCTATTAAAAGTTTAATCCCAGCACTCGGGAGGCAGAGGCAGGCGGATCTCTGTGAGTTCGAGACCAGCCTGGTCTACAGAGCTAGTTCCAGGACAGGCTCCAAAGCTACAGAGAAACCCTGTCTCGAAAAAAACCAAAAAAAAAAAAACCAAAAAAAAAAAAAAAGAAAAAGTTAACCTTAGTCCAGGCAGTTGTCAGCTGTAAGGAGCAGGAGGGTTATCCCCTGGCTGTTGACAGAGATGCTAGCTGTAAGGCAAAAGCCATTGTTAAGACTATTACCTTTGGGCTGGAAAGATGGCTCAGAGGTTAAGAGCACTGCCTGCTCTTCCAAAGGTCCCGAGTTCAATTCCCAGCAACCACATGGTGGCTCACAACCATCTGTAGTGGGGTCTGGTGCCCTCTTCTGGCCTGCAGGCATACACACAGACAGAATATTGTATACATAATAGATAAATAAATAAATATTTTTAAAAAAAAGACTATTACCTTTTATCCCCTTGCTTCTAACAAAGCTGATAACTGAGCCGGGTGGTGGTGGCTCATGCCTTTAATTCCAGCACTTGAGAGATAGAGGCAGGCAGAGCTCTGTGAGTTCTAGGCCAGCCTGGTCTACAGAGTGAGTTCCAGGACAGGCTCCAAAGCTACACAGAGAAACGAGAGAGAGAGAGAGAGAGAGAGAGAGAGAGAGAGAGAGAGAGAGAGAGAGAGAGAGAGCGAGCTGGTCAACTGATGAGCCTGGAAAGGAGCGGACGACTGGCAGCAGTACAAGGTAGCCAACACTGCTTTCAGCCCAAGTCAGATTTTCAGCAGAGAACCC
The DNA here is from genome assembly GCF_037038515.1 of Microtus pennsylvanicus. Lineage (NCBI taxonomy): Eukaryota > Metazoa > Chordata > Mammalia > Rodentia > Cricetidae > Microtus > Microtus pennsylvanicus. The sequence goes on from NC_134590.1 coordinate 66,298,049, forward strand.
AGGCAAACTATGCTGCCTGTGTGCCTCACAGAACTGTGAAGTAATAAGTGGATGTTGTCTGAAGCTGCTAAAGAGGTGGTAATTTGTTACCCAGCAATAGAAAACAAATATAGATTTGCTATGAGGTCGCTAACTCTTGCAACCCCATGGGGAAGCATTAGGCTTTACACCGACTGATGACGTGGCTTGGAGAAGGGTTTAATAGCCTTCAAAGATCAAACATTAAGAGTGAGCTCCAAAAGAAGATCTGAGGACTCTGGGACTGAGTCCCTTGGCTCCTGTCCCATGAGGCTTTTCCTGAAGGTTGAAAGGTAATGATGAGCTAGGCTGTGATGACACACACCTTTAATCCAGCACTCAGAAGGCAGAGGCAGGGGGATCTCAATGAGTTCGAGGCCAGCCTGGTCCACAAAGTAAGTTCCAGGACAGCCAGGACTGTTACACAGAGAAATCCTGTCTTTAAAAAATAAAAAAATAAATAAAAATAAAAGAAAGAAAGGTAACGATGAGTACCTGTCATACAAATAAACTGGGATGTGCTGTGTTCATTCCCCAGCGATTGCAAGGACCCAGTCCAAACCATTGCTTCCATCTCTGGGCACTGGGAATGCTCATTGCAAGGCTAGGACCACTGCCTTGGGGGTACTTTAAACGAAAGTCAACAACCTCAGTTTTTAAGTAGTTGGGAGAGAGCGAGGTTTGCCCTCCGTTTGTGCTGTAATAGATGATATGGTCAGGTGACCTGACACTTTACAGGTTTACCTCTGACCACTGAGAAGTTCTAGAACACCTCATAGCATTGAGCACACCTAGCATTTAGGGTGGATTTCTACCCTCACTCTCAATAAAAGACATTAAGAACATTTGGAAAAATGATTGATAACAGTAGTGGAGCAGGGGAAGTTCAAGGCCAGCCTGGGTCATTTTGAGTTACAGAAAGTAAGGAAGTGCTACAAGAAACTAAAACTAAAAAGCTGCTGGACTTGGCAGTGCATACCTGTAATCCCAGCACTCAGGAGACTCCAGATGAAGGCTATCTGGGCTACACAGCCAGTCTCAAAAATAGATGTTTGCCAGGGTGGGGGTGTTGTGGGGTGGAGGTGTGTATATCTTTATTAATCTCCCGGAGGCAGAGGCAGTGAGATCTCTGGTCTACAGAGTGAGTTCCAGGACAGCCAGGGCTACATAGAGAGACCTTGTCTCGATAGATAGATGATAGATAGATAGATAGATAGATAGATAGATAGATAGATAGATAGATGATAGATAGATAGATAGATAGATACATACATAAATAGATAATGTTGTGTTTGTTGGAAGGAGCCAACCTAAAAACTCCACTCAGTTGAGGCAAATGAAATAATAAACAATGATAGGATACACACACACACACACATCTAGGAGTATTGTCCAGCTTTGAGCTGGTGAGATGGTTCAGCAGGTAGAAGTAGCTTGTTGCTAACCTCGATTTGATCCCTCGGGATGCACACGGCAGAGGAGAGAACTGACTCCCACAGTTTGTCCTCCATCTTCTACGTAAACATGTGTGCACGCACAGACACACGTGTTTAAATTAAGAAGGAGGTCTGGGAGTGTAGCTTAGTGGTAGAGTGTTTGTTTACAAGCTCAGCTGTGCCCCGTGTGAATCACACAGAGAGAGCACACCTGGGCCATGCACCCATTTTTTTTCTGGGTCCCAGAAAGCCATGCCTTAACTTGGACCCACCTCTTAAAGATAAAGATAGTTGGCTAACAAGGCTTCTCCATAGAAGGCCATTTGTAGCTAATATTGCAGTGAATTTGTGGGGTCTTGGACTTCTTGTTCCTGCTTTGTGAGTTTTCCCCTTATAATAGATAAAATATAATTGTTTTATCCTTTAGCTAGCCTGGTTATTTCCCAAATCGAGCTAATTTTTACAATTGGTGCCCAACATGGGGCTAGAGTCTCTGGCGGCTCTGGCCAGCCTTAGTCAGGCTCCAAGCCGCCGTTCATTTTGGGTATAGAATTCCCGCATGGTGGCCCCGAGTAGCCACTAGCTGAGGTCCTTCAGACTGAGGAGGGAAGGCAGTGGGAGCACATGGTTTCCGTCTGAGATGAGAACGTCTGGTTCTGTAGGGAGGCGAATACAGGTAAGGACTGCACACTAGGTAAAAGTGCTCAGATCCAGGGCACGAATGATCCCTACAGTATCTGGGCTTGTTGCTCTGTTCTTTGTGCCCACTTTGGATTTTGTTTTTTTCTGGAGGTTGAATCCAAGGCCTTACACATGATAGACAGGTTTATTGCAGTTTTTGAGACTGGGTCTTCCTAAATAGCCCAGGCTAGCCTTGAACCTAATATGCAGTATAGGCTGCCTTAGTCTGCCTCCTGAGAAAATGCAGGTGTGCATGGCTTGCACCTGGTGTCTTGAGAATCTGCAGTCACTACTGATACTTAGTGCTGGCTAGCTGTGCCTTAAGCACTTTACCTATCTAGAAAATATCTAGATTTTCTTGACATCTGTATAAAATAGGGTATTAGTCCCGTTTTCCAAACGGGATGTTGGAGCTCAAAGACACTGAATTACATGCTCTTGAACACAGTCAGCAAGTGGCCGAGTTGAACCAAAATCAATGCAAACTGTACATGCCATTTAACAGAGACATCAAGATGACATGACTGTCCATAAATGCTAAGACTTAATCTCTGTATCTCTATGAGCAATCTTACAAGGAATCACCGTTGTCCCATTTCCTAGGTTGAGAACAGATTTCCCTCAGCTGGGCATTTGAATCCAGATGAGATTTGGAGCCTGGGTGGCCTTCCTTCCTTCCTTCTTTCCTTCCTTGTACTAGGGGTTGAAACTAGGCCTTTGAGCATGCCAGGCAAGTGTTCTTCCACTGGGCTCTATCTCCCCAACTCTAGCCTGGGACACTCCAATTGTGCAGTAGAGATTGGTCCTGCCCAAGGACTGGAGCAAGCAGAGAGTCTTCTGAGAGGCAGCCTGTGGCATTAGAGCCGGGAGGACTGGCCAGAATTTTGCTTCTGCAATGGTGTCGTGGCAGCATTGGCAACAGGGAGAGAGTGGGGAAGAAGGGAGCCCTGGATGCCTCTGGGGCCCTCTGCTAGCTGTGCCCCACTCGGTCAGTGTAGAAGGATAGGAAGCTGCTGGGCAGTGGTGGCACACGCCTTTAATCCCAGCACTCGGGAGGCAGAGGCAGGCGGATCTCTGTGAGTTCGAGACCAGCCTGTTGGTCTACAAGAGCTAGTTCCAGGACAGGCTCCAAAACCACAGAAGCCGGGCGGTGGTGGCGCACGCCTTTAATCCCAGCACTCGGGAGGCAGAGGCAGGCGGATCTCTGTGAGTTCGAGACCAGCCTGGTCTACAAGAGCTAGTTCCAGGACAGGCTCCAAAGCCACAGAGAAACCCTGTCTCGAAAAACCAAAAAAAAAAAAAAAAAAAAAAAAAAAAAAAAAAAAAAAAAAAAAAAAAAAAAACCACAGAAAAAACCAAAAGAAAAAAAAAAGAAAAAAAAAGAAGGATAGGAAGCTGCCCACCTTCTGCAGGTGCAGGACTGGTGTGATCTGTGAGGAGGTGAATATAGTCATTTCCTTCTTCATATCCAAAAGGATCTGTGCCAACGTTTAGGGATTTGAGGGATTAAAAAGAACAAGGAGCAGGAAGCGAAGACTGGGCTCTCAGATCCATAATCATAAAGGAAGACGAGGCCAGGCGATGGTGGCGCACGCCTTTAATCCCAGCACTCGGGAGGCAGAGACAGGCGGATCTCTGTGAGTTTGAGACCAGCCTGGTCTACAAGAGCTAGTTCCAGGACAGGCTCCAAAGCCACAGAGAAACCCTGTCTCGAAAAAACACAACAAAAAACATAAAGGAAGACGAGCTGGGAAAGTTGGGACTAGAAGGGCATGTTGCAGGGCCTGTGCCAAGATCATGTTTAGAGAAAGGAAGGCAGTTAATGGCCTTTGTCGACCCTCTAGTGGACATAGAAGTGGAGAACACTTATTTAATCTGCCCAAATTAAGTCTAGCTTGCTGGCTACCAGGAACTGGTACCAGGCCCGAAAGTCCCTAGAGGCCCAAGGCCCTGATATTGAAATATGATATTTGCATAGTACCTACATATAGCCTCCTGTATACTTTAAGACATTATTCAGTGACTTATATAATATGTAACACAGCATAGAAACTATGTAAATAGCTGTTATATTGGAGGCTGGGGACATAACTCGGTAGGGCTCAGGCCTTTGCCTTATCCTCTGACTGTCCAGCACTCGCTCCCTCAGTACCTGCTGAATAGTAGAGATTCACAAATCCGGACGACTCCACAGATGCCTAGCTAGTTTCCTTCCGCAGGACTTCCCTTGCAAGCCTCCCCTCTGCCCCTCTGAAACGTTTTTTTTTCTTCTTGGAATTCCCTTTCCCAGCATCTCAGTGTAAGAAGAAACCACATTCTTATTCAGAAGATGTAGCAAAAAAGCCACCCGCCCCTGGAGGTCTTCCTTAGGGGTCAGGTCCATGACCTCTGAGTCCTCGGAAATTTTGGTTTTGAGACAAAGTCTCTGTAAGTGGCCCAGGCTTGCACGGAGCTGGTGATGCTCCTGTATCTGCCCCCCACCCCTCAGTGCTGAGTTATAGGTGTGCCCACCACACCCGCATTGCTTGGATCTTTTTGGTTCTGCCTCTCCCATAACTTAGTCACTTAGCCATGAACTCCCGGCAGCAGGGTGCTTTTAGGGCGTTTTTAAATTGTTTTATTTCATTGTTGTTGGATAATTCTTCTCTTTTCATTTCACATACCCAGTGAAATTTTGTTTTCTGTATGATTGACAACTGCCAGCGTTTCTCATTAGAGAAGTTTCCTCCAGACACCTGCTATCACCATATCAACAGGCAGCGTATGTTCATATACAGTTATTCTAGGTGTAAAGAAGAAATCAACCTGGTCTTGACTTTTGATTTCCAGCCAGCAGAACTGTGAGAAAAATTTCTGTTGCTGCACCAAAAAGGTTCCCCACTTTGTATTTTTTTTATAGATTTATTTATTATGTACATAGTATTCTGCTTGCATGTGCACCTGCTCCCCAGAAGAGGACACCAGATCTCATTACAGATGGTTGTGAGCCACCATGTGGTTGCTGGAAATTGAACTCAGGACCTCTGGAAGAAGAGTCAATGCTCTTAACCGCTGAGCCATCTCTCCAGCCCCCCCCCCACTTTGTATTTTTAACAAAGGATTTAAAAATGGAATAAAGTCTGTCACTGAGATAAAGTTTGCTGGATTTTGGAGGCAGAGAGCAGAAAGAGGCAGGAGTCTGACCTTAGCGGATGAGACTGTGTTTATGGGCACACACAGCACACAGCGAGGGGCAGATTCTTTCCAGAGGGAATGGAGGGTAAGCTGCTGAGACCCTTTATAAGGGGAGGAGAGGGGTTTTGGACTGAAGAAGTTGATGCAGTTGTGCAGGTCTGTGTGCAGGCTGTTTGCAGGGCTGTGTGCAGGCTGTGTGCAGAGCTGTGTGCAGGCTGTGTGCAGGCTGTGTGCAGAGCTGTGTGCAGGCTGTGTGCAGAGCTGTGTGCAGGTCTGTGTGCAGAGCCGTGTGCAGGTCTGTGTGCAGGTCTGTGTGCAGGCTGTGTGCAGGTCTGTGTGCAGGTCTGTGTGCAGGCTGTGTGCAGGCCTGTGTGCAGGTCTGTGTGCAGGTCTGTGTGCAGGCTGTGTGCAGAGCTGTGTGCAGAGCTGTGTGCAGGTCTGTGTGCAGGCTGTGTGCAGGACTGTGTGCAGGTCTGTGTGCAGGTCTGTGTGCAGGTCTGTGTGCAGAGCTGTGTGCAGGCTGTGTGCAGGCTGTGTGCAGAGCTGTGTGCAGGCTGTGTGCAGAGCTGTGTGCAGGCTGTGTGCAGGCTGTGTGCAGAGCTGTGTGCAGGCTGCGTGCAGGCTGTGTGCAGGCTGTGTGCAGGTCTGTGATCTCTTTCCTGGAATTGTCTGTGTCAAGCAAGACAGATGATCTTGGGAGACAGGCTGTCTCTTCAAGCATTCTTCTCTGGGTTGAGCTAGGTCAGTTGTAATCTCATTCAGATCCTGTTTTTCAAACCAAGGCATTCTACTAAAGATATTTTACTAGTGACAATTTCCTGGTGTTAATGTTATCCTACATATATAAAAATGTCACCATTGAGAGAAGCCGGGTGAAGGGTATATGCTATTCTTTTTGTTGTTGCTTTTGTTTGTTTTTGAGACAGGGTCTCACTATGTAACTTTTGGTTAGCCTGGAACTTTCTATGTAGATCAGGCTGGCTTTGAACTTACAGAAATCCACCTACATCTGCTTCCCAAGTGCTGGGATTAAAGGCCTGTGCCACCACCATCCAGCAAGATTTTTTTTTTTTTGGTTTTTTTCTAGACAGGGTTTCTCTGTGGTTTTGGAGCCTGTCCTGGAACTAGCTCTTGTAGACCAACAGGCTGGTCTCGAACTCACAGAGATCCGCCTGCCTCTGCCTCCCGAGTGCTGGGATTAAAGGCGTGCGCCACCACCGCCCGGCCAAGATTTATTTATTTTTATCTTATGTTCATATGTATGTGTGCCATGTGCATGCATGTGCCTGTGGAGGTCAGAAGAGGGTATTAAATCCCCTAGGATTGGAGTTACAAGATGGCTGTGAGCTACCATATGGGTGCTGGGAATCAAACTCAGGTTGTCTAGAAGAGCAGCCAGTGTTCTTTTTTTTGTTGTTGTTGTTTGTTTTTTTTGGTTTTTTTTTGGTTTTTTTTTTTTTTTGGTTTTTCGAGACAGGGTTTCTCTGTGGCTTTGGAGCCTGTCCTGGAACTAGCTCTGTAGACCAGGCTGGTCTCAAACTCACAGAGATCCGCCTGCCTCTGCCTCCCGAGTGCTGGGATTAAAGGCGTGCGCCACCATCGCCCGGATGAACCATCTCTCCAGCCCCATGGGATTCTATTTTGTCTGTAGTTTGTTGTTGTTGTTGTTGTTTACAATGTGCTGTAATGCTACAGTTTTTGCAAAGCTTTGAAGAATGTAAAAATGACTGGGTGTGGTTGTGCACACCTTTAATTCCAGCATTGGGAGACAGAGGCGGGGGATCTTTCCTTGGTTTTCACAGAGAGTTCCCGGTCAGTCACGGCAACAGTAATTCAGTTGTTAGAGTGTTTAGGATGCCCAAAACCCTGAGTCAGATTCATAGTACTACATAAACAAAGCATGGAAATACATTACTGAAACCTCAACACTGGGGCCAGCCTGAGTTATGTAGTGAGCGCCTGTCTCAAAAACAACAATAACGAACACACGAATAATGAAATAAAAGTCAGAAGACACATCATATCTAGGTTTAATAACCAAGTATTAAAAAGTGCCTCAGAAGCCTGCATAGTTTTTTGGTCTTCTTCTTCTTCTTCTTCTCCTTCTCCTTCTTCTTCTTTTTCTAATATATTCCCTTCTCTCTGCACTGAAAATATTATTGGTTCAATAAAAATATTAGAATAGCTGTTTTATAATGTTTTAAAGGGGATGAACACAAATTATCTAGAAGAGAAAATTAATAGGACCACAGTCAGGAAAGAAATGGCTGTGTCAGTTGAGGTCCTGGGAGACGTATACACCTTAGCTCACTTTGAAGTTCCCCTTGGGTGAAAAGTCTTAGGAGTAACTTATGCTGTCCTTCTAGAACAATGAATTCTCCAAGGACTGTAGAAAGAAGTCTAGATTCAACCTAGTAGACAGCCGTAGTTTGGCGGCTGATCACAGCTCCGGTTTTGACTCTCCCACTTACCAGGCCAATAATCTTGGCCTCAGTCTTCCCATCTGTAACTCAGAAAAAGATGGACTTTAAGTCTTCTAAGACCCTTTCCGACTCCACGGTTCTCCTGCCCGATCAGGGTGTCTAGGCAAGGACTGCACAGACTGCCACAACAGCTTGACCCGCCCAGGCCCCGCCCTCCTCACAAGGCTCCGCCCCTCCCGCTCCAGGCCCCGCCCTACCTTGGCCCCAGCCCCTCCCTCCCGGGTTGCACCCTTGACCCCGCCCCCGGGGTGTGCGTCCACCGGAAGTTCCGCGGCACTGGCAGCTCACTTCCGCTCGGCAGGTGACAGCCGCGGGGTTCGGAGCGGCCGGCTGCAGCGGCGCACCCGCGGAGAGGGAGGCGGAGGCTGCGGACATTTTGCTGCTGAAGCAAGCCGAGCCGTGGCGCCCGGAGCCGTTTGGACTTGCTGGTGAGGAAAAAGGCGCCCCGGCGAGATAAAAGAACTGAAGGGGTCCGAGGTGAGGGGTCGGCGGGGTCAGAGGTCACGGAGAGGACGCCACGCTGGAGGGGCTCGAGCCGCGTGTGGGCGAAGGTGAAAGGGCTGCGTGCTCATTCATTCACTCCCGCGTGGTGGCCCGGCGTCACCCAGTCACCTGAGGTCCGCAGTCCCCTTTGGAATGGCCGGCTGGAGAGACTCCTGGACTTAGGCCCCTCCTCCGCTCTGCTTCCCCGTTCCCACTCCGTGGCCGACCTGAGGCCTCCTCGTTCAGGGCTTTATCTCTTGGCCACCGCCCCCAAAATGGGGCAAAAATCTAGAAATGGCCTTATGCCGCCCGTCCTTAGGGTCCTCAGGGACAAGTTGACGGAATGGGGACACTTGTAGTAGTGCTCACACAACAAGGATGTCTGTCACTGGTTGTCCAGCTCTTTTTGACTTCGAAGCTCTGTGCTAAGCACTCTGTGTCCTGATCACAGCAGCCCCTGTAAGGGAGCTACTATTGCTTTAGTCGTTTTATCCACGAGGGCACGGAGGCACAGGAGGTTAAATCACATATGGAAGGTCATTCGAGGAGTAGAGGCAAAACCAGGCTTCCTATGCAGGTTTCCAGGGACAAAGGAACCAGAAGCCCGTTTGGGGTCTAGGAGTGATTTGATATATCTAGTCACCCGCCATTATATTGTTTGGATTGATGTCAGGAGGCCGCCTTCTGGCCTCTTGTGTGGTCTGATCTTCAGAAGAAGCATTTGCTTCACGTTCATTAGGAGGCTGTTCTGTCGCAGGCTCTTGCGCTTTCAGTGTTTTTCCTTTCAGGGCAAGAGTCCGAAGGTTTTCCTTATTATTGGGAACTGTGAAAGGCTATTCATGAAACTAATATCTAGACACTCCCTTCCTCGTGGTTGGAACAACAGGACCACTTAGGGGATCCTTGACGCTAGGTTCAAGAAGAACCTGCCAGAAGGAAGGGGCTTTGGCCGTGTCATGGTGCCTGGGAGGAGTAATCTGCCAGGGAGATGGCACAGTGATTTGGTGGCTGGATGGTGGCGTTCTCTTCCTCTGTAGACATTTTCTTGCTCCACTTATGCCTTAGTTTCCCCGACAGCAACACAAAAAGACTTCCTTCCTACTTCCTCTTGAGTGCATTGAACTATAATGAACCTGTGGAGGTTTTCTTGTGCTTTAGGAAAAAGTAGTAAGTAAAAATGTTACATTAGTTGCCTTCTTAAAAAATAAAAGGGGCTCTAGTTCCACGCTGGCCAGGATTTCATTGTGTCTTGAATCCATAGCAGTCATCCTGCCTCAGCCTCCCAAGTTCTGGGACTGATTACATACCTAAGCCACCACACCCAGTTCTCCTATTTATTTATTATAAGCTCTGTAGTCTGGGTTGGTTTTTTTTGTTTGTTTTTGTTTTTTTTTAGTTCTATCTAACTCACAGAAACTTAATAGTGTCACCTTATCCCTATCCTTCCAGAGGATAATTGGAAATAGAACAACTTGTCACGGGTTGTAGGAACAGACACAGAGCTCAGGACTCTAGCACTCTGTCTAGCCCACCTGACCCTCTGTTTCTTAGGAACTGTCAAGAGGCCTTTCCTAGTCCTAGAGACTCAGACCTTCAGAGTCTGTGTAGCGATCATCTAATGAATGTGGGTTGACTGGAATCTTCACGCTGGGTAACTTGACAGGCTCAGAGGTCCAATGGAAAGAGCATTCCGACTGCCTGCCAGTCAGCTCCTGGCTCCATCCCCAGGTCAGCAGCTTCGTAGTAGTGTGACTGGGATAATTCGCTTCAATTGGGTTTCTATCCTAATAAAATATGTAGGTATATCTAAGTGGCAGAGCACTTGTCCAGCATTTGCAAGCTCCTGGTTTCCATTCGTACCACCAATAAAAATAAGGTTTGAGGGGGAAATGTGGTGGTACATGCCTATAATCCCAGCCACACATTAGGCTGTGGCAGAGCACTTGTCCAGCATTTGCAAGCTCCTGGTTTCCATTCCTACCACCAATAAAAATAAGGTTTTGGGGGAAATGTGGTGGTACATGCCTGTAATCCCAGCCACACATTAGGCTGAGGCAGGCCGAGGCCAACTTGATCAGTATAGTAAGTTCCAGCCATGGCTACATAAAAAGACCTTGTCTCAAAATAATCATAAGGAAGCACTATTGACCCACCTCCCGTGTCTGTAGGTGTTAGAGGAGCCTGTCTTGCAGAGCATGTTACTGTTGACATGATACCTGCTGGGGCCTGTGTCTGAGGAAGGCTGGCTGCCCCGCAAGGTTACTGCTTCCTTCTCCAGTTAGATCACTAATTGTTAAGGACCACTCCCATCCATTCTTCTCACTTCACTTCCTAAAAGTTTGTAAGGACAGTTTAGTTGTGGGTGCAGCTGAGGCTGGGTTGTACTGTCATCGTTTGCCAGTCATACCCGAGACTTGCACATCTGCACTGCTCACTTCCCAAAAACCCTGAAGTCGGGCACCAGAGCCTGAAGTGCTAACAGGAAGCAGGCATGGTTTGTGCTAACAGGAAGCAGGCATGGTTTGTGCTAGGTTTTTACTTTGTTGTGTTTCAGATGGTTAAGGGGTACTTGTTCCTTGAAGGTATTTCTGTTTCTCAATAGATCTTTTTTTTCCTAAGATACACTGCTGAGATTATCACAAGCCAGAAGAGATATTGTTTTCCCCCCTGATCTTTATCACTTTACATAGAGAGGAAAAAATACTCTAGTGAGAGAATATAACCCAAGCAGCTGGGGAACCTTAAAAAAATACTACTTGGTCAGGCATGGTGGCACATGACTTTAATCCCAGCCTTTGGGAGGTAGAGGCAAGCGGATCTGTGAATATGAAGCTATCTTAGTCTATAGAGCGAGTTCCAAGCCAGCCAGGGCTACACAGAGAAACACTGTCTTGAAAAACAAAACCAAAAATAAATAAATCCTACTTGAAAATCCACCAGTAGGTCCTCCTTTCCCTCAGGCTAGACCGCATTTCTTGGCATAGCATCCAGGTCCTTTAGGCTCTGACTTCAACTGGCTCACTGGCTGCATTTCCCATACTCTTCTTCCTCCCAGGCATAGTCAGCTGCTGCCGCTTCTAGAAGCTGCACTCTGTGCTTTGTCTTTGCTTTGTGATCTTCTCTGCCTGTACCCCTCTCCTGCTGCTCTTGCCTAGACTCCTTTGCTGGACTACTGTTTGATGCTTGCCGGTTGCTCATTACCGCCATCTTGCAGAGACCTGACTGAGACCTTTCTAGTGTGTGTGGCAGTAATCACAATGAGTGCAATTGCCTGTTTACTTGACTTCCTTTAGTAAAGATCTCTTAGTTGTTGCGAGATCTGTGTGAACTGTGTGTGTCTCCAGCATCTAGTGAGGTGTATGGTGCACACAGTCGATGTGTAGTAAGGGTTTGGGGAAAGACAACTGAATGAATATCCTATTGTATTGTCAGGGTTCCTGGTGATGTTATGTCCATCCTCATGTTGTCCCACTGGTTTCGGGAGAAGTGTGACTGGTAGAGGGACTTAACTGCTCCACAGCCTCTGTAGCTCTTCCTCGTCACCAGAGTGCCTGAGGGCCTCCAGGGTTCTGGGGAGCAGGGAGATGGTGAGCCTCCAGTAGTGTTGACTGATGTCTGCCAAATCGGTGGGTTGGATTCTGCCTGTGTTGACCTGTTTTAGCTTTACAAACCTCTAATTCCAGGATGAATCCTGTTAGCTAGTGGAGCCTAGAGGCTTGACTGTGGTCCTAGATTTTGAAGCTCCCTTGTGTCTTCAGCCTTGGACTGGACCTATAACAGGATGGTCTCTAAAGATGGGAGACCCCTTCTGGTTAAGGCAGAAGTATGCCTGGTTGGCTAGAGCTTCCCAAGTCCATCAGCTAGGATGCAAGGTTCCAATCTGTTTCTCTCAGTGTACCCTGGGTAGGAGATGACAGAATTGGAAGTCATACTTAAGAATCTTTGATTTTGTACTCGTGTGCGTGTGTGTGTGTGTGTGTGTGTGTTTGCCACAGAGCACCTCTGGATGGCAAACAACATTTCCCAGGAGTTGGCTCCTTCTCCCATGGGAGTTCCAGGGATCACACTCAGATTGTCAGGCCTGGCAGCAAACGCCCCTGCCCACTGGGCTGTCTCACTAGCTGTTTTGTTTTGTACTGAGAGTTAAAGCTCAGGGCCTCATGCACACCAGAAAGGTGTACCACCACTGACATATATATATATATATATATATATATATATATATATATATATATATATATCTCCCTACTACTTGAAAGGTTTTTTACAAAAGTTATTTTATGCGTATGACTGCCCACATATATGAATGTGCACCGTGTGTGAGCTTGGTACCCTGAAGACCAGAAGAGACCAACAGGTCCTGTAGGAGTGGAGTTACAGAGCTGCCATGTGAGTGCTGGGAACGAACCTGGGTCCTCTGTAAGAGCAGCAATGGCCTTTTGTGTGGGGTCAGGGACACCCTTGCCATGGCCTTTGCTCATGAAAGTAAGAGGACAACTTTTGGGAGTGGGCTGTCTTCTGCCACCATCAGGGTCCCATCCAGTGCTCAAATCAGGTTATCAGGCTTGGTAGCAAAACCTTCTGTCCCTGGGCCCTCTCACTGACCCTTTCCTCAGAAGCTTTAGCCCAGTGCTTTGATGTCTAAGTACTTCACCAGCTGTGTCACACACAGGTGTAGATAAGGGCAGCGTACACTTTTAACCACACCCTAACTGCTTTTTGAGCTGGAAAGACAGTTTTTGTGTGGCCAGCTGTTGAGTCTGTTTGCATCATCTTCATTCGCTGATCTTGAGATTCTGACAAGAGAGACTTCCTAAGTCTAGCATTCATTCATTCATTCATTCAGTGTTTATTGAGGCCTACTAGTGTCTGACGCTGGGATGTGCCATAGGTAAACAAGCCAAGCCTAGTTTCTGCCATGCCGTTGCTTTCTCTTGGGAAAGAGACACAGCAGAAGTAGAAAACAAATGGAATGATTGGAAAACAGAAGACATGGCAGCCAGAGCCTGTTAAAATTGAAGCCTTGTCTCAGGATTCCGCTCCTCCAGAGTAAAGCCAGCACCCTTACAGTGACTGTAGCTGTTCTTCTGTACTTAGTGCCCAGTCCTCCTTCGGCCACAGCAGGTCACTCCACCCACTTCTGCCCTGCATGGTAGGCATGGAACCAGGACCTCACGCTTGCTGAGCTTCTGCTCTGTTGCTTTCCTCCATTCTTAGCCCCAGACGTTCGGTTGGTCTGGCTGCTGTTTCCCTGACAACCATCACCTCAAGGAGGGCCTTCTGTGGCCACTAGTTTACGTTTTCAACCTCTTCTCCCCCTGCGCTGTGCTGTACTCCTTTCTTGTTTTTGGTTTGTTTGGTTTGGTTTTTGTTTTTTTGTTTTTTTTTTTTTTTGAGACAGGGTTTCTCTGTGTAGCTCTGGTGTCCTGGAACTCACACTGTAGAACAGGCTGACTTCAAATTCACAGAGATATGCCTGCCTCCACCTCCTGAGTGCTGGGATGATGATGATGATGATGATGATGATGATGATGATGATGATGATGATGATGATGATGATGATGATGATGATGATGATTTGCTTCTAAGGAACTGTCTTCTCTGTTTGTTGTTGTTTTGTTTTTACGATCTTGCTTATTTGGAAACAGTTCTCTTTGTTTCATTGCACATAACTTCCAGTGCATGGTAGGTGCTTGGTGAATGTATGCAAATGTGTAAAAATACTGGAGAGTAGCAGATAAATACCTTCTGGAGATGGTAGATGTAGGGAATGTGTCTTTGAAGTGATGTCATCTAAGCTGATATTTGAAGGATAAATTGGAACAGCTAGGGCAGGAGAGGATAATCCTGGTAGGATCAGCAAGTATAGACAATGAGAAAGAAGCACCTAGCAAAACACTGAGGGCCTAACGTTCTGAGGTCCTTTCAAGACCTTGTGGGCCTGGTGGTGTTCTCATTGTAGCCCAGTTCCCCACCTCCTATAATGTGCTCACTGAGCCTGTAGGAGCAGGTTATTATGACCTGCCTCATTGAAGGAAGGGGCCTGGTCTGTCTCTCCTCATTTAATCTGAGGACTCAGGGTTCCGTCCTTGAATGTCATGGTAGGGAGCATAGCCACAGGCAGACGTGGGGCAGGAACATAGCTGAGATCTTACATCTGACCCACAAGCATGGGGGGGGGGTGTGGAGGGAGGGAGAAAGAAAGAACAAACACACTAACTGGGAATGGTGTAGGGTTTTGACAAAGCCCAACCCCAGTGACACACCTCCTCTAAGAAGGCCACACTTCCTTTAAACTACCACAATTACATATTTATGATTAATTTTTTGTGGGCCTGAGGGTGAATGGAGCCTTGGGTCTTTGCCTCTGAGCTCTCCTCTCAGCCCCTTTCTCCCATTTGAGATGCTGCCACCTGGTCGTCTACCCTGTGCTAGTTCTTCTCGCTAATAGTATTTATGCTTCACCTTTCATTTATTGGCTGTGAAATGAGCTTGGAGGTCTGGCATTTTCCATTTCAGGATACACAGACATACATGCAGACAGAACACTCATACACATAAAATTAAATAAAAAATTCTTAGTCTCGTAGAGATGTGCCTACCTCTGCTTCTCAAGTATTGAAATCAAAAGAAGAAAATGTCCCAGAGGAGGCAAGGCTGGGCAGTGGCAGGTGCCACTTGACATCTGCCAAGGCCTCTGCATCTTCTGCTAGCAGAGTCCACCACACTGACCTCCAAGGCCATCCCTGAACCTTGTACTTCCTTCTCTGACTTATCTACTCCTCTCTTCTCCGAGTCCTTGTTTGTTTTGTGATGTAGTCTTGCTGTGAAGCCCAGCTCAGACCTCGAACTCTCCATTCCTCTTGGTTCCACTTCCCAAGTGAATTAATGTATTTGGCTCAGTAGATGCTTTATATATTATAAAGGAAAGATTTGCCTTTATCACAGACTCCTTACCACATGGCTGCTTTGGGCTTACATGGTGCTCTTCTCTTGGTGTCATGGCCCTGGTTTCACATGGAGAGACCGCAACTGTAAACCACTCAGTACTGAGCCTGCTTCTAGCTGGCATTGGTGGCTCACTCTTCTCAAGTCTCTGCTTTGTTATACTGGCATTTAGTGAGCATTTCTATGTCACCCATCTTTCCTATCTGCATAATCTCCCCTTCACCTCAAGAGAACTTCCCTGATACTCCACCTACCTCAGGATTAGGATTCTCCTCTGAGCTTTGGTGACAGTTTTCTGAAGGGCAGGATCACTCTCCTGTCCTCTGCGATCCTATTTATGGCCTACTGTGTATGACTCCTGTGTGGGCGTAGTCCCAGGTCTGCAATGGGTGACACTTCTCCCTGTGCCTGCTGAATGGATAGCCACAGTTCTCCAGAAAGTGTTCCCTCTGGTTTGTACGAGAGCACAAATTGTAATAAGCCTTGTTCTGTGGTCACTGGTTTCTTCTTATTTAATTAACATGAGTATTATCCCAAAGATGTCCTCACTAATTTATTTATTTTGGTTTTTTGAAATTATTATTAGTGTTTTGTTTTGTTTTCTGAGACAGGGTCTTACTATGTAGGTATGGCTGTGCTGAAACTCACGCTGTAGACCAGACTGGCCTTGAACTCAGACCACCTGCCACCTGCCTCTGCCTCCCAAGTGCTAGGATAAAAGGTGTGCACCACTGTGACCAGCTTGTTATTTATTTATTCATTCATTTATTCATTCATTTATTTATTTTGGTTGGGGGTTGGTTTTTCAAGACAGGGTTTCTTTGTGTAGTATTAGCTGTCCTGGAAGTCGCTCTGTAGACCAGGCTAGCCCCAGACTCAAAGAATTGCCTGTCATTGTATTATTTTAATACAGAGGAATGTGGATCTTTCTTGACAGTAGCTCTTATAAAAGCTACATTATTGTGTGCAGATTAGCGGGAACCTGACATGTGGCTTTGAAATGAGGTTCTTGACGCTCACTGCCTGCTGATGAAGGGTTTTTTGCTTGCATGTGGTACTCTTCTACCTTTGGGTCCTTTTCATTTTGAAACTTTTAATTACTATGAGCTTCAAGAGATTGCTTTGATTAATCAGTTCTCATCCAAATCCCAAGAGACCCACAGCTTGGCAAGCTTTTCAAGACAGGCTTTTACTAGGCATGTTACCAAACCTGCTGTTCCTGCTGTTTCAGGTAGATAGATGGGCCATAAAGTAACCTGCTATTCAACATCTGAATAGCTCTGCAGGGATATGTGGCAACCTGTATCCTGTACCCTTTAGCTTGACCTGCATGCATGCATTTCTACCAGGACTTCATTCAGAGAAGAGGATTTGCCTCCTTGGTTAGAGTTGGATGTGTGACCTGCTCTTAGGACAGTGTTGGGGTGTGGGTACCATCGTTTTCCAGCTGTGTGACTGCAGACAAATGCCTTACACTCTCCTGGCTTGTTTTCCCTGTGAGCCTGTGCTATTATTAAAATCATCACAGATATTATAAAGACAGAATTTTTTTAAGTTATATACTTTTATTACATTTATTTATTGTGTGTGCCATGACAAGTATGTGGAAATCAGAGGAGATTCCCTTTCTCCACCACATAGGTCTTGGGGTTCACTCAGTTTGTCATGCTTGGTGGCAAGCACCTTTACCTGCTGAGCCAACTTGCCAGCCCCTTAGGATAAAGTTCAAAACTCTATGTGGTGTCTGGCCTTCAGTGTATGTCTGTTGGTCATACTTATTTAATCACCATCTTTGTTAACATTTCATGCCAAGCTTGAGGAACATGAAATATTTTCTCTTAGTTACTGAGCTCACTTTGAATGAGCCTGTGTGTCTGAGCCTAGTGACCGCATTGTCTCAGAGAGAAAGTCTAAAGTCTGCTTGCTCTACGGATGACTCACCTTTGCATCTTTGAGTTGGCTGTGCCAGTTTCCTTACCTTTAAAGTGAACGTTTGCACTTACCTTTTCCTTTTTAAAAGACTGGGCAGAGGATGTCTGCAACTTCTTGGTAGAGTGCTTTGTAGGTATGACACTAGGTGCTATCACCTACATCACCAGAAAAAGGTAAATATGATAAAAGTTGCTCAGATGAGGAGAAGTGCCTGGAATCCGACTCAGCCCCATGGAGAGAGGGTCACAATTAGGCAGGGCATAGCACAGAGGGGACGTCTGTGAGATAAACCAGTATCTGTGTCCCTGAGACAGTTGAAAGAACAGAACACATGTAATGACCAAAGTGTGGCTTTTCTGTTTAAGGTGAAAGAAAAATGGCAGCTACAATCTAGCCCCTCCATTGTGTGTGTTTCCATGAGTGTGCTGGTGCATGAGTGTGTGGATACGTGCCTGTGCTTGTGAAGACCAGAAGTCAGCTTTGTAATGGTCTAGATAAAATGGCGCAGTTCCCCGAGGATGGCAGCTGGGTCCCGCCACCCGAGGCCTCTGTGTGTCCCAGGCGGGTGGGAGGCTGCGGATCAGAGACCTCTGCAGGTTGGCAGGGCAGCCAGTCCCATGAGGAGCCGAGGAGCCGCATGGGTGAGAGACAGAGAGTGAGTTTGGATATAGTTTACTTAGTAAAAGGGAAGGGAGGGAGGAGGAGAGGAAGCCTTAGCTACCTCTTCCTAAGAGAAGTGGGGCAGAGGGAGGGAGGGCGGGAAGGGGCGGAGAGAGGAGAAGCTAGGGGGAAAAGAGAGAGCGCAGGCTGGAAGAGGTGGGATAGCTGCCTTCCTCAGTCAGCAGATGATAACAAACATGAGGTGTTGTTCCTCACCTGCTGTCCATCTTGATGTGTGAGATGGTCTCTCACTGGCCTGGAACTCACTAGTTAGTCTAGTTTGGCTGGCTAGTAAGGTTGCACCAGGAATCTGTCACAAGTGCCTACCACCAGTTTTTTACACGAGTTTTGGACAACTAGGGTCCTCATGCGTGTTTGATAAGCACTTTACCAAAATTGAGCTTTCTTCCTGGCTGAAGAAAGTCTTTTTCATTCTCTCTCATTCTTAGCCTTCCCCTTTCTTTTCTTTTTGTTTCTGAGACTGGGTCTCACTATGAAACCCAAGCTGACTTGGAATTCATGATGCTTGTTGCTCAGCCTCTAAGGGCTGGAATTGCAAATATGCACCTCTTACTAAGACAGTCGTGACTGTCCTTGAGGTCCGAGTCCCTTGTAGTAGGTTTCTGAGCAGCTGTCATCATGGAAGGGTTTAACGGCTAAAGCCCCAGAGTACTATTTTTCCCTGCTCAAATACCTGTGCCTTCAGAGATGGGTGCTTGCACCTGAGTCAGACCTCCTTAAATGGTTCTCCTCTCATTCATTAACTCATCAAATGCCTTCACTGTGACACACATGCTAACACGGCCATCCTCAGCTTTTTTTTTTTTTTTGTGGTTTTTCGAGACAGGGTTTCTCTGTGGTTTTGGAGCCTGTCCTGGAACTAGCTCTTGTAGCCCAGGCTGGTCTCGAACTCACAGAGATCCGCCTGCCTCTGCCTCCCGAGTGCTGGGATTAAAGGCGTGTGCCACCACCGCCCGGCCATCCTCAGCTTTTCAATGCAGAGATTGGACGGCTCTAACAAGACACCGCCCACTGCCCTGGAAGGAAGGAAGTCCCACCCCTGCAATGTTTGGCCCTGTGGAGGATGAAAACACTTTCCTCCTCAGAGTGTTAAGGTTTTCCCTCCTACTGAGGACTTAATAAACAGAGCATGTGTTACACACCTGTAATCCTAACACTTAGCTGAGGCAAGAGGATCATCAGTTTGAGGCTAGCCTGACCTACGTAATGAAGTCCTATGTTTTAGCTACTTTTTCATTGCTGTGATAAAATACCATGACCAAAAGCAACTTGGAAAGGAAAGGTTTTATTTTGGTTTACAGCTCCACACCATAGTCCATGTGAATGAAGTAAGGACAGGAACTGAAGCAGAAGCCACAGAACAATGTTGCTTACTGGCTTGCTCAGCCTGCTTTCTTATATACCCCCAAGACCACCTGCCCAGGGGTGGTACCATCCATAGTGAGCTCCATAGTAAGCTGGGCCCTCCCACACCAATCCTTAATCAAGAAGGTGCCGTACAGACTTGCCTACAGGCAATCTAGGAAGAATAGGGAAAGGCATTGTCTCAAGATCACTTCTTGATAAATATGTCTAGGTTTGTAGCAAATTGACAAAAAACAAAACAAACAAAAACCAAAACAATCAGGACATCCTGTCTCAAAAATCCAAGCAGGGCCTGTGAGATGATTCAGTGGATAAATGCATTGTCCACCAAGCCTGATGAACTGAGTTCGATTACTGGAATCCACATGGTGGAAGGGGAGAACCAGCTCCTACAAGTTGTCCTCTCACTGCCACACTGACGCTGTGGCATGTACATCCTCCACCCCCACACAAACAAAGAAAGAAAGGTAAAAAGGCCTAAATAAACAGAAAACTAATAAGGTGTACTGGCTCTGGCTGGCTACTGAATTTTTCCCTCCTTGATCCCTTATATTACGCATTTACAGTAATCACATTCAACTTCCTTTTATTTGACACCAAAAAAAAAACAAACCAAAAGAATCCCCTAGTGGGAAATCATATTTGAGTGGCAAATCAGAACATTTGAAATGTGGGAGAAGTCTGTTCTGTTTTTCTATTGTTTTGTTTTGCTTTTGTTTGTTTTTTATTAGTTTTGTTTTTTTTGTTTGTTTGTTTGTTTTTGGTGTGTTCTGAGACAGGGTTTCTCTGTGTAACAGTCCTGGCTGTTCTGGAACTCACTCTGTAGTCCAGGCTGGCCTCATACTTTCAAAGATCCACCTGCCTCTGCCTCCCAAGGGCAGGATTAAAAGGTATGTGCTATTACCACTTGACCTGACTGGTTTTCAAACTGCACTGAACTATGGGTTCCCAGGGGTCCCTGATGAGGGGGAAAACCTGAGACACAGTTGGGTGAGTCGGGATCTAGCCCCAGCCTTCCTTCTGTCATCTCAGTTCCACTTTCACCTATTGTATATGTTGAGGGAGAGGGTCTGAAGTTCTTTGACAACTGGAAAATAAGGCCAGAGTTGGGAGATTTACTTTACTCCCAAGGCCACACAGCTGTTTGTATAGCAAAGCCAGACTTCTGGCAACTGTCTTGGAATTGGCTCAGCCTTGCTGTGTTTGTTGAAAGTTAACTGCAAAGCCTTCTGTTCCTGGTCTGTCTGGTACTTGTCACAGAGTATGATTTGTTGTAAGTCCTTGGTTTTGTAACTTCCTTGGGAACCTGTCTTTTCATTCACGGAGTGAGCCAACATTTGGTAAGCTCCTGGAATGTGCCAGGCGCAGTGCCAGTCACTGGTTTGACAGCGTTAAAGAGAACAGATCCCAAATTAGAGGCATGAAGAAGGCTGTGGAAGAGGTTGGAGATAGGAGTGAGTTCAGTACTGGGAGGCCTGTGTCCCTCTGGGTACAGAGGAAGAGAGTTAAAGCTGGGGCTAAAGAATGAGCTTATTGATGGACAAGCATTTGGGATAAATGTACCAATCAATCTAAGCTGCTTTATGTTAAAATAGGTAATGTGTATTGATGTGGGAGTGTCATATATCAACCTGTTGATTTCATTGGTTAAGCAATAAAGAAACTGCTTGGCCCTCATAGGTTAAAACATAGGTGGAAGGAGTAAACAGAACAGAATGCTGGGAGAAAGAAGCTGAGTCAGAGGGTCTCCATGATTCTCCCACTCCAGGCAGATGCAGGTTAAGATCATTCCTGGTAAGCCAGCTCGTGGGCTACATAGATTATTAGAAATGGGCTAGTCCAGGTGCGAGAGGTAGCCGAGAAAAGGCTAGATATAATGGGCCAAGCAGTGTTTAAAAGAATACAGTTTCCGTGTAATTATTTCGGGGCATAAGTTAGAGCTAGCCATGTGGGCGGCTGGGTGGCGGGACACAGCCCCCCCCCCTTATTACTACAGTGTATAAACAACACATTTCTATCAAAGGGTAAATGGAGAGTCAGTCTCACACCCCATTCATTAATCACCCAGTTTCCTTTTTGGAAGAAAACACTGATAACTTTTCTGTCCTTTTAAGGCTAGTGGATGTTGGCCGGGAAGTGGTGGCAATGCACATCTTTAATCCCAGTGCTTGGGAAGCAGAGGCAGGCAGATTTTAATGAATTTGAGACTAGCCCGGTCTACAAAGCGAGTTCCAGGACAGCCAGAACTGTTACACAGAGAAACCATGTCTTGGGGGAGAAAAAAAAAAGATAGTGGATGCATTTGCAAACTTTTAAGATATTTGCTTTTTATTAATATTTATTTAAAATAGCGATACTAGCATACTTCATATATTTTGCACTTTGCGTTTCCATTTACTGCCTTGGATAATTATGATAAAAGCATGTTGGGATGGAGAGAGGACTTGAAGGTTAAGAGCATTGACTCCTCTTCCAGAGGACTCAGGTCCCACATGGTGGTCACAACCATCTGTAACTCCAGTTCCAGGAGATCCCACACCCTTCCCTGGCCCCTGCAGGCACTGGGCATACACATAAAATAAAACTTTTAAAAAAGTATGTATAACTGGGGATAATGGCACATGCTTTTAATTCTAGCACTCAGGAGGCAGAGGCAAATGGATCTCTATGTGTTAAAATATTCACGGTATTTCAAAGGTTGTTGATTGAATAAATGACCTTTTGTTTTTATATAGAAAGACCTAGAAGTTCTATTGTTAGACCAATGACTAAGTAAGTACATCTGAAGTTTTGAAAGCTCCTGCCAGACTACTAAGAGGTGTGTAAGGCAGTTAGGCTCTTGTTGACATCAGACGAGGGTCCTTATTTCCTGTATTTATGCTGACCTAGCTCTGCCCTACCCCTAGCCACGCTTGTATGTATGTATGTGGCTGAGGTTTTCATTAATCCAGTAGTCACTCAATAGTATTTCAGTATCTGCCTCTGTGCTAGGATTAAACCATGCCTGGCTTCTCTCTCTCTCTCTCTCTCTCTCTCTCTCTCTCTCTCTCTCATTTTTGGTTTTTCAAGACAGGGTTTCTCTGTAGCTTTGGAACCTGTCCTGGAACTCTCTCTGTAGACAAGGCTGGCCTTGAACTCAGAGACCCGCATCTCTGCCTCCCAAGTGCTGGAATTAAAAGGGTGTGCCACCACTGTCTGGCTCCTGGCCTTTTTTTTTTTTAATATGGTGCCTGCATAATGTTAGAGGACCACCTGATAAGTCAGTTTTCTCCCTCTATGGGGTTCCGGGGATGAAACTAAGTTGTCAAACTTGGTGACAAGTACCTTTACCTGATGAACCATCTTGCCGGCCGAAAATATTCCTCCTCCCTCCCTTTCTCCATTTGTCTCTGTCTCTGTCTCCCTCCTTTCCCCCCACCCCCAGTCTTTGTAGCCCTGGCCTGGAAATTGCTTTTGTAGACTGGGCTAGCCTCAAACTCACAGAGATCCTCCTGCCTCTGCCTTCCAAATTCTGGGATTAAAGGTGCATATCCAATTAAGAAATTGTTTATTTTACTGTTTATATAATTCACACCAAGTAGCATGTGTAGCTCTTAGCTGTGCAGTTTGGCCAGGATATGCATCAGGATACAGATCCTCTTCTTCACCTGCAGGGAGCTTCCAGGTCCCCTTTAGCCAAAACTCCTGACCTAACTTCTACCACCATAGCTTAGTTTTGCTTTTCTGCTCTATAGCGTTGTCTAAATGACATCCTATGATCGTTTAGGTGTTTATTTATCCTGTTTAGTTGACTGTTTTGTTTGATGCTGAGTATCAAACCCAGGGTTTCATGCATGCTCAGTACATGCTGTACCACTGAGGCACTTCTCAGCTCTTGTTTACATTTCATCTGCCATTGAGTTTCCATTCTCGTGCTGTCCCATTAGAAGAAATATGTGACTGTCTGCTCTTGCATAGAATGTGGGTTCGATTCCCAGAACCTACATGGCAGCTCATAACTGCCTGTAATTCCAGGTTTAGGGGATCCCTTACCTTCATACAGACATACATACAAGCACAACACCAGTGAGAAAGAGAGAGAGAGAGAGAGAGAGAGAGAGAGAGAGAGAGAGAGAGAGAGAGAAGACATATGTGAATATGTGAGAAACATAAACCAGCAAGTGGTGCTCTCCCCATTTTAAAACATGGAAACTAAAATAGAAGCCAGCACAATGGCTCAGGATGTAGACACTAGCTGCCAATCCTGATAAGCCTGTGTTCTATCTCTGGGACCCACATGGTGGGAGGAGAGATTCCAATTCTGCAAGTTGTCCTCTGACATACACACCCATGTTGGGACCTGTGTGTGTGTGTGTGTGTGTGTGTGTGTGTGTGTGTGTGTGTGTGTGTGTGTGTGTGTGTATCTGTGTGTACACAGTAAGTGTAATTTTAAAAAAGGCAATGAAGTTAACTAACTTCAGAAGGGTAAAAAGTTAGTATTGTGGGAGCTGGAGAGATGGCTCAGCAGTTAAGAGCACCTGTTGCTCTTGCAGAGGACTCAGGTTCAGTTCCTGACACATGATGGTTTACAACCATCATCCATAATCCCAGTTTCAGGGACTCTGCCACTCTCTCCTGATCTTTTCAGACACTAGGCGCACATGTGGTAAACATGCATACTTACAAGCAAAACACTTACATATAAAATAAATAAACCTAAAATAAATAAATAAACCTAAATTTTTTTAAAAAAATCATAAGTGAAGTTATTAGCAGCCTGGCATGGTGGCACACACCTTTTAATCCCAGCACTCAAGAGGCAGAGGCAGACTTGCCAGAGCTACATAGTGAGACTTTGTGTCTCTGTCTCTGTCTCTCTCTGTCTCTCTCTCTGTCTCTCTCTCTCTCTCTCACACACACACACACACAAACACACACAAACATTACTATTAACAATTTTGAGTCATTGGAGAAAAATTGTTCATTCAAAACTTTCCTTATAAGCCGGGCGGTGGTGGTGCACGCCTTTAATTCCAGCACTTGGGAGGCAGAGGCAGGCGGATCTCTGTGAGTTCGAGGTCAGCCTGGTCTACAAGAGCTAGTTCCAGGACAGGAACCAAAGAGCTACGGAGACACCCTGTCTCGAAAATTAAAAAAAAAAAAAAAAAAAAAAAAACCTTTCCATATAGATTTAAGTTAATTTTATTAGCTTAAAGCAGATAGTTTATTTTTCTTGTTTTAAAAAATTTTAAATCACCCATAGGGAGCTTCCAGGCCCCCTTTAGGCAATACCCTTGTTCTAATTTCTACCACCATAGCTTAGTTTTGCTTTTCTGCTCTATAGCTTCATCCAAATGACATCCAAATTAAGCAGATGGTTTATGTTTCTTGTTTTAAAAATTAAATATAGAGCCTGGTGGTGGTGACATACACTTTTAATCCTAGTACTTGGGAGGCAGAGGCAGGTGGACCTCTGTGAGTTCGAAACCTGGACTAAAGCTAGTTCCAGGACCTCTAGGGGTGTTACACAGAGAGACCCTGTTTTAAAAACCAAAACAAAATTAAATTTAGATAAATTGTATGAAGACAAAATATTTGAAAAAGTATTGAGAACTTTTCTTAAACCTAATCCCAACTTCCTCCCTCCTTCCTTTCTTCATGTGTGCACATGTGCCATTGTCTATAGAGTCAGTTCTTCCATCTACCTTTACATGGGTTCTGGTGATCAGAGTCAGGTTGCCTTTATCAACACTGAGCCATCTTCTTTTTTTGGAGGGGGGAATCTTTTCTTTTGGATTTAGTTTTCCATTCTTGCCTTCCATCTCTGTACCCAGTGATTCACAGCAGGGAGCTGCTTAATTGTTCTGCAGAGCTAAGGGAAACTGCTGCTTTTCAGCTTTTCGTATTGGTTTCTTTAAGTCTCAGAAGGTGAGGTTATTGTCATGGAGATGACTTGATAGCCTGAAGACTTGATCTGTGCCTGGAGCCCACAAGATGAAGACAACCAGTTTCCCTGTCCTCTGATCTCCACACGTGCCCCTCAGCAAATATGTAGATATAAAAACGTTTGTTTGTCATAAAGTGGGGATAATAGGAATTTGTCATAAGGTGCAGCATCAAGAGTCTCTGTGGGTGTGGCATGGCATGCTGGAGGCGGGACAGTGGCCGTGGCTCTCTGAAGGGCAAACCAGTTGTTCCAGGAGTGCTGTCCCCCCTGAGGCCTTTCTTGACTCATAAATGCTGAAATTGAGGGGATCCCAGCCCCAAATGCTGCTGTCTCTTTCCATCAGAGTGGTTTCTGTTTGTTTATTTGAGGCAGTCCTGCTGTGTAGTCCAGGTGAGCCTCAAACTCATGGCAACCCTCCTGCCTCTATTTCCTGACTGTCTGACCCAACTACTTCTTTTGAAAATGTTCCCTGCCACTCACAAATATAGAATCCTTATACCTTGTCTTGCCTAAGCTGACCACCTACTTTTAAATGTGGTTCATGTGCTTGATCAGATGTGTCAGGCAATAGGGTCTTAGCACGTTTGGTCTCATGGGAGAGGGATTTGATGCAGGCCACAGCTGGCAGTTTGAGGGACATGCTGCTTTCCCATGGCTTCCTCAAGTGCAAGTGCTTTTAGGACTGAACTGTTGTTGTCCATTCCTGTGCAGAGAATGCAAGCTCTCTCCTGTACTGACATCTAGGAGACAACTAAACCCCAGACCTGGCTCTGGTGTGAGGACACTCATTAAAAAGCGACACATGGGAGAGCACCCTACAGCACACCTTCAAGCTGTGGGCGCTTGCTTTCCCGGTGGAGTAACTTTCCAGGTCATTCTCACTTTTCCATGTATCCCTTTACTTCTCTAATTTCTGAACACGATCAGCTTTGGAGGAACACAATTTCTGTATCATCTGTCCCTCTGGGCCCCAGCAGAAGCATCTGCAAAATGGATGCTACAGAAATTAGCATATTAAGGCCTGCTCAAATTTGAGGGTAGTTGTTACATTATGAAAGAAGATGTGTCAGAAACTTGACTGTAGATCTGTGCAGCTCTGACTGGTTAACCCTGCAGCAGGATCTCACTGTGTTACCTAAGCTGTCCCTGAACTCTTAGGCTCAAGTAATCCTTGCCTCAGCCTTCTGAGGAGCTGGGAATATAGACTGTGCCCATCTTATGTCCTTTTTTTTAATATACAAAAAATAAAAAGAAGAAGAAAAAGAAGCTTTCCTGTCCCTTTCTTCTCCTGGTCACTTGCCTACAATACTCAGTCTATCCCTGACGGGTTTTGTCCTGGGAATTTAGGGCTCCTAAATATGTCTAAAGAGAAGGGAAAGTCCTTGATAGCCTCCTCTGCTGCAGAAGAAAACTGCCAACAGCCTACAGTTGGATATTGGAAGTAGTTCTTGTGTTTTGTTTTGTTTTTTTCTTCCAATTTTATTTTTTGTAGGTTGTTTGTTTCCGTGTTGCTTCAAGGAGTGATCTTACTGTGCATTCTGCTCTCATCCTTTCTCAGCCGCCCAATTGCTGGGGCTACAGGCATGCACAGCCATGCACAGCTATGCCCAACCTCAGTCATTCTCTTAGACTCAGCAAGGAACATGGACCCTTTGGGCAGTTATGCTCTCAAATCTGATTTCTTAAACCATGTAAGCCTTTATGATACAACAGAAAACCTGTTGTCATTTTCACCTTCTCATTATGAGCATTCGAAAAAACTGGCTGTGTGCATGTGCAAAAGAACATATTTAAGTAAATTGTCATTGATAATGAGTGCACAGCATTACATAATAGAACTGTCAGTGAACGAGTGTCCGTGGGAGCTCCAATGGCCCCTTTATGTTTCTTTGAAGAACTGTCAGTTGAACTCCGGCCTTATGCAGAGCCCTATATGAGGCCCGAGGGTGGATAATGCCCGCTGTGAGGCAAGCCTACGCGCCCTTTATGGGTTCTTTTTAGCCCTGGTCCATACTGTGGGGCCCAGCAAAGGAGAGACTCCACCTTATCACTTGGATCTTTTCTGAAGCGCTGTTCTGAAGCGTCATTAGATCTGGTCTCCTCTGCTCTTTCCTGCAGCTCTAGAAGGAGAAGGCCTTCATTCTTTCTGAACTTAGCAAAAGAAAAGTAGCGTTATGTCTTTCTTCTTTATACTGTTGTTAGTGAAGCTTCTGCTCTTTTATTCTAAAGCAGCAGTTCTTTGCCTTCCTAATGCTGCAATCCTTTAATAGAGTTCCTTATCTTGTGTTGACCTCCAACCATAAAATAACTTCATGACTATAATTTTTCTACTGTTATGAATCCTAATGTAAGTCTTTTTGGAGATAGAGGTTTGCCAAAGGTTGAGATCCACTGTTCTACAGCGCATCCATAAGAACTTAAACCTGAGACAGTCCATGCTAGAGTTCCATTGATGACTGAAAATGGGAGGGAGACAGCTTCAATGCTATCCTGCCATAATACGAGCTGGACTTGACAAAAATAGTCAGGCTGGAAAGCTCATATCGGTCACCTCGTGGCCTTTCATTTAGCCTCCTCATAATAAGAAATACAAAGAAGGCTACGTATTTGAGTCCCTTCCATTGAGACAACTGAATGGACAAAATGAAGTGACTTTGCTCCATTTGGATGTCTGTCTGTCTTGCCCTCCCTCCCTCCCTTTCTCTCGTGTTTGTGCACCTGCACTTTGGACATCAGAGAATAATTTTTAAGAATCGCTACTCCCAATATGTGGAGGCCAGAGACTGAACTCAGGTCACCAGGCTCGGCAGCAAACACCCTTCCTTCCTGAGCTATTAACTCACCAACTTCAGGTGTCTTTTTTTTTTTTTTTTTTTTTGAGGGAGAGGGGGTTGAGACAGGGTTTCTCCTTGTATCCCTGGCTGTTCTGGAACTCACTCTGATCAGGCTGGCCTGGATCTCAGAGATCTACCTGCCTCTCTGCCTCCTGAGTGCTGGTATCAAAGGCGAGTGCCACCACACCTGGCTTGTTTTTGTTTTTGAGGCAGGATCTCACTAGGTATCCCAATCTGGATTTACCTCACAGTCTTTCTGCCTCAGCCCCTTGGGTGCTTACAGGTGTGCCACCACTACATCCAGCAGGTGTATGGCTTTTCTCTACCGTGAAAAACTACAGGTAGATCAGAAAGTTTCCCTTCGATTAAGTCCTTAGTGCTTGAGAAAGCCCTGCCCTCCCTCTCAAATGGGGAAGAACTTCATCAAGAGGGCATAAGCCCTAAGCTCAGGTAGACCTGAGATGCTCCCCACTCAGCGCCTACAAGCTGTGAACTTGATAGGTTACACAGCATCTTTGAGCCTCTTTCTGTAAAACGCAGTTAAAACTGGGGATTGGTTCTGTCAATAAGTGAGGACATGAGTTCA
Source organism: Microtus pennsylvanicus (assembly GCF_037038515.1). NCBI lineage: Eukaryota > Metazoa > Chordata > Mammalia > Rodentia > Cricetidae > Microtus > Microtus pennsylvanicus. Next base: position 66,326,596 of record NC_134590.1, read on the forward strand.
GATCCCTACTTCCCACATACAGCCCAGGTGCAGAGGTGCATGACTGTAAGTCAGTGTTGGTGGGGTGGAAGCTGGTGGATCCCAGTCTAACTGAATCAGGGGCTCCTCGCTCAGTGAGAGAACCTCTCAAGAAAGTAAGATGGAAGGTGACTGAGGACATTTGATGTTGGCCTCTAGTGTGCACAACACACACACACACACACAGGTACACACCCATGCACAAATGAAAAGGAAAAGGCTGTTGTTCTCATTTTCATATATGCATGGTTTGCTTGTGTATGGGTGTTTGTGGGGTTGCATGATGTCCAGAATTATCTGTGATTGGTCTTCACCTTACTCATCAAACTCAGAGCTTAACAATATGGCTAAGTCTTGTTAGGCAGCATGCTTTGGAGAGTCTACCTTCTGACCGGAAGTATAGGTAGGCTGCCATACCTACTCAGCTTTGCATGAGTTCTGAGCACTCTGGTCTTCACGTTAATTGCTAAGCACTTTAACTACCAAACTATCTCCCTGGCCCCATAAACCTCTCATTTTAGTAGAGGTGCCAATAAATGATTACTTTTTGGTAAATCTCAGAGCAGTTCTAGAAATTGCTGCTATCCAAGGTGTTGTGACCTCTGGGTAACTTTTTTTCTTTTGAGACAGTATTAGTGGCTCTGGTTGACCTTAGCCATGATTTTCTACCTCTCCTTTCCAAGGATGGAATGGCAGACATGTGCCACCATGGCCTGTTCATTAGCTATTTTTTTTTAAAAATCATTTTATTTTATTATTGTTATTGTTGTTGTTGGTGGTGGTGGTGTGTGTGTGTGTGACAATGCACATGTTAGATCACAGGTCGGTTTTGAGGAGTCACTTCTCTTGATCCCTTAGAGATCCCAGGAACTGAACTCTGGTCAAATTTGCATGGCATAGTGCATTCCCTGCTGAGCCATCTCACTGGTGTCCCTCCCACTTCCTTTTAAATCTTTCTGTTGATCAAGAGGAACCGTTGAGGTACAAAGTAGTTGCTCAGTAAATGTTTGCTGGATGAACTTGGTAGCTTCAGTATTTTCTTTGACCTCTTGACTTTGACAGTTGGATAATATCTTGAGTGATGCTGTAAGAAAACTGGCCAGACAGACTTGAGAAATGGTACAGTCATGGTATGCAAACGCAAGCCTTCTAGAAAGAATTGTAGGTTTTTAGAAACTTGAGGGAAGTTGTGGAAAGAAGAAACCCCCTTGTTTCTTTAAGATTTATTTACTTAGGGGCCTGGAGAGCTGGCTCAGCAGTTAAGAGCACCAGTTGTTCTTCAGAGGACCCGGGTTTAATTCTCAGCACCTACAGTTCCAAGGGATCTGCCCCCACAGGCACACATGCAGTACACAGATATACATGCAGGCAAAACACTAGTATACAGAAATAAAATTTTAAAATACTTATTATTTTATGGGTATGTGTGTGTGCCTAAGTGAGTGTCTGTATGTGCACCATGTGTGTGCAGTGTTCTTGGAGGCCAGAAGGGTGCGTTTGGATCTCCTAGACCTGGAATTATAGGTGGTTGTAAGCTGCCATGTGGAAGCTGGAAACAAATCTAAGATCCTCTGCAAGAACAGCTGGTGCTCTAACTCCTGGCCATCTCTACAGTCCCTTCCCTCACTCCTTAAACAGCATTTCCCAATGTGGACAGAACCACCTGAGCTTTGGTGAGCTGAGCCCCACAGCTGAACAGGATCAACACTGCAAGGGGGCTGCTGTGACTGACCTTCAAGGGCTTTTTACTTCTAGTCTATGGATTAATTGGTAGTTACTCTATCTGTCTGCTGAAAGCCATGGAAGTGTGTCCCAATAGTATGTTCATAAATAACAATACCGAAAAAGCCAGATGACCTCAGGCTCCTGTTCTGAGGGAGAGATTCCTAGAAGGAAACTTATATGGACAGTCAAAACACTAATAGATTCCCTCAGTTACCTCCAAAATAAGACCAACCCTGACCTAGCAGTTCACGTGCCTGGAAAAAGAGATAAATATCTATCTTGCCCGGCTTTGTGTGCTCTGGATCCTTCTCTTGCTCCCTGTGCACACCCTAACTGGACAAGAAATAGAACACAGATCCACCCTTTTCTTCTCTGTCTTGCAGAGTCTGGCCACAGATAAAGGACCAAAATGACTGATTCGAAGTACTTCACAACAACCAAGAAAGGTACTGTATGTTCTACCACAGCCTATGCTCTGTCCCCAGATCTGTCCCTGATGTGTTGGGGAGCATGGGGAGGGGAGAGGCTGGGAGGCATCATTGAAACGATGATCCAGAAACTGTTTGCAGTTGATGACGTTAGAACCCTCAGGTGTTCCTTTTAGAACCCAAGGAAGAACATTAATGTTAAGCATGCGGAAAAGACCTTGTTTTGTTCCCAATGGCTTAAAAATAGTTAAATATATTTCCCCTCCTCAGAGAAGGTACATAGTCTGTCAACAGGCCTGCTGTGGGTGAGGCTGGTCCTTATCTGTGGCATTGTTCTTCATGCTGGAGCAAAAGTTTTTATCCTGTTGTTCATTTGACATCATCATGAACGTTTCCCAGCAGTTCTCATGACTCAGCATTAAGTCAGTTCAGTTGCTGCACTGAAGTTTTCTAAGCTGGGTTAATGTTTTTGGAGACTGTTTCTTTCTGCTTTTAAAAAAAATAGAAGTTGTTGTGGCTGACAATGTGCTTTAACCTCTCTGGTCAGGCCTTCCTCACCCTCTCCTTTCCAGTGCTTGCTGTAAGGGTGGAAAGATATATATAATTTGTATGGAATTTTTGCCTATATTATGTCTTCTCCTGGTTCCCAGGAAGGCCAGAAGAGTGTGGGTCCTCAGAACAGGAGTTTCAGAGAGTTGTGAGCTACCATCTGGGCCCTAGGGATGAAATCCCAGTCCTCTGGAAATGCTTTTAATCACTGAGCCATCTTTCTAGCCCTGATTCTTAATCTTGCTGAATCACTGAGTCAGATCCAAAGTCTGTTTGTTAGCAAGGCATTTTATATTATTTTTATTTATTCTTTTTTAAAGATTTTTTTTGACATTTTGTTTCCTGTGCATTAGTGTTTTGTCAGCATTCATGTCTGTGTGAGGGTGCTGGATCCCCTGGAACTGAAGCTACAGACAATTGTGAGCCACCATGTGGGTGATAGGAATCAGACCTGTTCCTCTGGAAAAGTAGCCAGGGCTCTTAACAACTGAACCTCTCTCCAGCCACCAGCATTTTATTTATCAGTCTGTTAATAAGACTGTTGCTTATTTGTTAAGACAATCTTGCCAGGTGTGCTGGGTCTCAACTTTGGAAGCCAAAGACAGAAAGATCAGGGGTTAAAGGCCACATACATAGCAAGTTCAAGCTTAACCTGCTTTGTGTGAAGCCCTGTTGTGGGGTCCCTGGCTGTGAGAAAGAGATTGAGAGACAGTGAATAGAGATAGAGACATCTAGATTCAAATCTAAGTCTGATGTCGTTGATAATTTTTAAGTGAGGAAAGATCCAAGGCCGATTGTAATAAAGACTGCAGGGAGTTAGTGAGACCAGGGTCACAGCTCTGTTGAGACTATACAGCACCAGAGTCTGGACGTGTAGTCTTGGGGGTAGATTCAGGAACCAGGCTTAACAGCTGCATTTGAGGCCTGTTGGAGGACAGAGGCATCTCAGAGCAGTCTGCCCTGAGCTCACCTCAACAGCCTTGGTGCAGAGTTGACTGACCTCTATCACCTGCCATATGCTTTGAGTAGAGCAGTAACATCCCTGTAGAGGGGGACAAAGGCCATCCTTGTCTGCTGAGTCAGGGCCCTCTTGGAGGAGGAAGATGTGTTCCTCTATAAATTGGTACCACAGGATCTGTGGATTATTCCTGGTCCTGTTAAATAGTTCCTGTAGTGTGATGCTGCTCAGGCTTGCTAGGTCATTGGGGTTTTTTTTTTTTGTTTGTTTGTTTGTTTTTATTTTTGTTTTTGTGAGACAGGGTATCTCCGTAGCTTTTGGAGCCTGTCCTGGAACTAGCTCTTGTAGAACAGGCTGGCCTCGAACTCACAGAGATCCGCCTGCCTCTGCCTCCTCAGTGCCTGGATTAAAGGCGTGCGCCGCCACCATCACCTGGCCTAGGTCATTGCTCTTAATCAGTTGTATTTACTCTCTTTTTGTGATCATGGTTTAAAAACAAAAACAACTGATTTTCTTTTTCTCACTATGAATCTACTTAGAACTTTCTCAGCGCTTTCCCCCGCTTAACAGTCCCGTCTCACCCTACCCCAAGTGACTTGAGAAAAACCTAGGACTAGAATTCATCACGTGGCTAATTAGTATCAGCAGTTGTCCTGATGCAGAACAGAATGCCAGGCACTGAGACGGGCATTTCACAGCTGAGGCTGAGAGGCATCATTGCCCAGTCCAGAGAGAGGAGCAGGCAAGAAAATGGGGTCAGAGAGGCAAAGGGGTATCCATGGCAGGGCCAGTCAAACAAAGTGATTTATTTATAGGGTAGGCTTTTAAGGAACACACCTGGGTTCCAACCTTAGCCTGTCCCATTTGCTATGGAACAGACTCCATTGCTCATCTGTAAAATGGGGAAAGGCAGGTTGTTGTGAATATGAAATGAGAAAGGATATGGAAAAAATTAGTGTGGTTCTGTGCTCAGAGGAAGGTTCAGGAATTGTCTACCCCTAACCTGTTAGCACGTCTTGACTGTCTCTGTGGGATGGAGGTAGGGAGCAACTATGCATCCTCATTTCCTTTTTCTACATCATCGAGTTCTGAGAACAATTTATTATGTGCTGCGGCCTCATAAAACAGCTGAATTCTCATCTCCAGGCTGAGGAAGTGAAACCCTGAGCAAGCTGTTTGAATTCAGGGTTCTGGGAAAACAGGAAAAGTCAACATGTGAGATCAGCCACCACCTACTCCCAATTCTGCTCAGCCTTGAGGGAATCAGGGCAAGTGAGAAGGTTGAGGGGAAATTGCTGTTCTCTGCACTTTAGCAGGCTAGCTGAGTGGGCCCCTGGACCTTGGTTCCTATCCCTGTAGTCCTACATGGCCGTCCAGGCTTCATTTCCTTAATTTCTGTCTTCACCTTTCCTCTCTGTCACTTGTCCTACCTGAAGCCTAGAGCCTCAGCTGCTCTCTACCTCCCCCTAGTTCTCCAGGAATCATCCTGGGGGTGGGGTGCACTGCTCATTGCTGCCTCCTGTCCTTAGGGGAGATCTTCGAGCTGAAGGCGGAGCTCAACAGCGACAAGAAGGAGAAGAAGAAGGAGGCGGTGAAGAAAGTGATTGCATCCATGACCGTGGGCAAAGACGTCAGGTATACAGGAGTAAGCTGGGGACAGCCAGGTGCTGACCAGCAGGAGCATTTAGCTCCTTTGACAAACCTCATGTCCAAACGCAGGATTCTGTTTGCACATGAGTGACAAGCTGAAATGGTAATGGCGCAGGTAAAAAGTAACTGAGTGAAGCAGACTGGGTTGAAAGGGCAGCAGACTTTGAAGAGGATGTGGCAGAGCCCTCTCAGAAGCTCCAGATGAGTGCTGCCCATTAAGGAAGATGACAGTACAGTGGGTGTTCTGTTTTTTATTTTGTTTTAAGAACAGGAAATATCTTTTTTACCTTTTGTTGTTCTCTGTTCTGACATTCAGCTCCTGTTCTAGGCTGTTCTCATGTTGTATGCAGTTGTGTTGAATGCCTGTTGGATTGAGAAATCTCCACAACAGATAGATTTTATGATAACCTGGTATTTGCATTGGCAAGTCTACAAAACACCTTCAGCTACATTTTTTCAGTGGCTCTCTACACTTTGCATTGTATGCAATGATGTGTTTACTGCCAAATAAATGAAAAAAGAATTAGAAGAAAGTCACATGGCTAATGCAGAACTAGAACTAGGTCGAGCCTGGACCTTCCAGAATCTAAACTGTCCTCTGTATATCATGGTACCTTACACATACCACAGAGGTTCTGATGTCCAGCTGCTCCCTGGATGAATCTTAGAGAGTAACCCCAGTGTCCCAGGCTTCCACCCAGATTGCCCACCTATTGCTAACCTTAGCAAGGACTTCCTACAGCCAGTGTAGGAGAGTTCTCAGTAGAGACCGCTTTAGGACAGACTGTAAAAGGATGGGGGCTATGAGGTGCCTCAGTGGGTAAAGGTGTCTACCACTAAGCCGGATGACCTGAATCCAGACCCCAGGATCATATGGTTATCTTCTACTACTTGTCCTGTGACCTCCACGTGTACACTGTGGCACACATGAGCACACACACATACACACAATACACACACATGTTTTAATCATGATTTGAAAATATATTTAAAGGCTTGGGCTTGTGTAAATCTCATTCTTTCTAGAAAAAAAAATTCTCTTTCAGTTGGAACAGATCTGTCACTTCCTAACAAAGGAAACATCTTTGTTCTTCCTTCTTAAAAGAGCTTGCTTTGCTGATGATGCCTGAGAGCCATTCAGGCTCTTCACTTCCTCTTCCTCTCCCCAGAGTGACTCTGTTCTTGCCGGTACATCATCCTTCCAGGTGACTTTGTCCATTGCAACTCAGAAGAAATCTGGCCTGTTGGGTGCCCCCTTCATTTTCTGTTTTACCTTGTTCTTGGCAATAAAAGCCCAATAATTAAGAGGGAAGGTCATGGTTCAAATTCCAGAGAGCTGATCTTATTTCACATCTCAAAGTGTGTAACTCTGGCATTATTATGGTTGGCAAAAGTCACACCGAGACAGCAAAGGTCATAGTCAGATCTGGCTCCTCATGTTGTTTGACATTTCTTACCCTCAGAATGATCTGAAATGAAAACATGCCCCTGGATTCCTGGGGTTGTTAAATGAGATGAATTGTGTCCAATCATTAGCACCAAGCCTGGCACACAGTATATGTCCCATATACCTTGCTAGTTCTTAGTGGGTGCCAAACATGTCCCTTCAGCCCTGCTTTCCTGAGAAGCTCTGGAACTAGCAGCCCAACATAAGGGACGGGTTTTTAGAGATAGAGAGAAGTGTTGGGAATTGAACCCTGGTCCTTGTGTATGCTAGGCAAACGTTCAACTGCTAAGCCTCAGCCTCAAAGTCAATTTCTGTTGCCTGTTCTTTATAAATGAAGGAACTTATACTTAGAGGTTAGAAGTTTCCCAGAGTCATGACCATAGCAAGAGGCAGAGCTGTTTTGTTGGGCTCTTGTGCTTGAACCCCTTGAAGAAAACAAGCCTTTAAAATCACGGCTTCTCTTCCTTCTTCCCTACTTCTCGCTGCCGTCCCTTGCCTCTCCTGCAATTAGCTGCCTGAAAAGCTTATGTTCTCTGTCTTCAACCTCTACTGGTGCTACTTTGATTTTGCAGTGCCCTCTTCCCTGATGTGGTGAACTGTATGCAGACAGACAACCTGGAACTAAAGAAGCTGGTATACCTGTACTTGATGAACTATGCCAAGAGTCAGCCTGACATGGCCATCATGGCTGTCAACACCTTTGTGAAGGTGAGTAGGAGCCCAGTGGAAGTGGGAATGCGAGTAAGGGCCTGCATTCATATGTCATATGTCCCTGTCTCTTTGAAGTGCTGGGGCCCTCTGACTTGTAGGAAACTTTCAGGCCCATTTGCAGACCTGCAGGTCTCCTTCTGCCCAAGCAGGCTGAGGACCTCTTCCTCCAGCAGAGGGCTCCCTCTTTCTCCAGAACCACAGACCTAAAGGCATGGCTTATTCATTCCCTATGAGGTGGCATGAGGCCTATTGGCCTCTCATTTCCCTGACTGGGCCACTCTATTCCCTGTGTCTGTTGCCATGGCAGATTTTAGCAAGTATCTGAGAGCATCTCTGTTCCTTACCAGATGACTCCTTTCTCTATTTCCTGTCACTAGATAAGGAGCAAGCATGAACTTGGACATTAACCTCTAGCCCACTGGAAAATGAAAGGTTTCTGTGACTGTGTGTGCCTATAATGCCAGCACTTGGGAGGCTAAGGAAGGAGGATTGCTATGAGTTCTAGGTCCATCTAGGCTATATAGTGAGTTCCAGACCAGTCTGAGCAACATGGCATGACCCTGTCTCAAAAAGAAAAGATTGAGGACTATAGTGCAAGGAACATATGGGTTTAAAGAGCTGCTCTGCTCTGACGGGGTGAGCACACACCTTCTCCAGAACCTCAGCGTCCATGGTTGTGAAACAGCCTCAGGAAGCAGCAGAGAAAGTGTATAGAGCCCCTCACACAATATCTGGAAAATGCTTGGCATCTGTTCTGTGGCTTTAAGTATTGTTGACTGTGGTCGGTGGACATCCCACAGCAGCTGATGTTGCTCAGAGCTGGAGACCGGGAAGAATAGGAAGCCACAGATGACTCATCCTGCCCCTGCCCCTGCCCCTGCCCCTGCCCCTGCCCCAGCCCTAGCCCCTGGCCAATGACTGGTTCCCCTCAGGACTGTGAGGACCCCAACCCCCTCATCCGAGCCCTGGCTGTGAGGACCATGGGCTGCATCCGAGTTGACAAGATTACAGAGTACTTGTGTGAACCACTTCGAAAGTGCCTGAAGGATGAAGATCCATATGTGCGGAAGACCGCAGCTGTGTGTGTAGCCAAGCTCCATGACATCAATGCCCAGCTGGTAGAAGACCAGGGTTTCCTGGACACACTTAAAGACCTCATCTCTGACTCGAACCCCATGGTAAGTGCTAACAGTCCTTGGGATGCCCACAGAACTCCTGGGTTGCTTGGGAAGAAGACCTGGATTGACCCTCACTTTGCTTTCCCTTTTCTTAGAAGTTAGGGTCTTGCTGAGTATCTAGTGCCTATTCCTTGCAGTGGTTTGCAGGGAACTAGGCCTGGATTTCTTTTGACCCTCTCAAACTAGCTATCTGACTTTAGGAAAGCTATCTAATCTTTGAGATTCCTGTTTGTCTCAACCTTAGATTTTGGGATGGGAACATACCTGACCTGGCAAGCAATGACTCTGTAGTTAGTTCTAGTGTCCTCTCTTTCTAGTGCTGTCACTGTCCTTGTCCCCTAACCAAGACCACCTGTAATTCCCAGGCATGTAGTTCTCTTCCAGGTAGGGTTGCAGAGATTTCGCCTTACAATACCATAGTGTGGAAGACAAGACACCAGGATGTATTAGGTGGGAACCCTAATCCCGTCACTTGTTAAAATAACAAGAGTTTGCAATGATGTTTGTCAGGGCCTGTAATCATAGCAGGCAGGAGACTGAGAGTTAATAATATATATATATAATAAGACCTTTTCTAAAAATTTAAAAATATGTAAGAAAAAATGAAATATTTAAAACATTGGGCACAGCCCCCACTCTGTCTCCAACAGAAATGTTGATTGCTCATAGGTTAAAGACTGATAACTAGAACATTGTGTCATAGAGGAAAGTTGAAAACACTGTACATAAAGGGAGCTGTCTTGGTAGAAACATTTGGTAAACCCCTCTATAGCCTAGACCCATCTACTCTCAGCAACCTTAAAGAGATTCTGCAAGATTCTTCTGTCTTCGAGCAGCACAGCTGACAACCACTGCAAATAGAAGGAGGCTGGATTGGTGACCAGCATTGCCCTTCATTGCTGGGTGCCTGTGGCTGGGCTTTTCTTTCCTCGCTTCTTTCCAATGGCAGGTGTACTTACTTTAGTTCTGCTTTACAGAGGAGTCAGTGGGGTGAGTGTTGTAGTCAGACCTTCTTGAGGCTCTAGAACCTACCGGTAAGGTAATCTTCCTTATAGAATGTCCCATCTTGACCTGTTAGTGTCATAGCCCCTGTATTCCCTGACTTGAGCACTACCTCCAGCCTCTACCCTTTCTATCCTCTCAACCAGGTAGTGGCAAATGCTGTGGCTGCCCTCTCAGAGATCGCTGAGTCTCACCCCAGTAGCAACCTGCTTGATTTGAACCCGCAGTCAATCAACAAGCTGCTGACAGCCCTTAATGAGTGCACCGAGTGGGGCCAGATCTTCATTCTGGATTGTCTGGCCAACTACATGCCCAAGGATGACCGTGAGGCCCAGAGGTGAGCAGACAAACCCCTTGCTTACCAGCCTGGTTGGATGTGGTCCTCATGGGGCTCTCTGAGCTGGATCTCAGGCCTGAATGAGCCTCTTTCCAAGACCTTTCTTCCTGTCATTAGACACACTTTAAGGGAACCAGTCGGCTTCTCATCTATGGAGCCATGCTGTCAGTTGTATGGCTTCAGGCAGTGAGCTCCCTGCTTACTGTGAACATAGATGGGGCCTGGCAGGAACTGACAAGGATCCGTCTGGGCTGAATCAAGAACTTTATAGCTTCAGAGCCACTGGATTCTCTAGGTACCTGACGTCTGTTGGGTGCCTTCCATGTTACGTAATGTAAAGCTGGTCTGTGAAATGTGTCCTGTCATCATCAGCCCCTTACAGACAAGGAGAATACATTGGAGAGGTGGAAGAAGTTGTGTAGGTCACCCAGCTGGGACTGTCCTGACCACCATGAGTGAATGAATGCTCTGGCAGTAGAAGGGGAAGCCGACATCTGGAGATGTCACTATGTCAGGCACTGTATTCATTCTTTTCACTCAGTGTTCAACAGGCCTGTGAAGTAGACATCCTTAAATTAACTCTTAGATGAGGAACCTGAGGTTCACAGTGTTTCGAGCCTGCTAGAGTCCATAGGCAGCAGACCAGAAGGCCTTTCTCCTATAGACGACATGCTGTTTTACCTGGCGATACAGCTCAGTTGATGGAGCCAACACCAACTAAACCAGGCATGGTAGTGTGTATGTGATCTCAGCACTTGGAAGGTGGAGGCAAGAGGATCAGAAGTGTTAAGACCAGTGGGAGAGCACTTGTCTCACATATATGAGGCCCTAGGTTCAGCACTAGTACTGGAAGAAAGAAAGAGGCGGGCTGGGGAGGCAACTTTTGACTTGAGCAGTTCATTGGCTATATGGTGAGTTTGAGGCCCATCTGGGTTATGTGAGACTCTGTCTAAAAAAAAAAAAAAATGCTATTTTGATAAGTGAAATGGGACTTTTCCCTTGTCTATCTCTCTTTGCCCTACTGGAATGGCGGGACCCCAGCATCTGTGAACGGGTCACTCCTAGACTCTCCCATGCCAACTCTGCTGTGGTGCTGTCTGCTGTGAAGGTGTTGATGAAGTTCATGGAGATGTTGTCCAAGGACCTGGACTACTACGGCACACTGCTCAAGAAGCTGGCACCTCCCCTGGTCACACTGCTGTCAGCAGAGCCAGAGCTGCAGTATGTGGCTCTGCGCAACATCAATCTCATTGTGCAGAAAAGGTACAGAGACCAGCATACATGTATGCTACATACTAGAGACAGGGACCCTCAGGGCAGCTGATCTGTCACTGTGCAGGAAGCCTAAAGAGTACTAGAGGGTTCTCAACCAGAGCACTTTCCCTTCAGCAAACACTTGACAAGAAATGACCTGTCCCAGGTCAGGGTGTCAGTGTTAAGAAGCCTTGGGCCAGCCTTGGAGCTGATCAGTAAAGGCAAGCACGGTGCTGCTTTAGCCTGACATTTGATGACTCAGAGTCTGTAGAGTCCTTCAGGGATATCTGAAGATTTTGTATCTGTGCAGTTTGCTTGGGGACAAAGTTCATAAGTCTCATTGAAATCTCTGAATTTGGAGACCTTAGAAATGGTGAGAGACTGGATTTTATATCAGCCTTAAGGCCTGGAGGGAGAAATAGAACAGAATGCTGGGCAACTGCTTCCTTCCTCCTAAGTGGGTGATTCACGTATGTCACTGCTCCCAAAGAAGATGGGTAAGGTCTGGAACTCCATATAAGCAACACTCGGTCTGAAGTGTCTCTGGAATGATCTCCTTCCTCTAAGGCAGCTCTGAGTGAGGGCGCCTGTGGCTGAGGTGGGACCTACCTCCAAAATTCTCCTCCCAGCCCCTCTGTAGTCAGGGCTTCGCAATGGCAAGTCATTCCTGTATCTGCTGCTAGGAACATGGACTCTTGTCATGCCTTAGGAAGGTAGTATATCTTCTTTGTTACAGCATCAGTCTGGTCCTCAATATTTTTTAGAGGGCCGGAGATGCTGAGCTGAGACATTTGTGAAGAATTGGAGAGTAAACATGGGTAAAGTGTTCCAAGTCTCTAAGCAATATGATGTGACTAGGGCTTTGCTATTACAGCATGAGTCTCTATAAACCAGTGCCCTTGGGTACAGGAACTAGGTCAGCCCCAATAATCTCTGAAGAAGTTGTGTATGTCACCCAGCCATGACCTGGGCCAACCTGACGTGGTTGGGCAGCCTTTGTCAAGCCTCGATGGTAGAAGTCATCTTCCTATTACCCGTCTCAAAGTCTTCCCTCCCCCACAGAGCACCACAAAAGATCCTTACTCAGCCAGGCTCTCCACAGTTTGTATAACAACACAGATTCTTGAGTTCCTCTTTCCTCTGCCCCATTACAGAGCTTCATCCCTCGCTGTAACTTTTGTTTTAGAATTATTCATTTCTGTCCTGGGAAGGATATAGAAATAGGAACCAGGATGGTGCCTCTTATCTTGCTCTCAACCTTTAGTTTGTGACAAATGCAAACTTTGTAACCTCTCTGAATTTCCATGTCTTAAAAACTGTGTCCCATGGTACCATTTGAGGGCAGCAGGCACAGGGGAGGAGCAGTGCCTGTCCTTAGGTAGCTCAGTAGTTGACAGTTCCTATTGGCAAGTGCCTTCATACGGCAGGCATTGATCATGTTAGATGTTTCATCTCCCACAGTTGATCCATTGTGCAGGAGTCTGTGTTTGTGTTCAGAGACTGACTGGCCTTTCCCAGTAGTCATTTGTGTTCCTCCCTAAAACTTAGTAGAGTGGCCTATAGTTGGGTCACAAGGGAGAATATGGAAGAATCCATGAAAGGCTTCCTCGTGGGCTTTTCCTCTACTGGAAGGTCAGCAGAGGGCAGCAGTATGTGTGGAATGTTTCCTCCCAGGGAGCCTGATCAAGACAGGGCACCTAAAGTGCCTAAGAGGGGCACACTCCAGTATTTCAGGACTCTAGAAGGAAAGCAGGGTTTGAACATAAATTATATCGTTTGTATGTAGTCTAGTCATAGTCGGCCATCTTTATCATTGAATGAACAGAATGTTTCTAAAGTCTGAGTTCATACATGCCAGGTCTAACACCATTGATTCAGGCCTGGCGCGACAATTGTTCCTGCACAGTTCATTCTCATTTCAGGGTTAGGACACAAAGGCTGAGGTCATACACTGGGTTAGAACCCTGGCCTGCTGCCCCTGCTATCCATGTAAACTTCTTTCCCTTCCTGAGATGGGACCCAGCAGGCTGTAGCCAGGCAGAACCACTGCCTGTGATCCTCAGTCGTGGTGATGGTTCTGCCTCCCTGAACACCAAGCTCTACCTCTAGCCCAGGAATTCCCCAGCAGATGTCGAATGGCTTCCTCGTGGGCCTTATGGCTTCTTTTTTGTTCTCTGGGCATCCCGCCCCACCACCAGGCCAGAAATCTTGAAGCATGAAATGAAGGTTTTCTTTGTGAAGTACAATGACCCCATCTACGTGAAGCTGGAGAAACTGGACATTATGATCCGTCTGGCCTCCCAAGCCAACATCGCCCAGGCAAGCAGAGAATGGTGATATGGGGCACAAGCTTTGGTATCAAACTCCCAGGTGTCTCTAGGTCATGCTCACTGTTGACATTTTATCTCGTGGAGTCATGGGTGCTAGAGGTCTGTAAGCAAGGGAAAACAGCTGATACTTTTATTACTAGAGAAATGTTCTCAAGGGAAAACAGCTGATACTTTTATTACTAGAGAAATGTTCTCAAGCGATGCACAAAGGTTCCCTCCTAAAGTCCCAGGTACTCGGGTGGCTGACGCAGGAGTCATCTGTCCTGAGATTGAGACTACCTTGGGAAACATAATTAGACTTCCTATATGCATAAAACATTCTCCTTATTCTCTCTATCATTACCTCTCATTTATTCACTAAAAAGTGATATTTAGGCACCTGGGGATATGGTTCAATTAGTAAAGCACTTACTAGAGGCAATCATGAAGACCTGAAATTGATATCCAGAACCTGTGTTTAAAAAGCTGTGTATGGCTGCTGACAGCCCTATTCTTTAAAAAAAAAAAAAAAAAAAAAGGCTATGTGTGGGACCTGAAGAGATGGTTCCAGGGTAAAGAGCTCTTGCTACTTTCAAAGGACATGGGTTTAGTTTTCAGCACCCACTTTAAACACCTCACTCAGTTTTAGAGTATATAACACCTTTTTCTGTCCTCTGGGCATCTACCCCTCACCCCACATCACAAACACACACTGAATTCTGTGGTGTGCCTTTGTAATCCCAGCACTGGAGAGGTGGAGACAGGCAGATCACTGGGACTGCCTAGCTAGCCAGCCTAGCCTCACTGGCAAAGCCCAGGCCAGTGAGAGGCCCTGTCTCAAAACAAAAACAAAAATTAAAAACAAAAGTAGATTGATCCTGAGAGATGACACCCAAGGTAGTCCTCTGGTCTTCACATGTGCACACATATATATAAGCGTACCCCTGCCCCCATCCCCAAAATCAGTATTGAGACTAGGAGTGCAGGTTTGTGGTTATCTACTTAGCATCCCCAATGCCACACACACAAAATGAGGTATTGGATATAGTAGTTGTCAGTTTTAAGCAAGGGTTGTTGAGCCTTGCTACATAGTCATCCTCTACCTTCCTTTGAGGAACCTGATGACCGTCCATTGTAAGCAGACAGCAGAGTCCCATCCCCTTGGGATTTTGTGCATTCCTGTTACCCAAGCGTTCTAATAGGTTGTTCCATCAGATCTCTCCAATCCATTTCTGTTTGGACCACAGGTATTGGCGGAACTCAAAGAGTATGCTACAGAAGTAGATGTGGATTTTGTACGGAAGGCAGTGCGTGCCATCGGTCGCTGTGCCATCAAGGTGGAGGTGAATAGGTTCTTGGATTCCATTCCTAGCCAGGGAGGGAGAAAATAACCTGTGCTATGGTAATTTATTCCCTTCCACTCTGCCTGGGGAACTGTTCCTTGACATTGACCTGGACTCAATGGATTCGCTCATGGCTTAAGGATTCTGGGATAGCTAGTCGTATCCACTCAGGACCCTTGAGGCATTTTAAGCTGTTTTTCCCTTGATGTTTATTATGACCCCTCCTGAACTATCTGCCCCATTGAGCTATTAAAAGATTAGGTACAGAAACTTTGTGGGTTTAGTCATAGCAGCCAATTTTATAGAACAAGCCAGAAATATGGGGCCAGATAGGGTCACTCAACCCTTGGGCTTTGCTTGGAGGAACTCCCAATGACCTCACACTGTCAAGAGCTACGCCTCTGATGGTCTTGTGTTCTCATTCTGTCTGTATGCCTTTGTTTCCTGCCTCCCCATTATCAAGGGAGAATGATCTGTTCTCATGCTGTCATAAGAAAGAGGGGCAGGTGACTGAAGCTGCTTGACCCTGGTAGTATCATTAGCCCAATTGGAAACGGTGCAGAGACCTTGCCTACACCGTCTCTTCTTCCCACACAGCAATCTGCAGAGCGCTGTGTGAGCACATTGCTTGATCTCATCCAGACCAAGGTCAACTATGTGGTCCAGGAAGCCATTGTGGTCATTAAGGACATATTCCGAAAGTACCCCAACAAGTACGTGCTCACCCCTCATGGTAAGAGGGCAGCCTGGCTTCCCCTTCCTCTTTGCCTTTTCCATTTCACAGGCCGCTTTCTCTGAAGAAACTTTTTGTTTTTCTTCTTTTACCCAAGCTGGCCCTCTGGGCCAAGATAAGAGCAGCTAAACTCCAGCAGCTAAAACATCCCCTCTCTTCACCGCCTCTCCAGGTCTGGGCTGCTGCCTATCTGACTTGGCCCCTATCGCTCCAACACACACATTGGCCAGACTTCCTTGGTGCTCACCTGCTGGCTCAATCCTGCTTTCCCAGGTACGAGAGTGTGATAGCCACGCTGTGCGAGAACCTGGACTCCCTGGATGAGCCCGAGGCCCGTGCTGCTATGATCTGGATAGTAGGCGAGTACGCTGAGCGGATTGACAATGCAGATGAGCTGCTGGAGAGCTTCCTGGAAGGCTTCCATGACGAGAGCACCCAGGTGAGCCTTCACATCACTATTGCCTGCCTTACTCCTATACCCTTCCCTTCCCTCTTCATACTGCATTGCTGATGTGAGTAGACATTAATTGACAAGCTATGTGCCTCAGAGGAAACAGGACAATCTGTGGGAGGTGGTCAGAAGTTTCTGGCTTTGTTTTAATTTCATATTTGTCTGTGGTAGTATATTGACATGGTTCAAAATAGAAGTACTGCAGGGGCTATATAATGAACGTTCTTCCTCTAACTGCTTTCCTGGCCATACTTAGTTTCTTGGTGATATTGTAGAAATGTACCAGTACATATGCAAGCAGGCATGCATGTTTGTTTGAGCCAGTTCTTAGTGTTTGTTCTTAGCATTTGTGTTCCATAACCACCACAATTTCTGATAAGTACTGAGCTAGCACTTCCAGGAGAGATATAAAGTTAGATCCTATGATGTCTAGACACGTTTTTATCAGTTGGAACCTTGGTTGTAACCTTTACCATTGATTCATTAGCAATGAACTCAGTGGCCAACAACACTGACTTGTGCCTGACTGAAGTTTATCTAGCATACATATTTCTCCACAGAGAACATTCCACCCTTCGAGACAAGCACTACAGTACCACACTCAGGGGCCATTTTAAATGAGGAAATGGATACTTTTTTGCAGAATGAGAGCGGAAAGGAAGGGTAGAGCCTGCCTTGCCTTGTCCAGCCTCAGCTTGGAAGTATGCATCAATTGATTCCATTACTCAACCTGCATCTATAGATGACCATACAAGCCCTGTGAATATTGATTTTCAGGTGCAGCAAGAGGCAGATTTACAAGCACAGAAGCAGGGTGTGACAGGGTATGTTCCCAGCATTTGTGAGGCAGAGTTTATCAGATTCATCCTTAGCTATATAGAGAGTTTGAGTTCAGCCTGGACTGATGGCTCAGTGGGTAAAGCACCTACCACCAAGCTTAACAACTTGAGTTCAGTCATAGGAACTGTCTGGTGGTAAGAGAAAACCAACTGCTGCAAGTTGTCCTCCAGTCTTCTCATGTCTCAGCATGCCACCCACACATACACATGAATAAATAATAAACAGTTGTAGTAAAAAAATGAAGCCAAGTGTTTACAAGTGTGGGATTGCAAACAATGAGAAGCAGTGTGTGTGTGTCTGTGTGTGTGTGTGTTTTCTTCTCACTGTAATGCTATAGTACTCCACTACACAGCTTCAGATTGCTTAGAATCTTGCCTTCTCCCCTTAGGATATATCTGAAGGCATGTCTTTGTTAATGTATGCTTTATTTAAGCCCATTGGACATTCGTGTGTCTAGTCTGTTCTTGTGAGCGGGCTGCTGTGGCTAGGCACCATGGCATGAATTGTGAATATTTCACCTTAAGCAGGTAGTTTGGAGAGAAGGGATTGTATGCTTGAGATCTGGGTAGCTCTTGCCTGATTTCATTTGGTAGAAAGGTTGTCCTGGTTTGACCTCCCATCTCAGATGGTACTGTCCTGCCTCTTGTACTTGATTTGGACAGCTCAGAATGTAATATATATAATTTTGTCTGCGTCTCTTCATCGCTGTTCCTTTTGCTGTGAACTAGGAAATGTCTTCTCCTGACCAGTGCAGGCAGTGTAACCTAGTGAGTCCAAGCATGGGCAGTGGAATCAGAAACCCCAGAACCCATACCCTTCATTTGCCTCACCCTTGCTTAAGGATTTTATGCTCATTTTTAACATATGTCTAGCTCATAATTAGGTACTCATCAGTGGTAGTATTGATTCTGACCTGGGTAAGAACTTGATTCAAAAGTGAAGTGGCCCAGAAAGAAGCAGGGCCTGCTAGTTCCTGTAGCTGACACATCTGAGCGGGACACTCCCTCCCCATACTTTCTCCTTGTGGTGTTGGGGCTGTCTCTGCCACCCTAAATGACTTCTGCCTTGGTCACAGTCCCACAGCAGTTGAGGCTCCCGTGGAAAGAGAGAGACCTTTTACCGTAGCAGTCTGACTAAAGTCCCCAGATCTCTTTGTTTTGTGGAGTCATTTACCAAGACTGGTGGGCCAGTTGTTCATCTTCGCCTGTATGGGTTGAAAGAGACAGAATGGCAGTTCTCTGAAGGAAAGCCAGCAGCGTGGGCGCCAGGCGAACAAGAACAGATGTCCATGGCAGAATCCTAGCAGTGATTCTCAGTCCCACTCGCCCTCCTGCTGCCACCGCCTCCCAAGAAGCCAAGCCTCGCCTGTGCTGTTTCTGCCCTGTGGAGGATTGCCTTGGGGGTGCAGTGTAAGCTGCCAACTATTTGGATAAGTCTTGTAGCCTCTTCCTCCCCAGGAATAAGCCTGCTAAAGATCCAGGGATTAGGTAAGTCAGAAGGAAAAGCTGAGTCAGGAATCTAGAGGAAAGAAACCTGAAGTTCTGATCTCAGGTTTTCCAAGTTCCTTAAATTTAGGTGGTGCACCTTCAGTCCCAGCACAGCTTCACCAGGGGTATTTACACTGGTTGTCTGCTTGACTCTTGCAGTTAACCATATGAGTTATACCCATTTTACAGATGAGGAAACCAACTCAGGTAACCCTGGTGATTGTGGGGAAGTGAGGGAGTCAGAGTTTAGATGAGGTGTAATCTTACTCTAGCTCCAAATCAAGTTCAAGTGCTCACAAGACACTAACTCCTACCTAAAATGGGCTTCTCTTTCTGTCTCTGTCTCTCTGTCTCTGTCTCTCTGTCTGTCTCTGTCTCTCTCTCTGTGTCTCTCTCTGTATCTCTCTCTCTCTCTCTCTCTCTGTGTGTCTCTCTCTCTCTCTCTCTCTCTCTCTCTCTCTCTCTCTCTCTCTCTCTCTCTCTCTCTTCAAGGCATAATTTCTCAGTGTATTTCTGGCTGTCCTGAAACTGACTCTGTAGATCAGATAGATTGCCTCTATCTCCCGAGTGTTGGGATTAAAGGCGTGTGCCACCACCTCCCCTTCCTCTCTTTCTTCCTCTGGAAGAGAAGTCCCAGGTCCTCTGGAAGAGAAGCCAGTGCTCTTAACCACTGAGCCATCTCTCCAGCCCCTTCTTTGTGCTTTCTTAAGGGTGCTTTTGCAGCAGGGTGTCCATACCTCTTGGGCTGACCTCCCCCTTGCTAAGTAGCTGAGAATGACCTTGAATTCCTGGTCCTTCTGCTACTCGCCAGTACTGGGATTGAACTAGCACCCTCTGACCAAAGGTGAACGACTAGAGCCAGATGTGGAAGCTGGGCCTACTCCTGCCTTGGATTTCTTTTTTTGTTTGTTTGGTGTTTTTTTTTTTTTTAATACAGGATTTCTTCTCAGTGTAGCTCTGGCTGTCCTGGAACTGGCTCTGTAGACCAGGCTGACCTCGAACTCATAGAGCTTCGCCTGCCTCCGCCTCCTGAGTGCTGGGATTAAAAGCGTGTGCCACCTGCCTTGGATTTCTTAAGTGCCTCCTGTTCCCTAGCAGTATAGGGTCACACAGTGAGCTAGACAGATCCTATCCCCACCCATTAAAAGCTCATGATCAGCTCTGTGTTGGTACATGCCTTTAATCTCAGCACTTGGGAGACAGAGGCAGGTGGGTCACTGTGAATTCCAAGCTACCCTGGTCTACATAGTGAGATCCAGGACAGCCAGAGCTGCATAATGAGACCTGAATTTAAAAACAAAAAAGAAAAAGCTTACAGCTATAGGCAGCCAGTTAGCTGACACTGGTGAGGGAATAGAGGAAACTATGGAAGTACGGGGCTTGGGTCTGCGTGAAGACTGAGGAGCGCCAGCAAAGCTGAGGCTATCCTGACGAAATGAGATGGAGGGGTCTGGAGGGCTTCCTACCTTCTGATAGGCACGCAGTTCCTCGGTGGCAAGCTAGCTGTGTGGGGGCCCTGAAGGCCTGACCTGGATCTCTGTGGTCCCATCAATACCTTTAAGGAGCATACTAGTCACACGTTGCTTTTGGAAGCTCTGAATCTCTTTTGGAGCTACAGATTGGAAGCTCTGATGGGTATCTAGCAGCCCAGCTGAGCCCTACCTGCCAGATAATATAATGCCCAGCTCCAAGTTCCTGAAAAGCAGGCCCACCAAGCCTCGTTGTTATTGTGCACCCCACCCTCCTGCCTTGTCTCCTGCAGGTCCAGCTACAGCTACTGACAGCCATTGTGAAGCTCTTTCTGAAGAAGCCAACAGAGACTCAGGAGCTGGTGCAGCAGGTCCTCAGTTTGGCCACTCAGGTAGTGTCCCACCTCCCTGCTGCTCCTCACATTGCATCAAAAAAAGCTTTATTCCTGGGAGCCAGTCTCTAACCCCACCCTCAAGGGTAGCATCTCTGGGAATTGATGCCAGAGTAGCCTGAGACCCCTGACTTCTGGGAGTCAGAGTCACAGAGATCCACATGGGGTGGTATCACCAGGAGAAACTGAAGAGAGGGGTATGTAGGGACCAAAAGGTTTGCTGGGAGGTTCACTGAAAGGTAGGGCATTGGAGACCTGAACTAGGAAACCAAGGAGACAAGCTGAAAGTTGAGGGCTAGGATATGCCCCTTAAAGTGGCTTAGAAGCAAGCCTTTGATTATGTTCAGAATTGTTGGTTGAGATAGGTATGATGATACGCGTTTTTACACTGCATTGGGGAGACAAAGGTAGGCAGATCTCTGAGTTCAGGCCTGGTCTACATAATGAGTTCCAGAACAGCCTGGGCTACACAGAGAAACCCTCTCTCAAAAAACAAAACAAAAAGAAAAAAATAAAACAAAAACACAATTGTTAGATGCTAAGGCTGGTCTATGGGAGGGCCCCCTTCTCTCATCTGGGAAGGAGTTACACAGACTTCTCCAACTCCACCCCACAAGGACTCAGACAACCCAGACCTTCGGGACCGTGGCTACATCTACTGGCGCCTGCTCTCCACCGATCCTGTAGCTGCCAAAGAGGTGGTGCTGGCTGAGAAGCCCCTCATCTCAGAGGAGACGGACCTTATTGAGCCTACACTGCTAGATGAACTCATCTGCTACATTGGCACACTAGCTTCTGTCTACCACAAGCCACCCAACGCCTTTGTGGAGGGCGGCCGAGGAGTGGTGCATAAGAGCCTGCCACCCCGCACTGCCTCGTGAGTATAGCTGGCCAACATGCATGAAAGCCTTAGAAAGTGGTCCCTGGAAAAGCCTTAGTTTAAGCAAACTCGGACTCTAGCCACCTTCTGCCAATGCTGAACTATATACTAGGTGTCCACTGAATGGCCCCATTGAGACAAAGTGTCCATTTAATAGGTGAGGATAATGGCTATGGGGAGTGTGGACAATCCAGGACCCCACTGCTAGCAGAGCTGACTTCTAGTTCCAAAAGCCTGTTCCCACCACCTCTGTTGCTCTCAGGGGCCTGGCATCTAGTTTCCTTTTAGCATGAGCCAGAATGTGCACAGCTGGCTCACCACATAGAGAGCTTCAAGGTGAGTGGACTAGGGAAGCAGAGACAAGTCACATAGAAGCCACCCCATCCCCACCCCACCTCTGGACAGTGAGGAGATAGTGTCTGACTTAGGGAAGGATTTTGGAGACCAGCATCTCTTTACCTTTCCTGGGACACTGATACCTCCACCTCTCTCTGTGCCCAACAGGAGCGAGAGCACAGAGAGCCCTGAGACAGCCCCTGCTGGAGCACCTTCTGGTGATCAGCCTGATGTCATCCCTGCCCAGGGTGACCTGTTAGGTGACCTCCTCAACTTGGACCTTGGGCCTCCAGTGAGTGGCCCACCGTTGGCCGCTTCCTCAGTGCAGATGGGAGCTGTGGACCTTCTTGGTGGTGGCCTCGACAGCTTGGTACGTCCTAGCCCCCAGGTGATGTTACTAATGATCTTCAGATGAGCAGGCTTTGATGCCCCTCTGTGCTCTCATCAGCCAAGATAGGCTGTGTCTAATGCTCATGCAGCTCCGTGCTCAGTCACCTGCATCCTGTTAGGATGTCCCTAGCTTTGAGGACCCAGGCTAACACAAGCTAGGGAGAACAGCCTAGTCAGACCTCCATGCAAGGTCAGGGCTAGAACCACCTTTTGCTCTGTGATGAACTGGAGAGATGGCTCAGTGGTTAAGAGCACTGGTTGCTCTTCCAGAAGACCCAGGTTCAATTCCCAGAATCCTCATGGCAGCTCACGACTGTCTGTAACTCCAGTTCCAGGGCATCTGACACCCTCACACAGACATACATACAAGCAAAACACCAAATAAAATATTAAAAGAAAGAAAGAAGTATGGTAAGTCTGGCCCAGGGTCTCTCTGCCCTTCCTCAGACACCTTATGGTGCTGGGCAGAGGCAGCTTCTGAATCTTTTCCTTGGTGTCAGTAGTCTGGCCATGAGAGGTCCTAGGACAAGGGGAAAAAATGCGGCATAGGGTGTGAGGGTGCCAGGCTAAAGCCACGAGGAAGAGTAGTCCCGACTAGAACCACAGTTTAACTAACCTCTCTCTTTTGTCTCATGTTCTTTCCTGGCCTTTCTCTCTGCATGTCGCTGCCTGTCTCTTCACCCTGCCTGCTTCTGCTTGGAGATGGGGGATGAGCCTGAAGGGGTACGGTTCAACCCTCTCACCAGTTCTTCATCTGTGCTAAGCCTTGCTGGTGGTCCAGTGTCCTCAACCACTTCATGACAGTGAGGCCTTGTCATCCTAAGGACTGCTAGCCCTCAGCCCGTGTGCTCTCCTAAAGGAGAGCCCCTCTATGCTTAGCTTGCTCCTACTAGCAGTGAACATTGACTCCCCCTTTTATGGGTTGGGTCTTCTCTCAGAGGTCACTCCTTGAGATTCAAGGCTTGTGGGACTCAGGAGTGCTCAGCCTCTCTTCTCCACCTACCTTACTTTGTCTTGTTTTTGCAACTTAAAGTTGATGTGGAGGTGGTCCTGTTCCTACCCCCACTGTTTTCTAAAGAGCAGGTGACTGTTCCTTATGGGCCCCTAATGTCCCTGCCTCTCACGCATGTCTCTGCTCTCTTTGCCAGATTGGAGACACCAACTTCGGGGCACCTCCAGCAGCAGTGACAACAGCAGCAGCACCAGCCAGACTTGGAGCACCCATCAGCAGTGGCTTAAGTGACCTCTTTGACCTGACCAGTGGCGTGGGCACCCTTTCAGGATCCTATGTAGCTCCCAAAGCAGTAAGTCCCTCCAGCAGGAACTGAGAAGGGGAACTGAACTGGGATTAGTAAGGCCTCCCACAGCACCGGGGGATGGGCTGAAGGGTTAGCCCTCTGTCACCAGTCTTTCATTCTTACTGTGCTCTAGCCATGGCCTCACGTTCTGACAGCTCTGCTTTGGCCTGTCTAGGACAGCAATGCCTTGTCTAGTTGGCAGTCAGATTTGTTGAGCAAAGATGGGGAGTGCACATGTGATAAAGCCTGTAGAGGAGGGAATACCTGGTCTTGTCAGAGTACCAGTTCTCTGTACTGTTAGATTCAGTATCTTGGACACAAAACTTCATGTCTCTAAAGGGAACTGATGGTTCTACACAGGATAGAAATTAAAATGGAAATTAAAAAATAACCACATGTCTCCATCAGTATATGAAGAAGACAAAAGGAAGGAAATCTGCCCTAGAAGACATGCCAGTGTGTTGTCATTGTGACATGACAGGCGTGGGTAGCATTGGTAGTTTAGCATGAAGGTGTGGCTGGTGGCACTCATAATTTCTGAACAGACAACTGACTCTAAAGTTCTTAACAGAACAGGTGCCAGGTGTTCTGATGTAAACCTACGATTGCAGCACTTGGGGTAGAGGCAGGAGGATCAGGAGTTCAGTATCACCGGGCATAGTGGCACATACCTTTAATTCCAGCACTTTGGTGGCAGAGACAGGTGGATCCCTGTGAGTGCCAGGCCACCTAGGGCTATATCATGAGACCCTGTTTAAAAGAAAGAAAGAAAAAGAAACACACAAAACAAGCTTGGGAACTTCTGTTGATTTATTTCTATATACGTAAAGTATGCAGAGAACTCTCCAAGGATGTGGAAGAGTTGGAGTTGTTCCACGGCAGAATGTTCTGGTCCCCAAAACATAGGACCTCACCCCCCTAACCTCTTCATGCTTCCTGGATTGTGGCCCACAGTACCCAGTGTGCTCCTGAGGGTATCATCACCCACCAAGACATTTTGCTAGACTAGAGAGTTTTGAGGTAGAAAGCTAAGCCAGACTAAGTCTTGCTCATGATACAGGCTCAGTGATAGCCATTGGAGAGTTCTAAACTGAATGATGAAATGGTTTGATTTGAGCTTTGGCCCTAAGGAAGGCCTGGGTGGAGTCGCACAGAGCCCAAAGGAGATTATCAGGGTGTTCCTCTGAGCCTAGACAACAACAGCAGTTTTGGGAGCACACAGACTGTAACGTGAGGACTTTCTCAGCAGTAAGAGTAGTAGGATATTGAAGGGGCTAAGGCTGCTCTGATATGAGCAGCTGTGTAATAGGTCCTGAGATAGAGCCATTGGAGGGTCGGTGAAAACAACTAAGTTTGGCCCGTAAGTGTTTGTGCCTGAGAACACAGTGGGGGTCATGTTAACCTGTGTCAGAGAAGCTCCACAAGGACATATATGGCCTAATCCTTTAACAACACAGGTCAGAGGCCATATCTGCTGAACCTTCCTTTTCTGAGGTTCCCACCTCAAGAGCTTCAAGGCCCACCCATAGAGCCATAGAGGTCTTTGGTGATGAGAGTGTAAGCAGCACCTGTGCTTCCCTGACCTGGCCTCGGCTACAGAAGTGACAGCCAGGGCCGCAGGCAGGCCTCTCACAGCCTCAGCCGAGAAGTCCACATGACAGCAACTCTGCCGCCTGCAGTTGCAGGCTTGATGCCAGGCACGCACCAGCCTTCCACAGCAGCAGCCCACTGGGTCCTCCTACAGCCATATGTTACTGTTATTCATTTTATGGTTGAGAAACTTGAGTACGTTTGCCTGTGGCCACATAGCTGGTAAGTGACAGAATCTGGCGTTAAATGCGGGGCAGTGACACTGTAACCTAATCTTCAACTTCTCTGTCACTATGCTACAAAGTGAGAACATTTGTATGCCTTCCATTTTTGAGACAGGGTCTCATTATGAAGTCCCATGCTGGCCTTGATCTTGTGGCAATTCTCCTGCCTCGGTCTCCAGAGGGCTAGGATTGTAGGATTGTAGACATGAGCTACCATGCCTAGCTATATTTTTCTCTAAGGTCACAAGTCACAGTCAGCAGGACCAGAGAATACAGAATACCACATTTAGTTGCCTACTACACAAATTGTTGCCACCAAGCGCCAGGCCAAACCATACCCATTAAAAGCCTAACAATAAGCCATTCTTGGGAGGTAGAGGCAGGAAGATTGGGAGTTCAAGGCCAGCCTCGCCCGTGTGAAATCAAAAACAAACAAACAAACCTACTCACTGGGGCCAGTGAGATTGCTCAGAGGGTAAAATTGCCACTTGATTTCAGTCTCTGGGCCCCACCTGGCAGAAGGAAAGAACTGACTTTTACAAGTTCTCCTTTGACCTCCACATGCATGCACACCACGCCATCTATGCATATACACACACATGAAATAAATAGCAAGAAAACTATTTTTAAAAAAGTTGATCAAAACCAGGCAGCAGTGGTGGTAAGGCACATGTTTAATCCAGCTCTCAGGAGGCAGGCAGATCTCTGAGCTCAGGACTATTTAGTGAAACCCTGTCTCCCCAAAATATAAAAAACAAAAATAAATAAATAAGAATTGGTTGGAGCCAGGTGATGGTGGCGCACGCCTTTAATCCCAGCACTCGGGAGGCAGAGGCAGGCGGATCTCTGTGAGTTCGAGGCCAGCCTGGTCTACAAGAGCTAGTCCCAGGAAAGGAACCAAAAAAAGCTACGGAGAAACCCTGTCTCGCAAATCAAAAAAAAAAAAAAAAAAGAATTGGTCGGTAGGACATAGTGTAGCTCCCAAATCATGACCCAGAGATTTCTTATTAGTTAGGAATGTTCGCCTTACGTTTGTCCCACTAGCTCTTATAACTTGACCTGCTTCTCTTTATCTACGCTTTTGCCTTGGGACTCTTTACTTTTCTTTCCTTCTGCATATCTTTTTGATTTTCGAGACAGGGTTTCTTTGGAGTTTTTGGTGCCTGTCCTGGAACTTGCTCTTGTAGACCAGGCTAGCCTCGAACTCACGGAGATTCTCCTGCCTCTGCTTCCCGAGTGCTGGGATTAAAGGCGTGCGCCACCACCGCCCTGCTCCTTCTGCATATCTTCATTTCACTGCTACTCACGGCTGCCTGGCTTCTGGCCCCGAGTGTGTCCCTTTCGTTCTCATTCTCCTCCTTCTCTCCTCTCTTTTACCTAGATTTCTCCTCCTGCTTATTGTGTCTGCCCACCAGCCTCACGTATCCCTCTCCTGCCTAGCTATTGGCTATTCAGCTTTTTAATAGACCAATCAGGTGTCTTAGGTGGTAAGGTGAAACAAATACAACACATCTTTACATAATTAAACACACATCCTTACATCATTAAGCAAATGCAGCACAAACAAATGTAACACATCTTTACATAGTTAAAGTAATTCCCACAGCAACATAGTGGTACCCATCTCTAATCCCAGCATTAAAAGGCAAGAAGATCTCAAAACAAAAACTACTGATGTCACAGGGCAGAGTCCTGCAGTCTGGTACTCACTGGATACTCAGCAACCAGAAATGAGAAGCGTGAGCTGGCTAGTCTTTCACGTGTGTAAAGGTTTTTTGTTTTTGTTGTTTTTTTGTTTGTTTGTTTTGGGGTTTTTTTTTTGAGACAGGGTTTCTCTGTGTACCCCCGGTTGTCCTGAACCTAACTCTGTAGTCCAGGTTGGCCTCAAACTCACAGAGATCCACCTGTCTCTGCCTCCCGAGTGCTGGAATCAATGGCATGAGCCACCCGGTTATTTATTTATTTATTTTTTTGAGGTAGGGTTTCTCTGTGTAGCCCTGGCTGTCCTGGAACTCACTCTGTAGACCAGGTTGGCCTCAGCCTCTAGAGTTCCACCTGCCTCTGCCTCCTAAGTGTTGGGATTAAAGGCATGCGCCAGCACCTAGCTGTATGTGTGTATTGATTTTAACTGATGACATCACTGTTAGTCAGGTAGAGATGATGTGCCTGCTCACACTTAGTGCTGGTAACAGGAGTTGTGAGGGCTGGGTTACAAGTCAGGCAGGCTCCTGGACAAAGAGTCCTTGCCACAGGACAGGACTTCCATCTCCTTAGTCACTGCTCCCTTCATTAACAGTAGCCAGTGGTCTGTACTTCCTTTATAACACTATTGTTGCTGGGTTGTTTGTCCTTGTACAAGACCCTCCACACACACCTTTTGTAGATAAGTGTGTGCCCTACACATGGAGCTCCTGTATATGAAAACTTCAAGTTGGTCTGCATGGATTAGCTTCTTTGAGGGATTCAGCCAGCCAGTGAGATTTAATTCTGTTAGACCTTTCAAGACTCTGAGTCCACATTGATGAGGACCAATTCTGCAAGCACAAGAGGCCTGCTGAGACAGAGTTACAGTGCCTGGTCTGTGGGCGCCAAGCCTAGGGTAGGCTTCACAGCTTTCTGAGTGCTCTCACACCTCACGCCTTGGTTGGGGACTCAGTGCTGGTGGTTTCTGTCCCGGGGGACACAAGGTGCTCAGAGCCTGCCAGGTGAGGTGGGGACAGAGAAGTGCTTTCCAATAGACAGCAAGTGAGACATCGTGGGGAGGAGGAACAAGATAAGCCTGGAATAGGAACCCAGACTATGAATACCAGTACAAGGTGGGAAAGGGTTTTCCAGGGGTTCGTGACCTTGTTTGCATTTTACAAGATAATTCCAGCTGCTGTGAAAAAGAGGAAAGAGATCTGGGCAGCCACCTGGGTGAAACTATGGTACCTTGAGAAGTGGAAGCCCCGAGGGCAGATGTAGCTTATCCACTGGGCCACCTTTATGATCTAACAACTCATTTCTTGGATTCATTTCTTGTTCCTTTAGATCAAGACCTCTCAGAACTCAATGAATGTGAATAGCACCTAAGATATAGTTATATATCTATAGCCTGAGGGCCATGTACACTGGGGCACTGTGGAAGCTGTCTACTAGAACTGTAGCCTTCTGTTATCAAAGGGCCTGAGAGGCCCCTGCATATCCAAAGGGTGACACTCGTGGTTGTCCTTCACAGGCAGGGTTGATTCCTGCCATTTACTTAGTAAGTGCCCCGTACACAGCAGCACTACACTGGGCTCTGAGACAGGTGTAGACAGAGCAGCAAAACCCTTTCCTTAAAGAGCTCCTTGCGAGCAGTGGGGGAGGTCCTGATGCAGACATTCCACTCCTGAGCCTGCTAAGGACAGCCGGGACACTGGCAGGCCAGAGCTTCATTGGTGCTCCCTGTGATTCAGCCAGTTTTTCAGTGGAAGACCAGCCATATCTCCTGCATGAAAGGACAGTCTGTAACAGCCAAGTAGAGGTCAGGCTGTGGCCAGGATCCAGAATGCTGTTGGATACTCAGCTCTGACCTTGGCTTGTCATGGTACTGGCAAGGCTCACCTGTCTCCTCATCTTTCTTCAGTCTTTCTTGGTATTGCCTCTGAAGATGTCCTGCCTGTCCTCTGCTACCCTGATACATAGCTATGCTATGGTGCTGGCCCTGGGTGGGATACAGGATTAGCTTATTTATCATCACTTATTTATGGTGATGGAGGCAGGTTGATCAGAAGGCCCTTAGGAAGGAAAGAAAGGGTCTCAGGGGCCAGCTATGATTTTGGGGTGGGGAAGAGTCACACGGCCCCTCCCATCTTCTTCCCTACAGGTCTGGCTGCCTGCCATGAAGGCCAAGGGCCTGGAGATCTCCGGCACCTTCACCCGTCAGGTTGGCTCCATCTCCATGGACCTGCAGCTGACTAACAAAGCCCTGCAGGTCATGACAGATTTCGCCATCCAGTTCAATCGTAACAGGTGAGCCCCTGTCCAAACTCAGCAGTCACTTTCCAACGCACCAGTCAGAGTAGAAAGGTCTCTCCTCCACTGCCCAAAGAACAGTTTTGTGTCAGAAATCACAGCTCCAAGCTAGCATCCCACCACTGGAAGCGCTCTGTATCTCCCTCCTGCCTCTCCTCCCAGGCCTGAGTCACTTTTGTGTGAGGGAGCAGTTCTGAGAAAGTGGGTGGGTAGTGGGCCTGCCAGCCAGTCAGCCACCCCTGAAAGCAAAAGATGAGATACAGACTCTGAAAGTGAGTAGTGGGTGCTCCTGGCTCCTCGTTGCCCTTCCTCCCCCATACAGCCTGTACTGTGTGTTGTTGAGAAAACGTGCCTGCTAGCTCTGTGAGCCGCCAAGGTCAGGCTCTCGGAACCTTGGCAGCCCCTCTTGATGATCCCTCTTCCTGATCCGCTCCAGTGATGAGCAAACTGAGCCTCTAAGAAGTTGACTGAAGGGGCAGCTCTGCCTCTTTCCCTCACGGGACTCTAGGTGTATGACTGCTGATAAACCCACTGCATCAAACACTTCCTTTTATGCCATGGCCATGGGCTATAGAGTGATGGTCTCCACAGAGCTGCCTGATAGTCCAGCAGGGCAGACTCCTCCTTATGCCCCAGGTCACAGAGCTGACATTGGAGTCACTCCCACCGAGCCTGGAGTGCAGAGCCACCACACAGGTCTACGTTCCTCTGGATTCTAGGCAAGCCTGAGTAGAGAGCATAGTGTCATTTCTCAGCAGTGCATTCACCTCGTAGGAGCCAGGAGATGGGTGTGAGCCAGTCCTTCATTTAGGTTCAGTGTCCTCATCAGGAAGAAGGAATTGGGTCTTTGCCAGTATGGAAATTGGCCTGTTGCCATATGCTGCCCTGGACATGCTGAATGCTCCCCTCCGTACCACTGTGACTTGCCTTCCAGAAGTGATAGTGAAATCTGGTCATTGCTGGGCGTGGTCAGATCCCTCTTAAATTAGGAGTCTTAGTAATAAATACCTAGGCTGTCAAGAAGCGGGAAGTCCAGGCCGCTGGTATTGTGTAAGGTCCTTAAGGAAGGGGTAGGGATATGTCACCTTGACCTGTCAGGATCCAGCACAGGGAGAAATGACAGCAGAGATTACCCTGCCTTAACCAGACTAGGGTGTGTAGTACTAGCCCCAGATTCTTACCTCCTGTCCACATGGCCAGTGGACAAGGGGTGGTCATGAGCTTGGGGAAAGCTTACTTGATGAAGGAGCTCTTTGCCCATCACCTCTCTCCCCACTCCAGAGCCAACCTATTCCATGTCAGCACCCGCTCCCCTACCACCCCTGTGGGGGCTTCTCTCTTCCTTCAGCTTTGGCTTGGCTCCTGCTGCACCACTCCAAGTACACGCCCCACTCAGTCCCAACCAAACTGTGGAGCTCTCCCTGCCTCTCAACACAGTGGGCTCAGTCATGAAGATGGAGCCTCTGAACAACCTTCAGGTGTGTCCCCACAGGGCCAGCACCCTGCTTCTGCTCAGTTAGGTCCTGGGATGGTTGCTAGCCATATCTGTAAAAGGCCTGATAGAGAACTGTGCTCTTGGACGCAGATGGAACCTGGGCTAGGGGACAAAGGGCATGGCTACAAGGGATGGTTTATGAGAAAGCCTGTTAGGACACCCTACTTGGGGCTTCAGAGGCGGTATAAGCCCAGGAATCAGGGTATCAAGCCTTGGGGACTGACTGGGGACCCTCATGCCTAGGTGGCTGTGAAGAACAACATTGATGTCTTCTACTTCAGCACCTTGTACCCACTGCATGTCCTCTTTGTGGAGGACGGGAAGATGGGTGAGTTGCGAAGGGCCCTGGGGATTTGTGCAAAGGACTGCAGCTAGGGAACCTGGGAAGGCTAGTGCTTGCAATAAGGATTAACAAGACAGCTTTGCCTTAATGGTGGACTCTTCAGCAGATCCTAGGGGTCCTGACTCTGGCTTGCAGGTGGCCTGTGCCACCTCACTTGAGCCCTGCTGCTCACCCTTCAGCTTGTCCCATGGACTGCAGAGAACCAGGTCGGTCACCATACCTGGTGTCTATCTCCTCAGTGCTGGGGCCAGAACCCTGAGAGGGAAGACTGCAGGGAAGGCCAGCCTGGGCTGTGTGGCACCTCCTCATCCTTGCCACAGAGCCATGTCTAAAGAGCAGGCTGCACAGAGGGGGAAGAAGATGCGGTCAGATGTAGGGTAAGGGAGAGGAGAGGCAGGAAGCAGAGGGCATTCGAGAACAGGCCTGTGTCCTTTGAGCTGAAGCAGATAGAACTGTGGAGGAGCCAGTGCCTTCACTCAGCTTCCAGGTGGCACATTGGAGACCAGACCCATTTCCTGTCATGTGATGCTGGGGCCACAGTTTATCAGGGTCCATCTCTCACCCCTGCAGACCGGCAGATGTTCCTGGCCACGTGGAAAGACATTCCCAATGAGAATGAAGCACAGTTCCAAATCAGAGACTGCCCACTCAACACAGGTGAGGCCTCCCCTGCCCCCCCTCATTCCACTCATCCTCTCCCCTGTACCCACTGAGTGTGGGCCTTCCATGGCCATCTGATCCTGCAGAGACTGCAAGCAACAAGCTGCAAAGCAGTAACATCTTCACCGTGGCCAAGAGGAATGTGGAGGGCCAGGACATGCTCTACCAGTCTCTGAAGTTGACCAATGGCATCTGGGTGCTGGCAGAGCTACGCATCCAACCAGGCAACCCCAACTTCACGGTGAGAGCCCCTGGACCTCCCTGCCCTGACAGTGATGGGCGTCACTGTGCCAAGGTCTCTTTGAGTCTGCTGTGAGAGTTGGTTCTTTGAACTTGCCCTGCTTCCGTATGAGTGCCTGGCCAGGGCACACTGATTCTCAGCAGCCCATACTTCTGACCTTAAGTCAGAGCTCTCGGAGGACACCTTCAGGGCGGTCTGGGTATTCTGTAAACCCCACTGCTGTTCCAAGGCCCAGAGTCAAGGCTTTGCTTCCCCCAGGCAGTCTTGCCTGGTAGGTGTGGCCCTGTAGTTGCACCTCCCAATCCTGGTGACCTTGGTGCTGGTGTGTGGGCTGTGACCTTAGCTGAGGTGGTGGTAATTTACATCTCCCTCTTGATTGCTGCACGTCCACCTTCCCTGCTGGTGCCATGGTACAGGACTTGGAGGTTAGCAGATTGCTTCTCTCTTCTTCTGCCCCACCTTCATCCTTCCTAGCAGTATTGCGCATGCCTCATCTCCTGGTCTGACCCCAGTGTATTCTGCTTCCCTCTGTAACTTGGCCTTGCTTAAACACAATGCTATGCTCACAAGGCCCAGCAGATGTGATGGTGGCCACCGATACCAGGACTTTCCAACCACTTCCATGTGCATTGTATGTGGAGCCCTTAAAAGGAGGCCCACGGACCCCTCTGTGGCTACTGCTGCTGAATTACAGAATTCTACTTGCCACTCCTTCCTAATTGCAGCCTCAGACAGATCTGATGCTCTCAAGTGGAAGGGTGGGCTGGCTGGCTTCCATCCCCTCTGCCCAGAGTCTCAAGACTAAGACCTCAACCAGTACTGAGGTGCTCTTACATAAACCTGCTTCCTGTGCAGGAGCCAGAGCAAGCCCCGTACACCTTGCAGTCCCCAGCAGAGACCTGCTCTCTCTTAACCCTGCCCACCAGGATTGCCTGTCAGAACTGCTTCTGATCTAGACCTCCAGTGGTTGGAGGTCCAGAATGGGGGGTGGGATCTGGGTACTCCTGACAGCTCGTGAATCATGCCTGACAGTGGCTCTGGTGGCAGAACTGACAGCAGGTGTGGGGGTTGCAAGAATATTTGGTTCCCACCCAGCTGACTGTTATGGCCACCCCCTCTGCTTTAGCTCACATCTGTCCCGCTCTGAGCTGCCACCCTGCCATGCATGCACGCACATATACAAGCTCACTTTTCCATCTGGTGCCAGTTCTCTCTTCCATCCTTTTACTGAAGAGCCCCAGGGATAAGTTCTTTCCCTGCCCTCCTCTTCCTGCAGCTGTCCCTGAAGTGCCGAGCACCAGAGGTGTCCCAGCATGTGTACCAGGCCTACGAGACTATCCTCAAGAACTGAAGTCCCTCCAGCATCCACCCCAGCCTTCTGCCAGCCCTACCGTGGAGCCCTTGTGGGTGGCAGTACCTCCTCCTTTCTTTGGGGAAAGGCCAGGTGGGCTCCTGACCACCCAGGAGGCTTCTCTGATCCTGAGGACCCGGAGCAGGGCCCTGCCCCCTCCTGGAGTGAGGTCTCTGTGAATCTCCAGTGGCTGGTTTCCATTGCTGCTCATGTGGGATCAAAGGGAACGGAGCCAGCATAGCAGCAGAAGCTGGACAGGAGGCCACAGGGTGCTCTTCCTTCTCCCTTTGCCTGGGGGTGAGCATGGAACTCCCCTTGGAGTCCCAGCTCCTGATCCCTGCTCTGTCTCCCCACTGAGCCTGTTCTGGGTAGAGTATGGGTGCCAATATTACTGCTCTGTCACAGCCTTGGGACTCTGGTGGGGCCAGATGTGGTGATGGGCAGAGATGGGCCCAGAGGAGCAACCTGGGCCGGCACCATCCACCCCATGCTCACCAGCTGGTGCTCTGTGACTGCCTGCGTGGTCCAGAGCCGTCTGGAGTTCTCTTCCCTCGTGCCCTGGAGGATGGTCACTGCCTACAAAACATTCCTTGGTGTCCCCTCTGTGAGTCCAGGGTTCTTAGAACAGAAAAAGGGTGAAAGCTGGAACATGTGGCAGTGGAAATGCTTTCAGTGTGGGGCTCCCGTGGGTTCTCTGGCACCCCAGTCTCAGTGTGTCTAACAGTGGTAGGTTTTCCTGTCGCTGCTGTTTGATAATAAAGATTCTGCTTTTGGCAGTCATGCACACTTCTTTCCCTCCACAAAGAAAGACCAGCCTGAGAAACTGCTTCTGGGTGGCTGGGGATAGCGTCTGATCCCTGCAGTAATTATATCTACTACGTATAAATAGAAACTATATATTGTATGTTTACTCTTATTTTCAAAGAGAGAAAACGAATAAAATTGATGACATCAAGTGTGTCCCTGGCCAGTATGTCAGGTTGTAAGGCTTTTCTGGGCAAGGGTCCTGGGCTGAAGCCATACACCTGACTGTGGTCCCTGCCCTAATTCTCCTTCCCTTCATTCTACCCTCCTGTGGCCTGCTGGTGACCCTGCCATCTTCCTGCCATTGGTGCTACGTCCCGCCTCGCTGATGCTAGAGACTGTGTATGCTTCATTCCAGGGAAGGGCTTTCAGTCCCAGTCCGAGTTCCCTCTTTTGTGCTACCTTGAAGCAGTGGGGATGACTGGGGGCGGGGAGCAGGGGAGGATGGGCAGTGTTGCCTGTCTTCTCCCAAGGGAGAGAGCACCCAGAAGAGCACTTACAAGAGACCAAAGAAACAATAGCCCAAGGAATATGTGCTCCTTGCAGGAAGTTCTACCACCCAAGAATAACAGCACCTCAGCATTGTTAATCTCTTACTCCCCTTTGTGAGGGGAAGAGCTTCCTGTTGCCTGCTTCCATGAGGTAATGTTGGTGGATTCAACCTTGTGGTGGTCTTGTGCAGTTTAGGACAGTAATAGTCAGTCACATCATGCTGAACAGGGTTCCCCAGTTACCCAACCCTTTTTTCAGCGCTTATGTTTTTCCCCAGCCCCTTTTTGAGAATGGGCATTGTGCCAGTAGACCCAAACAACAGTCATTTATTCTTTAGCCAGTTATGAGTCTCTGCTGTAAGCATTGCCCATTTCAAAAAGCAGCTTCCCTGACCAAGGCCTACAGCTAGGACTTCCGCAGCACAGACGTTTAGAACAGACTGAGGGCTCCCTGCTGGGGAGCAGGCCTTCAGTCCAGTTAGCAACAGGTGTGCGACCGTTGTATCTCCAGCACATCTTGCCTGGAAGACTGGCGTTGGCATGCTGCCTGTGTACAGTTGAGAAGGACCACTGCTAGCCATTTGTAGCCTGCAATGCACCTGGTGCCGTGAAAGCCAGCTAACGGGAGGAACCTTCCAGCCCAGCCCTTTCCAGACTTACCAGGCCCCACAACATAGCTTGTGATGTCTTCAGCAATAAGGACTGACATCCAGCTCTAGTTATGATTTGTAAGGCATCGGGGGTCCCTGGCCATCAGCTACTAGAAAGAGAACTTTTCTCTGTATAACAGCTTCCAGCTATCCTGGAACTCTCTATGTAGACCAGGCTAGCCTCAGACTCCTCTGCCTCCCAAGTGCTGGTATTGAAGGTGTATGCCACCAACACCTGGCTTGTTTTTACATTTATAAACAGTCTGTTATAGAGTTTTCTGTCACCTTATTGGGTATTATCAGCACCTTGACCACAAAATTCCTGTGAGCTCTCCAGCTGTGCCTGGACCCTCGTAACTTATTTTCATCCTAGGAAGTTATTTCAGGGGCTGCTCTAATTTGTAAGAGACTCGGAGGTTAACATATAATCAAACTTTTTTTTTTGGACACGATATCAATAACTTTATTTTTGGTTTTGGTTTTTCGAGACAGGGTTTCATTTTAAAAAAAATATTTTATTTATTTATTATGTATACAATATTCTGTCTGTGTGTATGTCTGCAGGCCAGAAGAGGGCACCAGGCCCCATTACAGATGGTTGTGAGCCACCATGTGGTTGCTGGGAATTGAACTCAGGACCTTTGGAAGAGCAGGCAGTGCTGTCTCTCCAGCCCAACAGGGTTTCTCTGTAGCTTTTGGAGCCTGTCCTGGAACTAGCTCTTGTAGACCAGGCTGGCCTTGAACTTATAGAGATCCATCTGCCTCTGTCTCCTGAGTGCTGGAATTAAAGGCATGCACTACCACTGTCTTTAACAGTTACCACTAATAACTTTTTATTTTATTTTATTTTGGTTTTTCAAGACAGGGTTTCTCTGTGGTTTTGGAGCCTGTCCTGGAACTAGCTCTTGTAGACCAGGCTGGTCTCGAACTCACTGAGATCCGCCTGCCTCTGCCTCCCGAGTGCTGGGATTAAAGGCGTGCGCCACCACCGCCCGGCTCACTAATAACTCTTTAATAGTTTTTTTTTTGTATGCAATATATTCTGATCATGGTTTCCGCTCCTTCATCTCCCACATCTTTCCCACCTACCCAACCCCATGCATTCTTTCTCTCTGTAGAAAGCAAACAGGCAAATTAAAAAATGACCATAGAAAAGAAAAAGGGATTGGAGAGATGGCTCTGCGGTTAAGAGCATTGGGTGCTCTTCCAGAGGAACTGAGTTCAATTCCCAGCACTCATTGTCTGTAACTCTAGTTCAAGGGATCTGACACCATCATAGATAGACATACATGTGCAAGCAAAACACCAATGCACATAAGATAAATATAAGTTATCTTTTAAAAAAAAGGAGCATGAATATATGCAAGCACATGGATCAGAAACCATACTGTGTAAGCAAAAGATCAGTGAGGTCAGAAATTCCCAGACAAGGGGCTGGAGAGTTGGCTCAGTGGTTAAGAGCATTGCCTGCTCTTCCTAAGGTCCTGAGTTCTATTCCCAGCAACCACATGGTGGCTCACAACCATCTGTAGAGAGGTCTGGCGCCCTCTTCTGGCCTTCAGGCATACAAATAGAATATTGTATACATAATAAATAAATAAATATTTTTAAAAAAAAAAGAAAAAAGAAATTCCCAGACAAAACATTGAGACAAAAAAAAAAAAAAAAACTCCAAAACACCACTGAGTTCATTTTGAGTTGGCTGTCTACTACAGGACATGGGGCCTGCCCTTAAATGTGGTTTGTGTACCCTGTGAGACTCCACTGGGGAAAGTTTTCCTTTGCAAGTGGTTGTCAGTTGGAGATAACTTCTTGGTTAGGGATGGATCTCGTGTTCCCTTCCCACTCTTCAGTGCAGACCCTGTACATGTTGCCACAGTCTGAGTTCATATGTAGGTTACTCCTGTTGTGGCTAGAAGGCATTGTTTCCTTGGTGTCTTCCATCCCTACTGGCTCTTAAGCCTTCCTACCTCCTCTTCTGTAAAGTTCCCTGAGCCCCGAAGGGAGGAATTTAATGGAGACATCCCAGTTAGGACTGGGTGTTCCAAGGTCTCATTCTCTGCAGTGTCCAGCTGTGGATCTCAGCTTGTTCCCATCTACTGCAGATGGAAGCGTCTCTAATGGTGCCTGAAGCACATCACTGCAGCAGTTGGGAGTCATTTTATTGCTACATTCCTTCAGCAGAACAGTAGTGTTTGGTCTTCCCCTACATCCATGGATACCTAGTTCCAGGTTCTTGACCTCCCCAGCAGCGTCAGCATGTGTTCCATCTCGTGGAGTGAGACTTAAATCCAGTCAGGTAGTGGTTGGTTACTCCCACAACCTGTGTGCCACTATTGTACCAGTGTATCATGGAGACAGGTCACCATTGTAGAGGGAAGGGTTTATAGCTGGTAGCATGCAGCATACCTCCCAGGACTATGAACACTGTTGATTAGGGGTGAAGGTTCAAGTTAGGCACCAGCTCAACTCCCCCCAAAAGTGGACAATCAGGTACGTAGGCACTGTCTTCAGCAACAGAACCTTAGCATCAGTTTGTAAACAGTAGCCTTGGCTGAAGGCTGAGTTGGCTGGGGTTTCCATGGGACCCTTTGGCCAATAACCCAATTATATGTAACACATTCCTAGCACTGGAGTTTTCATTGGTGGCGAGAGATGTCTAGTTGAGGCTTTGTTTCCCTGCTAATTGGTGATTTCATTTAGGTTTGTTTTGTTTTTTAAAACAGGGTTTCATTGTGTAGCCCTGGCTGTCCTGTAACTCATTCCATAGACCAGGCTGATCTTGAATTCACAGACATTCACCTGCCTCTGCCTCTGTGCCCTGGCTTAGATTTCTTTGGGGTGTGTGTGTGTGTGTGGGTGTGTGTGTGTGTGTGTGTACATATATATGTATTTATTTATATATGTATATATATATAAAGAATCTTCTACTGTAGCTGGTTTCTATATGCCCTCTCAAATGTCCCTTAGTTTTAGCTGTCCTCCCCTTATTCCCACTTTCCCTCCCTCTGTTCAATCCTTCTGTTCCAGAACCCCCCATAAATCTCTCCATAAATATATATTCTATTTCTCCTTGCCCAGGAGATTATTCCCTCCACCCTAGTCTTTATACCTAACTTCTGAGGTTATACAGAGTGTGGCAATGTCCATTGAAGGCTTAAAAATGAACATTCACATACATACACATATTTGTCTCCACCCAAAATGATTTTTTCTAGCTTCATCCATTTTCCTGAGGATTTCGTGTTTTTTTAACAACTAAGTAATATTCCATTGTGTAAATGTACCACATTCATCTGTTGTTGGTGGTGTGTGTGTGTGTGTGTATGTATGTGTGTATATGTAGCTTTGGAGCCTGTCCTGGAACTAGCTCTTGTAGACCAGGCTGGCCTCAAACTCACAAAGATCCGCCTGCCTCTGCCTCCCTAGTGCTGGGATTAAAGGCCGGCGCCACCACCGCCCAGCTCACATTCATCTGTTGGAAATCTAGGCTATTCCCAACTTCTGGCTATTGTGAATAAAGCAGCAACGAACAGGTTGAGCAGATGTCTCTGTAGCAGGATGTGGAGTTATTTGGGTATCTGTCCAGGAGTAGAATAGCAGGATCTTGAGGTAGATCTATCCCACCTTTCTGAGGAATCTTCTCACTGATTTCCATGGCGGCTAAACAAAGTTTCACTCCCACCAGCAGTAGATGAGTGTTCCCCTTACTCTACATTCTTACCAGTATGAGTTTTCAATTTGTTTTATTGATCTTTGCCAATATGATGTGTTAAAATGAAATGTCAAAGAAGTTTTGATTTGCATATCCTTGATGATTAAGAATGTTGAACATTTCTTTAAGTGTTTCTCAGACATTTTTTTGTTTCATCTTTTGAAAAGTCTCTGTTTAGCTCTGTACCCCATTTTTTAAAAAATTGGATTGTTTTCTTTTTCTTTTTTTTTTGATTTTTTTTTCGAGACAGGGTTTCTCTGTGGCTTTGGAGCCTGCCCTGGAACTAGCTCTTGTAGACCAGGCTGGCCTCGAACTCACAGAGATCTGCCTGCCTCTGCCTCCCGAGTTCTGGGAATTGGGTTGTTTTCTTGATGTCCACTTTTTTGGTTTTTTTTTTTTTTAGTTCTTTATATACTGTAGATATTAACCCAACACTGATGTATAGTTGGTAAAGATCTTTGCCCATTCTTTAGCCTGCCACTTGCCCTAATGACTATCCTTTGCAGTACAGGAACTTTTCAGTTTCATGAGGTCCCATTTAGTAATTGTTGTTTTAGTGCCTGAACTATTGGCATTCTATTCAGGAAGTCTTTTCCTACTGCCATGAGTTCAGTATTATTCCCCATCTCCTTTTCTACCAGATTCAAGGTATCTGACCTTACGTTGAGATCCATACTCTCTATTCGAGTGAGTTTTGTGCAGGGTGACAATTATGACTCTATTTGCATTCTTGCACATGTAGCCATCCAGTCTAACCACGCCATTTGTTAAAGATGCTCTCTTTTTTCCCCAGTGGTCCACAGGTATGTGGATGTATGTCTGGATCTTCAGTTTGATTGCATTGATCAATGTGTCTGTTTTTCTGTCAATACCATGTTGTTTTTACTATTGTAGCTCTGTAGTACAATTTGAGATCGGAGTGGTGATACCTCCAGCAATTCTTTTATTATTCAGGAGTGTTTTAGATATCTGGGGTTTTTTATGTTTCCCTATGACGCTGATCATTGTCCTTTTGATTTTTGTAAAGAATTGTGTTGGAGTTTTGTTGGGAATTGTGTTGAATTCTATCTATCCATGAGCACGAGTGGTCTTCCATCTTTTGATATCTTTTTAATTTCTTCAATATCTTAAAGTTTTTATTATGACTTTCACTTGCTTGATTAGAGTTTCCCCAAGATATTTTTGAGGCTATTATGAAAGATGTTTCCCTAATGTTTTCTCAGTCCCTTTGTCATTTTATATAGAAAGGCTACTGATTTTTGTGTGTTAATTTTGTATCATGCTACTTTGCTGAAGGTGTTGGAGTTTCCTAGTGGAGTTTTAGGTTTATTTATGTATACTACCATATCATCTACAAATGAAGATACTTTGACTTCTTCCTTTCCTGTTAGTTTTTTTTGTTGTTATTGTTTTTGTTTTGTTTAAGTTTGTTTTGGTTTTTCAAGACAGGGTTTCTCTGTGTTTGCTATCCTGGGACTTGCCTTGAAGACCAGACTAGCCTTGAACTCAGAGATCTTCCTGTTTCTGCTTCCCCAGTGTTGGGATCAGAGGTGTGCACCACCACCACCCAGCTCTTCCTTTCCTATTCATATTCTCCTGATCTCCTTCAGTTGTCTTTTTGATCTAGCTAAGACTTAAAAGTACTGTGCTGAATAGGTATTCAGAGTGTGAAAATCCTTGGCTTGTTCCTGATGTTAGTGGAAATGCTTTGAGTTT
Organism: Microtus pennsylvanicus; assembly: GCF_037038515.1. Taxonomy (NCBI): domain Eukaryota; kingdom Metazoa; phylum Chordata; class Mammalia; order Rodentia; family Cricetidae; genus Microtus; species Microtus pennsylvanicus. The sequence goes on from NC_134590.1 coordinate 66,367,057, forward strand.
CTCTGTTTATGTTGGGTGTGGACTAGCTGTAAGTTGCTTCTGTTATGTTGAAGTATATCTCTATATCCCAGGACTTCTATCATAAAGGGTATTGGATTTTGTCAAAGACCTTCTTTTCTGCATCTGATGATATGACCATATGTTTGTTGTTTGTGTGGTAGATTACATTTATTGGTTTATGTATGTTAACCATCCCTGAAATTCTGAGATGACGCCTATTTGATCATGGTGGATGTTCTTTTTAAAGTGTTCTTGGATTTGGTTTACAAGTATTTTATTGAGAATTTTTCCATTTTTGTGCATAAGGGAAATTGGTTTTTAATTTTCTTTCTTAGTTGGACCTTTGTGTGCTTTAGGTAGCAGAATAATTGTGGCCTATTAAAAAGAATTGGGCATTGTTCCTTCTGTTTCTATTTTGAGGAATAATTTGAAGTGTACTGATGCCAATTCTTCTTTGGAGGTCTGGTAGAGTTCTGTGCTTTTCTTAGTTGGGAGACATTTAATTACTGCCTCTGTTTCACTTGGGGATTATGGGTCTGTTTAAATTGCTTATCTGGTTTTGATTTAACTTTAGCAGGTAGTATCCTCATGATTCTATGGTTTACTTTAGTGTCTGCTGTGATGTCTCCTTTTCATCTCTTAATTTTTTTTTTTTGGTTTTTCGAGACAGGGTTTCTCTGTGGCTTTTGGAGCCTGTCCTAGAACTAGCTCTGTAGACCAGGCTGGTCTCGAACTCACAGAGATCCACCTGCCTCTGCCTCCCGAGTGCTGGGATTAAAGGCGTGCGCCACCATCGCCCGGCTATCTCTTAATTTTCTTAATTTTTATTTCCAGTCTTTTTGTTAATTTGGCTTAAGATTTATCAGTCTTACTGGTTTTTCTCAAAGAACCAACTCTTGTTTCATTCTTTGTCATTTTTGTTTCTATTTTATTGATTTCCTGCCAGCTACTCTACTTGCCTTTTGAGTGTTTTTTTTTTCCTAGAGCTTTCTGATGTGCTACTAAGTTGCTAGTACAAGATAGATTTCTCCAATTTTTTACATAGGCACTTAGTGCTATGAACTTGCCTCTTAGAACTGCCTTCAAAGTGTCCCATAGGTTTGGGTATGTTGTATTTTCATTTTCGTTCAATTCTAAAAACTTTTAAATTTCTGTCTTAGCCGGGCGGTGGTGGCGCACGCCTTTAATCCTAGCACTTGGGAGGCAGAGGCAGGTGGATCTCTGTGAGTTCGAGACCAGCCTGGTCTACAAGAGCTAGTTCCAGGACAGGCTCCAAAACCATAGGGAAACCCTGTCTCGAAAAACCAAAAAAAATAAAAAAATAAAAATAAATAAATTTCTGTCTTATCAGTGATGGTGGCACACACCTTTAATCCCAGCACTTGGGAGGCAGAGGCAGGCAGATCTCTGAGTTCAAAGCCAGGTTGGTCAACATTGTGTGTTCAAGGACAGCCAGGGCTACACAGAGAAACCCTGTCTCAAAGAAAAAAAATAATAATCTGTCTTGTTCCATTCTCCATTCAGTAGTGAGTCATTCAATTTCCATGAATTTGTAATATTTCTGTTGATATTCAGCTTTAATCTGTGCTGGTCAGATATGATGCAGTGTTTTTTCAACTTTCTTGTATCTGTTGAGGATTACTCTGTGTCCAGGTGTACTGGCTGGTTTTGTGTGTCAACTTGACACAAGCTAGAGTCCTCAGAGGAACGAGCCTCAGCAGAGGGCATGCCTCCATGAGATCCAGCTGTAAGGCATTTTCTCATTTAGTGATCAAGAGGGGAGGGACCAGCTCATGGTGGGTGGTGCCATCCCTGGGCCGCTGGCCCTGAGTTCTATGAAAACCTGAGCAAGTGAGGATGTATTTCAGCTGTGTCTGTGCATGGCTGCTGCTGCCTCACTGACCACTCCTGGAACTCTTTCCACCCCAGCATCCTTTCTTCCAGAGAGCAGTGCGCACAGCTTCTCATCCCTAAGACATGGCATTCTCCTGCACTGCTCCTTTGCCCAGCTGAGAAGACAGATTTTTAAAGCTTCCTTTTTCCACTTCTTCCTTCTGAACTTTATCTTGACACAGTCTTGGCCCGTTTGCTTTCAAGTGGCCCAAACAAGCCCATTTGCTGCTTTTTGCCCCATCCCTTCCCAGTTCCTTTAGCACTTTATGAACATGACTTACCTGTCAGTCTAAATCACTCAGAGCCTCTTTTACCAAGACCATGAGGCACTGTGGGGCTCAGCAAAGCCACTGAAGCCTCCTGCTAGTCCAAAGTTCCTGCTGAATCCACTGGGCTCTTCTGTGTTCACAGTCTTGCCAGACCGGATACCCCCACTATCAGAAGACAGCTTGCACATGGCTGCTTCCTTCAGTAATGCCTGTCCTTCCTCTCTTGTCCTCCAGCCCTGGATATTCTTGGAGACCTCAGCTGGAAATAGGCTGACTGAGTAAACCTAATGTCTGTATAAACCAGTCCTTCAGGGGCTGCTCTCCCTCCAGTAAATCCCTCAGCTCGTATAGTCTCCATCTTGAGAATGAATGAGCAGGCGCAGCAATCAATGCCCTGCATCCCCATGTCCCATGGCCTCTAGTCAGACAGAGGTTCATTTCTTGTCTAAAACTTTCCAGTATTTGGCAAATAGAGGCCAGAGGATCTGAAGTTCAAGGTTAACCTCAGCTATGCAGCAAGTTGGAGGCCACCCTGAACTCCATGAAACCCTTTGTCAGAAAATAACTGGGCTGGAGAGATGGCTTAGTGGTTGAGAACACTGGCTGTTCTCCCAGAAGAACCAGGTTTGATTCCCAGCACCCACATGGCAGCTCACAACTGTAATTCCAATCCCAGAGCTATGATCCCCTCTTCTGGCTTCTGTGAGCACCAGGCAAGTGTGTAGTACACAGACAAACATGCAGACAAAGCATCCATACACCTAAGACACAGTTTTAGAAAATTCAAAGTGATGGCTTAGTGCTCGAGGGTGCTGCATAGGACTCCCCTTTGGTTCCCAGCGCGTACATTAGGCAGCTCCCAACTCCAAAGGGTGTGACACCTGATTCTGTGGACACCTGCATTCAGGGACACATTCCCACACAGAGACACCTAATTAAAAAATAAATAAATAAAAACAACCAACAAAAACTGTAATTCAAAGAGTTCAAAGGCAAATGTGTTCCCAGTTCTTGTGCTTTTCTGTGCAGGACCATTATCAAGGACTCTGCATGCTGAATCGTGGGTTTTATTTCTTCCGCTTTCAGTCAGACCTGAAGAGTCCTAACACGCCTACCTCTCCTCACTGTCCGGTTCTTCCCGTGGGTCTAAGCGTTTGGATACCAGGAAGTGCTCTTAAGCACAGATTAATTTGTGCTACCCAGGCACACACACAAGCCGCAACAACTGGACAAACCCATCTCACCCTCGCCACCCCCTCCTGCCAATTTAGATAGCGGTGTGGGGACAGCACCTTCATTGTCACGCCTCCCTTAGACAGGCACGTTGAGTAGAGTTGAACCTCCAGCGCCTATCTTGTCACCCACTGCACACACCAGAGCCAGCACAGCCTGCTCACAGTCCCATATCCTTTGCCTGACTTTTGTCAACAGCTTAGGAGGGGCATCCCTGAATTCATGTCTTGGACCCCATTCATAAAAGAGGAATAGCAAACTGAAGACAACAGCCACCATAGGAGACTCTCTCTCTATGGACACTCCATCTTCAAACGGAGCAGCCTCAGTGGGTGTCTTATCGCCTACCGCAGGAACAGCGTAGCTGCTTCTCCCAACTTATCTTTGGTTCAGTCATGTTCCTGTTTGGGTAGCAAGTGTTGTGTGTCTTCCTGGGAAGAGTGAACAGTAGACATTCACCCAGATAGGGTACCAGCAATGGAAAGAAAAGAATTCTACCCATGTCTAGCATGGTAAAGCCATGGATTTAAGGAGGATTGCTTACAGGAGCAGAAAGTTTACAGCTGCACCAGCTGCTGAGGAAGTGTCCCTTCCTCCCCCAGCAAATGACAACTATTTCTTCCATGCACCACTTTCTGGGCTGAGTTATGAGCCCTCCCTCCCTCCCTTCTGTGGGGAAGTCTTATGAGGGTCTCATGTGACAGCCACAGCTGCAACCCAGGGAAGAGTCCACACAGTGACCCACCACCAAGACCTCACAAACCTCACACTAGCTGGTTGCCAGGGAGCTCTTACGGAGGGTTACCTTCTGGTCCCAGAGGCTAATGTTTCTAGAAGGTTGGCACATGTACTCCATCAGCCCTGCCTCCTGCCCGCCTCAGACACTGCTGCCCACTGGTCTGACCACTGCAAAAAGAGAGAAAGTGCCCCTCTCCACTGCTCCAGCTCAACCTGTGTGCCAACAGTGCTGCTCTGGGGACTCCAGCATCCAGAGTCAAAGCCCTTGGGTGCACATACTCCATTGTTAACAGAAAGTCCAGTCTTGGGAAGCCCCAGGCCAACTGAAGAGAAAGACTGTCACCTGCCACTTTCCTCCCCGACCCAGCTTCCTGAGTACACCCTTGGGGAGCAGCTGTGGGGATTGCTACTCCTACAGCCTGCATGTTTGAAGCTCCGAGTGCCTTGTAGGTCCCCTCCAGTTTCCATTCCTTCTCTGCTGAAGCCAGGAGAGTGTAGACACAGGACGACTGTCCTCCATGGAGGATGAGGACTTCAGCAACCTCATCCTTGGTCACTCTCCTCAGCCTACGCCTTCCTCTCAGGTGTGGACAGAACCCCACCACAGCTCTGCCCACACCTACAGGTGCTCAGTAAGAATGGCCCCAGCATGAGGGGAGAAGAGGCCTGAAGGGAACAGGGGAGGTCTACACAGAATATGGAAGGATGGAGGGAATCCTAGGGTGGCAGGAGATGCTGTGTGGAGAGTCTGGAGAGATGGCTCAGTGGTTAAGAGCATTTACTGCCTTTCAGAGGACCTAGGTTTGGTTTCCATCACCCACACGGTGGCTCACAATCACCTGTAACTCCAGTTCCAGGGGATCCCTTCTGACCTCTGCAAGCGCCTACACATAGGTGGCACACATACAAACACTAAGACATGCACACAAAATACATTTTAAATGATAAGAAAAGGGAGAAGAAGGAGGTTAGGGAAAGAGAGGTTAGGTTAACCAAAACTAAGGATGAATAAAAAAAAAAGAGGAGTGGGGGGAAGGGGAGAAGGGTGGGAGGAGGGGGAGAGAAATGGGAGGCTGGGAGGAGGGGGAAACTTTTCTTTTTCCTTTTCTCAATAAAAAAGAAAAAGAAGGGGCTGGAGAGATGGCTCGGCGGTTAAGAGCACTGACTGCTCTTCCAGAGGACCCGGGTTCAATTCCCAGCACCCACATGGCAGCTCACAACTGTCTGAAAATGCAGTTCCATGAGATCTGACACCTTCACACCAATGTGTATAAAATAAAGTTAAATAAATCATTAAAAAAATAAATAAAGAAAGAAAGAAAGAAAGAAAGAGAAAAAAAAAGAAGCCGTATGCAAGACCAGGCATAGCAGTTGCACGCTTTTGATCCCAACACTTGGGAGGCAAAGGCAGGCAGATCTGAGTTCAAGGCTATCCTAATCTATATAAGAAGTCCTGGACAGCGGAGACAACACAAGAATCAAGAGCCAGGTGGTAGCACACACCTTTAATTCCAGGACTCAGGAGGCAGAGGCAAGCAGATCTCTGTGAGCTCAAGGTTAACCTGGTCTACAGAGTGAGTTCCAGGACAGCTAGAGCTGTGATACAGAGAAAGCCTGTCTTGAAATACAAGAAAAAGAGGAGGAAGAGGGAAAAGAAGAAGGTGCCAGGTGCCACCATATGGAAAGCCTACTACCACATAAACTAATTTTAATATTTTTAACACTTCTTTTTTTTTTTTTTTTTTTTTTTTTTTTTTTTTTTTTTGCTCTTGGTGGCTCACCCTGTTGCTGAAGACACCACACATCCACACATCTTGGTTACAGGACAAAGAAATCAAGCTGACTGAACTGGAAGCTTCTTCCCTGCTGGCAAATTTTCACTATGCCAGAGGTGTTATGCAGGCCACCGGGCAAGGAAAGTCACTGAGGGGGGTGCCCACCTGCGGATCCTGCATTTGTTACTACCAGTCTCTGCAGTGAGGCAATCGTGCACGATTGTTGTGAAGATGACCAGTGGGTTCCAGTTTGACTTGAGACTCACTCCCCAGGAGAGTTTGTCCACGGCACCACTGTCCACGGCACCACTGTCTACGGCACTGCTGATCACGGCACAGCTGTCCACGGCACTGCTGTCCACGGCACTGCAGTCCACGGCACTGCTGTCCACGGCACTGCAGTCCACGGCACTGCTGTTCACGGCACTGCTGTTCACGGCACTGCTGTCCACGGCACTGCTGTCCACAGCACTGATGTTCACGGCGCTGCGGCACCACTGTCCACGGCACTGCTGTTCATGGCACTGCTCTTCACGGCGCTGCAGTCCACGGCACTGCTGTCCACGGCACTGCTGATCACGGCACTGCTATCCACGGCGCTGCTGTTCACGGCACCGCTGTCCACTGCGCTGCTGTTCACGGCACCACTGTCCACGATGCTGCTGTCCACGGCACTGCGGACCTCAGCCCAAAGGCAGAGGAGGTCATAGACCCTAGGACTGAACCTGCTTTTGTTTTGCTGAGCGGGCATATTGTCAAACTAACTCCTAAATACTTGTGCAGACTTCTGCCTTGATTAGAGAAGCTTGTTGTTGTTTTTACAGCAAACAGCAATTACTGCAGATTCATTGCTGCTCAAGGTGCTGGGAATAATGGCTGTTAAGTGCTCAGCTCTGAGCTCTAAATGGGACATATAAATCCTCATCCCTGTTGCTACTTCCAGTTGATGGTTGTTTCTGGAGCTCATTCCCTGGGCATAAAGATCCACCCACCTCAGGATTTCTGGGCAGTCCCTGTCAGTGGATGAACATGAGGGATGTCTTCCGTGAGTCCCAGTGATGCCGCAGCCACACCCTGCCGCATACTCCCACGACCACTGGCACAATACCGACCTGGGCCTCACTCCAGGCGCCTGCAATGAAGGGAGTATGAGGCACAGCTGAAACAGTGACGGGGCTAGCGGAGGCTAAGCAGACTAGTGTGCTGGATTGCACGACGCCCTGGGTTTCATTACAGCACAAAAGAAAAAAGAGGACACCACTCCTCTCCCCAAAGGAAACCAATATGGTTATCTAGCATCTAATATTTTTTCCTTTTAGCTTTTTTCAAATGGGACCTTACTATACAGCCTTGGCTGCCCTGGCACTCACTATGTAGACCAGGCTGTCCTCAAACTCCATCTGCTGGGCTCTAGCTCTCAAGTGCTGGGATTAAAGGTGTACACACCACACCTGGCCTTCTTTCCTCTTTGAGAAAGGGTCTCACTGTGTTTCTCTGAATAGACTGGAACTCTTTATGTAGACCCTACATGCTGCCCTTGAACTCAGAGACTGCCTGACCCTTGCCTTCCAAATGCTGGAATTAAAGGAATGTGCGACCATGCCTGGCTTGATTTTTCTATATTACATACAAATTGTGTTGCTAAAATTCCTTGGACAAGGGAAAGAATACAGACCCCTCCTCCCAAGATCCCATGGCAAACCAAGTGAGGCACAATTCCACCGCAGTTCAATTTGGGGGAAACTAAGTTTATTCCGTTTTTATCTGCAGAGATGGGTCACCTGGCAGGGGTGCCACACTGGAGATCTTTGCTTTCCCATAGCTGCACGGATGGAGGCGTCCCCCAATACTCCCCCACCTATACTCTAGCCCCTCCGTGTGCAAAGGAAGAGTTGCAAACAACTAATGGTGAAGGGCACCTGGATACTCAGGGAGGGTCTCCTGACCACGCCCCCTCCTGCACCTGGATGCACAGGGTCTCCTGACCACGCCCCCTCCTGCACCTGGATGCACAGGGTCTCCTGACCACGCCCCCTCCTGCACCTGGATGCACAGGGTCTCCTGACCACGCCCCCTCCTGCACCTGGATGCACAAGGTCTCCTGACCACGCCCCCTCCTGCACCTGGATGCACAGGGTCTCCTGACCACGACCCCCTGCACCTGGATGCTCAGGGAGGGTCTCCCGACCACGCCCTCCTGCACCTGGATGCTCAGGGAGGGTCTCCCGACCACGCCTTCCTGCACCTGGATGCTCAGGGAGGGTCTCCTGACCACGCCCCCTGCACCTGGATGCTCAGGGAGGGTCTCCTGACCACGCCCCCCTGCATCTGGATGCTCAGGGAGGGTCTCCTGACCACGCCCCCCTGCATCTGGATGCTCAGGGAGGGTCTCCTGACCACGCCCCCCTGCACCTGGACTCTCAGGGAGGGTCTCCCGACCACGCCCTCCTGCACCTGGACACTCAGGGAGGGTCTTCCGACCATGCCCCCCTGCACCTGGATGCTCAGGGAAGGTCTTCTGACCACGCCCCCCCGGGGCTGCACCTGGATACTCAGGGAAGTTCTTCTGACCACGCCCCCCCGGGGCTGCACCTGGATACTCAGGGAAGGTCTCCTGACCACGCCCCCCCGGGGCTGTACCTGGATACTCAAGGAGGGTCTCCTGACCACGCCCCCTCGGGGCTGTACGTGGATACTCAGGGAAGGTCTCCTGACCACGCCCCCCCAGGGGCTGCAAACTGCCAGCAAGCCCATCTGGGATGATCCTTTTGCAAAGGGCACAGCTGATCTCCCAGAGGTCAGTCATACAAGAAATGGAACACACTGCGGGTGTTTATTTTACTCTTTTGGCTCTTTACTCTTTGTAGGGGGGGTGTGCCACCCAGCTCCCAAATAAATCACACAGAGGCTTACTGTTTCTTATGAATGCCCAGCCTTAGCTCGGCTTGCCTCTAGCCAGCTTTTCTTAATTGAAACTATCCCATCTACCTTTGGCCTCTGGGCTTTTATCTTTCTCTGTTTCTGTACAGATTTCTTTCCTTCTTCCTCTGTGTCTGGTTGTGTGACTGGGTGCCTGACCCCTGATGGCCTCTCCTCATTCTCCTTTTCTTGATCCTCTATCTTTTTATTTCTCCTCCTATTTATTCTCTCTGCCTGCCAGCCCCGCCTATCCTTTCTCTTGATTTGCTATTGGCCGTTCAGCGCTTTATTAGACCATCAGGTGTTTTAGACAGGCAAAGCAGCACAGCTTCACAGAGTTAAACAAATGCAACATAAAAGAATTTGCATCGCCAGGCGGTGGTGGCACACTCCTGTAATCCCAGACTTGGGAGGCAGAGACAGGCGGATCTCTGTGAGTTCGAGGCCAGCCTAGTCTACCAAGGGAGTTCCAGGACAGGCTCCAAAGCTACAGAGAAACCCTGTCTCGAAAAACCAAAAAATAAAAAAAGAAAAAAAAAGGAAAAAAGAAAAAAAAAGAATTTGCATCGTGAAACAAATGTCCCACAGCATGAACAAACGTGACACATCTTCAGCTTATAATCTACAACAATGCCCTGCCCCACACCGCACTCCACCTGTTTTCCTGTCACTGAGATGACACAGAGACGTCCCTGTGTCCTATTCCGGGGAAGAGAATCCAGTTAGCACCAGCCTTGGGTGATTCAAATGAACTTGTCACGGGTGTCACCAGTACTATTAGTCAGACATATTTTTTAGAGAAACAACTGATAGAATTAATATATATTAGCTGCAGAGTGGTGGCGGCGCACACCTTCAACCCCAGCACTCAGGAGCGGAGAGGCAGGCAGAGCCCTGTGAGTCTGAGGCCAGCCTGGTCTACAGAGAGAGTTTCAGGATAGCCAGGGCTACAGAGAGAAACCCTGTCTCAAGAAAAAAAAAGTTAAGAGAGAAAAGAAAAAGAATTAATATATATTAAAAGGATTTAGGGACTGGAGAGGTGACTCAACAGTTAAGAGCACTGGTTGCTCAATACTGAGGACCCGGGTTTGATTCCCAGCACCCACATGGCAGCTCACAACCTTCTGTAAGACTAGTTCAAGGGGACCTGGTGCCCTCTCTGATCTCTGTGGTCACCAGGCACTAATAAGGTGCAGAGACAAAACACCCACACCCACACATAAAATAATTTCTGGCCATCCATCCTGGTGCTAACAGCCGAGAGGATTCCTGGGGAGCCACTACTTTTCAGTCCACATCAGAGGACTGAATTTGAGGGAGCTGGGCTCTGACGAAGGCAACAGACAGCTGTGGCTGTGTTCGCCAGCAAGAGGCGTGGGCAAGCAGGCAAAATGCGAAAGCTCTCACCCCAACCTCCATACAGCTGGGCCACTGCTGGAAGGCGACACCCGCATTTAGGAGGTCTTCCCAGTTCAGATTTAATCGAGAAAGCCCTCACAGGTGTGCCCAGAGGCTGGCCTCTCAGTTGAAGCCAGATCCAGTCAGGTTGCCAACCAAGATAAACGGTCACAGCTTATCTGCAGAGACACCTTGTTCCTCGTGTGCATAGGCGGATAAGCTCCACCGACAGGAATTTCTGGCTCACAGATAGGTACGTTGGTAATTCTGACAGCTGTAGCTAAATGACCTTCCATTGATACTCACGCTGGCCAGGCGCCAGCTTCCCACATCCCTACAACAAACTGGCCGGTGAAAATCGCTGTCCTCCTGTGTCTGTTTTCATTTAGTTACTTGTTTGATTCATCTGGACAAAACTTTTTCTATTACTTTTGTGTGCCACAGCGCGAGTGTGGAGGACAAAGAACAACTTTCCGGAGTGTTTTCTCTTTTACCATGTGGGTGGAACTCAGGTCCTGAGGCTTGGAGCAGGTTACCTTTTCAACCAACTAATCAGCCCTTGTTTTCTTCTTAGGGAGACAGGGTCTTATACAACCAAGACTAGCCTCAAAGTCCATATGTAGTTGAGGATACCCGAACTTCTGATCCTCCTGCCTCCACATGCCAAGTGCTAAGATTCCAGGTGCATGCTAGCACAACCAGCAATCCTGTGTTTAAAACCTTCATTTAGATTTACTTACCTTTCTTTATGTGTGTAAATGTTTTTCTGCATGTATGTGCACCATGTGGGTACTTCAAAGGTCTGAAGAGGGCGCTGGAGTTACAGATGGTTGTGAGCCCCATGTGGGTGCTGGGAACGGAATCTGGGTCCTCTGCAAGAACAAGTGCTCTTAGCCATCTCTCCAGCCCCAATATTGTATTTTAAGTGGGCCTGCATTCATGCATTTCTAGGCAGTCCCCCGTTTCTGGGGAGCTGGCTCATGCCTTTTGCCTATTTTCTGTGTGGTTGTTGGTTACTTTCTAGTGATTTGTCTTCATTTCTCCGCATTTTGTTTGTTACTCCCATTTCCTCTTCCATGTCAATATTGTGTTTTCTTTCTTCCTTTTTCCGTGTGTGTGTATGTGTGTGTGAACATGCACACAACTCTGGGAATGGTGCTTGGATCCTCTGCAAAAGCAGCCAGTGCTCTCCACCATCTCTGGGTTTTATGTAATTTCTTATATTTCTTTCTAGTACTTGTCTGGTGTGAGCGTTTGCATCTCGCTCCCACTCCATCTGGCCCTGTGTAGGAATGAGGTAGGGATCCAACTTCCCCTCCCCCTCACGGTCCCCTAGTCGCCTCCACACCATGTAATGAATATTCATCTTTCCCCACAGATCTGCAACACATTTTTATTATATACTGAACTTCTACATATACTTCGATGTCTTTCTGGACTCCATCCTGTACCAGGAAATTTAACTACTTGCTGTCTTCTGCCCTTTCCAAAGTGTGCCTGCCAGAGCTCGAATTAACCCTAGCACTCAGGAGGACTCAGGAGACAGAAACAGGCAGAACTCTGTGAGTTCCAGGTTATCCTAGTCTACAGAGTGAGATCCTGCCAGAAGAAGAAAGAAGAAGGAGGAGGAGGAGGAAGAGGAGGAGAATAGGGGAGGAGGAGGGGGAAAGAAGAAGAAGGAGGAGGAGGAGGAAGAGGAGGAGGAGGAAGAGGAGGAGAAGAGGGGGAGGAGGAGGAGGAGAAGAGGGGGAGAAGGAGGAGGAAAGAAGAAGAAGGAGGAGGAGGAGGAAGAGGAGGAAGGAGGAGGAGGAGAGGGGGAGGAGGATGAGGAGGAGGAGGAGGAGGAGGAGGAAGAAGAAGAAGAAGAAGAAGAAGAAGAAGAAGAAGAAGAAGAAGAAGAAGAAGAAGAAGAAGAAGAAGAAGAAACAAAACCAAACCCCAAAACCCAAAACACACATACACAAAACAGCACCTGCTTGACCTTCAGAATTGGCTAGTGTTTGGAGGGAAAAAATAATGTTTTTATTTAGAGTTCATCAACTGTTTACGTTGTTTTTAGAGCTTTGGCATCCTTATAATGATCTCAGTTAACACTGAGGGGTTGAGGAGAGCCAAGGGGTAGGGAACTTACGTAGGTTGTACAAGGCCCTGGCTGTGATCTCCACCACACACGCACACACACACTCACACATACACACCCTTGTGTTAGTTTCATTGTTTTGCTTTTTAGACAGGTTCTCCTTGTGTAGACCAGGCTGACCCGGCATTCACTGAGATCCACCTTCCTCTGCTTCCTGAGTGCCGGGACTAAAGGCATGCACCACTATGCTTGACTGCACACGTAAAATTTTTTAAATTAAAAATAATAAAATATTTTTTTAAAGAATCATTTAGAGAATGGTAGAGGGGCATCCGACCTCCTCCTCTGGCCTCAGTGCACACATAGGAGGCTCGTGCTAGCATGCATGTGTGTATAACACTCACACAGCACAGGAAAAGGAAACAAACAGATGTGCTTGGTAAAGGCCGGGTCACAGGGACACATCTGGTTATTCCAGAATTCAGATGGCAGAATGATTCCAGAAGTTCAAGGCCAGCCTGGCCTACAGCGTTCCAGGCCAGCAAATGTTATACAACAAGACCTGGTCTCAAAAGAAAGAAAAATGCTTCTTGAATATTCTAGCACATGTATTGATTTCTAACTTCAGGAGGTTACACGACACTTTGGGCTCAAACAAACCAACAAAATAATAACTAAATAAACTTTGTTTATACATTTCTACTGTGCTGGGATTAATAGGACCCTTGCACATGCTGGGCCAGAAATCAAGCTGCCTTGATTTTGCTTCTTTCCTTCCTTCCTTCCCCACCCCCAACTCTCTGCACAGGGCAGCCCCGGCCTGAACTGGCATCCTCTTCGCGCAGCCTCCCTGGTGCTGGCTGGAGGCCTGAGTCACCGCTATGCTCAGCTTCCTTCTGATTTTCCCTTTGTCCTCCCAGAGCTGGGGATACAGCCAGAACCAGGCTAGACAAGTGCTATGCCACCGAGCCACCCCCAGCCCTAGGCCCCCAGATTCTTCTCTCTGGAAACAAGTCACTGACCCAGTGCTCTGGGGGGAGGGCAGGGTACATACAATCTTTGAAATTCTTCTGAGAGAAAAATAAGTTTATTCTCTTGGGATTGTTTGCATATTCTAGCATTTTCATCAGTGTGGACTTACGGATCAGTTTTTGTGTTTGTTTTTTGGTTGTTATATATTTGTGTGCATGTGTGTGGGGTCAGCATGCACACGTGTGAAAGTCAACTCCATCTTTTTTTTGAGATGGTATGTCCAAGCCTAGGATCCTCCTGTTCCCCCTCCACATGGGATTACAGGCACACTGCCTCACCCAGCTTTTGATGTGGAGCTGGGCATCGCAGCTCAGGTCCTCAGCCTGCAAACACTTTGCTGACTGAGCCATCCTCCCAGGCCTCGTTTTGTTCTTGCTCTCCAGCCTAGACAGGCCTTGAACTCAGGATCCTCAGCCTCAGGCTCCTGTGTGCTCAGCTCACGAATACCTGAGCAAGCCGGCCACATCATTGTACCTCCGCTGGAAGGGCTCCAGGCCCCAGGAGCCCTTTCCTGTCCTACTCTGTCCCTTTGACATACCATCCTTGTGCTAATTTATTTGTTTTGGCATTTCCTTTTTTTCCTGACTGCCCAAGCTATTCTGGGCTGTGTTTGTCCTGTCCCAGCCTTACAGCAGGCCATTTCTCAAAGAGCCTGGTTCCTGTCATTGAACACAGAGTACGGAACCGAGCTCTGGATCTGAATGTGCGCCTTACTATTCAGGGTGTCACTTAGGTCCTCACGACTGACAGAACGGGAAAGCCTGGGTGCCCGCTCACCATGTAGACACAGCATCCTGCGGCCGCGTCCTTACGTATGAGATGGAATTGTTTTCTCTGGGAAGATTTTCGTTCCCTAATCTTATTGTGTCCCACAACTCTATGAGGTCCGGACTAGGAATTTTAATAATTTAAACTTATTTTCCTAAGTATTTATTTTGAGACAGGGTCTTGCTATGCAGTTCCTTGTGCTCTGGGGTTACCCATGTATGTGACCACCATCAGTGGGGTTACCGTCCCTTTGAGAGAGGTGGGAACCGAGGCTCTGAGGGCTTGAGCAGCCTGCAGAGACGACACAGCTCTGGGAGGAAGATCTGCCTGCTGAGGGCTCTTCAGCACCTGAGCTGACTCTTTGTCCCTTCAGGAGGGTGAGGCCACCGTGGTTGAGAACATAGTGCCTGGTGTCTGAGCAGTAGGGGACCCCCATTTAACGCTCAGGGGGGTGAGTACGAGCTGGGACAGCTGGTGTGGTGTCATGATTGTAGGCAGAACAATGATGTGGCCTGGGGGAGCCTAGGCCAAAGGCCCCTCAAGCTGATGCAGGCTGAACCCCAGGGAAACACTGGAACTGGGCTCCCCAGAAAGAAACCATATGGTGCAGGTCAATAGGATAGATCTGAAGATATGTCTTAAAAAAACAGAGTGTGACCTTCACATTGCTGCCTGAGAGGCGAGGGCAGCAAACTGGGAAAGGGAAGGGCCTCCCAGCCTGGCTTGCTCAGCTACTCCCCAGGCCACTCCACTATCTGGGGCTTTGTTTCTACGGGCTTAGCTTAGGTGACATGACAGCCTCCCTCTGGCTCAGATGGGCAGAGAGCTGAGCTCAGCTCTTCACTACACCAGTCTGGATAAGTGTGAACTGCTGTTGGTAACTCTGGTGTGCAAGGGATTTGTGGGGTCCTGGGGGCCTTCCCAAGGATAGCATCTTCCACGGTTCTAGGAATACGCAGGCCAGGTATAGCACTGCACACGTGACCTCAGCGCTCAAAAGACTGGCGCAGCATTAAAATTTTGAGGCCAGCCAGGCCAAAAACAGACATCTGGGCTGTGGTTGCACACGCCTTTAATCCCCGCCCTTGGAAGGCAAAGGCAGGCAGATCTCTGTGAGTTTGAGGCCAGCCTGGTCTACAGAGCTAGTTCCAGGACAGGCTCTAAAGCTACAGAGAAACCCTGTCTCGAAAAACCAAAATCAAACCAAAACAGATAAACACTGGCTTCAACGTCTCACTGGGGGCCAGACCTGCCCCCACAATGTCGCTAGCGACTCCAGAGGAAGCCCACCATGGGCACTCAGCCACAAAAAAGGAATCTGACGTTTTAGTTTTAGGGAACTCCAGCGCTGGGCCCTAAGACACACACAGCCCCAAAGACCAGCCTGGTGTCTGCCCTGCTCCCCGCCCTGTGGTAAGAGGAAGGGAATTTATCTACTCGCTTTGTTTCTGGAAGCAGCTCGTAAAACCCAGAAGCCTGAAAACCTTTAAACGGAAGAGGAGTCATTCTAGGGAAACTCAGCAAGAAGGGGAAGGGGGCGGGGAGCCAGCTGTCACTCGTCTGAATGTGAAGGCCTAGACTGTCGCCGCTGTACAGTCCCTAGCGGCTGGAGCGGGAAGGAGCCAGACCAGGCCTAGGTTCGCTCCGGGACAGGAAGATAATCCAGCCTCCAAGCACTACCCCTGGCAGCTGACACCTGCTTCCTGTGGGAGGGTCTGCATTCTCCCCCTTCACAGGTTAGTTTCTCCCTCCCTTTCTTCCGCTAGTGGGTGCACGGTCAGAGCCTTTAGAGCCCTAGTTCTAAGTACTTCTAGAGCCTTCCGGCTAGACTTGCAGTACTTGTTGAATAGGTGACTGAATGACCGCCTTGGTTAGGGGGAGGTCACGTGTCTGCTTTTCGCAGTATCTGGGTGGAGGGCAGAGGCTTGGAAGTTCTTCCATATGTGTGGAGATGGCAGAGCCAGATGGAGGCTGGGCAACCCAGACTTTCCAAACTGTCGGAGGAGCTTCGGTGCTTGCCCCGTTTGGATGGCATGATGCCTCCCTCTGAGGGATTCTATGCAGTAACCCGTGAATCTGGATCTGTTTCTGCATCTCCAGCCTCTTGAGGCAGTGGTTTGGGGCTGAGCTTCTGAGCAGAGATTTGTGTGCGGGCTCAAACCCTTCTGTCCCCACCTCCCCTTAGGCTAGTCCTCTGAACCCTGTTCTTCTGGTCATTTGCCCTCGTGGGTGTAAAGAAGGTGGAAGGGTCTCAGAGGAGATGCAGGTTCGGACTAGGGTTCCGCTGTTCTTACTTGGGGACGCCCCTCTCCAGCCTCAGTTTCCTCCTCCCTAAACCAAGAATACCAGGTTAAGGTTTCAGGTTCAAAGATGACGCAGGGTAAAGCTCAGAAAAGGACTTGGCGCTTAGGGTCTCAGGCCATAGGAGGAAGCCTTGAAGCCACGGGTCAACGCTGCTGGCGGGGACGGAGATCCAGGAGATTTGTCCAAGGTCACTCAGCCCGAGGCCGGGTCTGACCCCAGGTGGCCTGATTCCCGGGACCTGGGCTTGGCCAACAGCCAGGTTGCAGCTAACGGTGTTGGAGGAGAGGGAAGGTGGCGCCCAGAGGCTTCTGTTTCAGAACGGTTGAGGGGAGCACGCTGTCCCCTGGGGGACTAGGCACTAACGGGGCTGCAGACAATGAGCCCTGACCCTCCCCGGGAGGGGCGGGGCGGGCGGTTACCTCATCGCCGCCTCCGAGAGGCCCTGCTCGCTCGCTTGCTCGCCCGCGCGGCCGGCTGGGGCGGCGGCTCCCGGCGCCGGAGCGAAGAGGACAGAGCTGCGGGCGGGGGCGGGTCTGCGCCGCGCCGGGTGCGCTCTCCCAGCGGGGCTGCGGGTTCGTCTGCCCGCTCGATCCTCGGGCCTGGCCTCTTACTGCCCAGGTGCTGCAGGCGGCGCGACGCGGGTGTCTTCGGCAGGGCGCGCACGGCGCGGTGCCGGCTCATGAAGCTCCCCGGCACCGGGCGCGGGGGCGCGGGCCAGCCATGGGCGGCAGCCTGCGTGTGGCTGTTCTGGGTGCTCCGGGAGTGGGCAAGACTGCCATCATCCGCCAGTTCCTGTTCGGTGACTATCCCGAGCGCCACCGGCCCACAGATGGTCCTCGCCTCTACCGGCCGGCCGTGCTACTCGACGGCGCTGTCTACGACCTGAGTATCCGCGATGGTGACGTCGCTGGCCCTAGCTCAAGCCCCAGAAGTCTCGAGGTAGCGGTTCGAAGGTGGCCAGGCGTGTGTGTGTGTGTGTGTGCTTGGTGCCCACGTGCGTGTCCACGTGGACTGACCCAGGGCGCCCCAGCGTGTTACGGAATTAAAGAGTATGTCTTGCTGTACCGCATGGGAGCCTCCTGCACTAGCCTAGAGGCACCCGTGACTGTTTCTTGTCACCGTGAGTTCTGGTGTCTTTCTTGCCTGCCTGGGCTGGTGGCGTGTGGCACAGTACTGTCTGAGCTGAGCCGCTGTGATAGACTGAGCCAGACATAGATACAGGAGCATCTTTTCTAGAGGGGGTCAGTGCTCCCTCATTCCTGTGTCCTGGATCAAAAACTCAGTGATTTGTGCAAAGTCCCAGACAGACTACTAGTCTTTGGCGCTGGATGCCTTTGAAGACTTCTCAGAGGGGTTGGCAGTCGAGCAACACCTGGGAGGCTAAATGGATAAAGGAAGCCGTAAGAATATTGCAAGGGGAAAGAGCAGCAGGTGCTTAGGCCAGAGGCTTCACCTGTTCAGCTGCACCGGGACAGTCACAACATCTGCTGGCTGGTGGAAGGCCGATTCCGGGGTCCGCACCTGGCAATTAGAGTAGCAGTAGTTGTATAGGTTGCGGGGATATTAGTCTGACCGGAGGTCCAGGACGGAGGGAGAGTTCGGGACTGACAAGATCCAGGCACGCCCGGAAAATCTAGACTGAGGGAGGGTGCATACAGTTTGGGAGGTGATGGGATCTGAGGAGGAACCATGGGGTTTTGGAGTATGTCCAGCTGTAAACCTCAGTCTCTACCCCCAGGAGTGGCCAGACCCTAAAGAATGGAGCTTGCAGGACACAGACGCCTTTGTGCTGGTTTACGACATCTGCAGCCCCGACAGTTTTGATTATGTGAAAGCCCTGAGGCAGCGCATAGCAGAAAACAGGTGAGACTTGGCTGGCGGTGGAGGTCTGCTTAGGGGAGCGGGCAGTTCTGGTTTGGGTGTTTTTGGATCATACTTTGTGCCCTTGAGGCCTCCCGCTGTATGAGGTCTTTGGAATACCCGGGGGTCTCTGGCAGTAGGAAGGGACCCGCCTGCATTTGTACACATGAGGAGGAGGCCACGGAGTCTCCAGCACTGCGTCTCTCATTTCCATCCGGCCTCCAGGCCCGCAGGCGCGCCAGAGGCCCCCATCCTCGTGGTAGGCAACAAGCGGGACCGTCAGCGGCTGCGCTTCGGACCTCGTCGTGCACTGGCCACTCTAGTACGCAGGGGCTGGCGCTGCGGCTACCTCGAATGCTCAGCCAAATACAATTGGCACGTGCTGCGTCTCTTCCGAGAGCTTCTGCGTTGTGCTCTAGTGCGCACACGTCCTGCGCATCCGGCCCTACGACTGCAGGGGGCGCTGCATCCAGCGCGCTGCAGCCTCATGTGACTGGAATGGACAGGGAAATCTCATAAAAGCAGGCTCCCACCCAGTTTCCTAGCCGACAGGCTTTTCTTTGAACTTGATTGGACCCAGCCAACTCCCAATCATTCAACAAGATCAATTTTATCTGACACCTTATTGGGTCACAATCGCTGATGGAAAGGACTTGAATATGAACATGGCTGGAAGCATTCGTACAGCTCCTGGCGCTTTATTGCAAATACCTTCTGGTTTTGGCTTTTTGAGACAGGGTCTCACGACATAGGCCTGACTGGCATTGAACTACAAAGATCCACCTGCCTCTGCCTCTCCAGTGTTGGACTATTGGAGCTACTTTTTAAGTCATGCCTTACCAGGTAATAAAAAACAATTTAAACGCACAATTTAAGGGTTTCTTGTTCTGGAATAGGCAGGTCGGAGCACTGAGGTTTGGCCTCAAGGCAGTTAACTCTAGAACCCCAGCATATAATGAAGGCTCAGTCCCCAAAAAACAGGAGCTGGAGCAAAACTTTACTGTCAGAGGTTCTGTTTACTGGACACCAGGCTGGCCCAGTATCCTCTAAGGCATTCAATAATATTAGTAATTAAATAGCAACACTCATCCCTGAAACCGGAATGTACAACAGGTGTCTCATTGTGCCATGTGGTCCCGTGGGGTCTGGTCCCATGAGGTCTGGTGCTCAAGAGGTGGAAGGGGGTCCCTGATGCAGAGGGTAGGTTAAGGCCACAAAGAAAATGGAATGGGGTATGGGTGTGGCTGAGCCGGTCCATCACATTCAGGAATCTGGTTGGGTCCTTGGGGTGACCGACTGCAGGGAATGCCAAGCCCCGAGCTCCATGGGTCCTGATGGGCGGCGGGGTCCCCGAGGTGTGGGGATTCGTGAGGGTTTACGGTCTGGTTGTGTGTCCATCCGCCCCCTTGCCAAGGTCAGAGACGGTTCTGGGCCAGTTAGAGAGCTGGTTGCATCCACTGCCCCCCCTACAGCAAGGCAGGGGCTGCCTTCATCAGAGGAGCTGGACAGAGCTTGGCTGCGGGGTGTAGGCAGCCCATTGGCTGTGCGGCCTGATTCTCCGGGTTGGCCACACTTGCCACCCAGGACACTGAGTGATGAAGATGAAGAGCTGGACGAACAGTAAGCAGAGTCCGGAGCTGGGGGGTCAGGGGCTGGTCCCATGGGGGTACGGCTGGCAGCAGCCTCCAAGGCTCGGGAATTGGCCAAGAACTCCTCTTCCAGTCGCCGGAACAGCTGCTGCTCCTGCTGTGGATCAAGCTGCAGCGGTGTGCGGAAAACGCTGGCAGGTGTGGCAGCCAGCTCTGGGCTCGGGCTGGGGCCCCGGGAAGGCCGGGGCGCCGCAGGGCTGCGAGCACGCGGAGTCTGTGGGGTGCTCCTTCCAGAACCCCCCGGCCCCCCGCCCCCCCTGCCCCGGGCTATCCACGAGTGCTGCCCGTCTTGGTCCCTCCGCACCATCAAGACCGCCTGTTCCTCGCGGCTCTGGCTACGGGCACGACGCACGGGGCTGGAGGCCGAAAGCTGAGCGCCTCGGCCTCCAGGGGTCATGCGGGGCCGTCCCCGGTCCAGCCGGTCTCGAGACTGGCTGCGAGGGGTGGGCGGCCGTCTCGGGGAGGCGGGGAGGCCAGAGGTCAGCCGGTGGCTGGGCTGCTCCCTCCTGAAGCTAGTGGCCATGTCGTCGCTGCGGGCACCCAGGGAGCCGCTCTTGGCCGAGGAGGCTGAGGAGGAGTCACTGTCCCCGGAGTAGCGGCGGGAGCGGGGGAGGGGGGGCAGCTGATCTCGGGGCCTGAGGCGGGGAGCGAGAGAGATGTGCATCACTGGCGCGGGTGGAGAGAGCTGGTGAGGCTTGGGCTTGGCCAGGGGACTTCCAGGACAAGTGAGTATCCCGGGTGAGGCCGCTACTCCCCGCCCCAGGTTTCCGAAGTCTGGGTTGGACCGGCCACCGCCTGGAGCCCGCCCCAGCTGTGTTGTTGGTTTGTCTGGGTTACCATGGAGATGGAAAGCCAGGCCCGCCCCCACGCACGGGAACTTTTCCCAGGGTGTGAGTCACCGCACCCAAGCGGACGCCCCTCCCCCACCAGCCCCGGTAGCTTCTCTGCCTTCCAGCTTCTCACCTGAGCGGGACCTCAGGCCCCTCCTTTGTGCTTCGCAGGCTGATGGGGGTCATTTCTGGCCGGGAGCCCCGGCGTTCACTCCCAGGGACTGGACTACCAGGGCGGGGACTAGGAGTGGGTGATCCCCTTCGTGGGGAGAAAGTCCCGGCCCTCTGTGAGGGCAGACGGTGGGCTGTGGGGATGGATGCTGCGGGTGAGCGGCAGGGCCTCAGAGACCAGTCCTTCCCTGCCGGTGGCCCACACTCCCACCCGGCACTTACCAGTGGACGAGCAGCGGCATGGGTCATGCTTGTCTAGGTAGTGCTCCAGTGTATCCCAACCGCCACCCACGCGAACCATCACGTGGCTCCTCAGCACCTGCAGGTCAGAGGGCAGGTTAAGCGGGCCTCCTGGACACGTCCTGGGTGGCTAGACTTGGCTTTTCCGTCCCCACTTACCCTCACAAAGATAAGCAAGCTGGAGTCTCCTACTCGGTACTTCCCCTCCGAGACCTTGATCATGGGGAACTGGTCTGGGCAGGTGCAACGACCCAGGATCTCCCTCACCTGAGGCCAAAGACCAGAGGCTGAAGGTCAAGGATCAAGTCCCTCCTTCTGGGGCTTAACAGCAGCAGGACAGGAGGAAGTGCCCACTCCCTCCCACACAGGACCTTTTGCCAGCTCACTGGCTCTGAGAACTCTTGAGAGTTCTGGAAGCCAACCAGAGAGGATAGGGCTGCAATCAGGTCAGGGACTGTTCTCTGGAAGAAACTCCCTGAGAAGCCTTAAGCCCAGGAGAGTCCTGGAGCCATCCACAGCCAGGCCAGGATGCGCACAGGAGGCCCATGCTCCCATCTGAGCATCCCAACCAGGGGCACCATGTGGAACACACGCACCGCACCGACAGGCACAGAGGCCTGACAAGCACGCATGTCAATGGAGGCCAGGCCGCGGTGACAAGCTGGCTCTGTGGGAGTCTATCCTCCCTACCAACAGAGGCGCCAAAGGGAATGGGCAGGTGGGGCCTTGGGTGACCCAGGCCCGGGCTGGGGGTGGGTGTGGACAGCAGCCACACAGCGCCTGACTCTTAGAAAGGCACATCGTGGTCCAGAGCTCCTGATAAGAAGGAAACTCTCGGTCCAGCTGCGGGGGCTGCGGGGGGGCGGCAGGGACACCTAGGTCTTGGGAAAGGAGGAGGGAGCTGGAAGCCTGGACCTCCTATGCTCCAATAGCATTTCCTGTTCCCAGCAGCAGCTAGGCTTTCCATCTGGGCACCAGAGCTGAGGTCTCCCCAGACACCGTTTGCACCTAGCCTAGGCCGGGGGCAGCAGGCGCTTAGCCTGAGGTCTGTCTAGCACCCGTGTGCCAAAAGATGCCCCAGTCAGTCCTCCAAATGAAGCAATGCACCAAACTGTGTTGCTGCTGACTGAATACAAAAAGAAGAGCTCATGCCAGAAGCTGGGCTTTTATCTGCTCAGACACAGCTGGGCTGTGTGGTCTAACTCTGCCTCTCTGGCCTTATCCAGTTTTTTGTGTCCAGGTATACACCCGGCAGTCACCATACGTACCACCCTTTCTGTGGGGCAGGCTGCAGAGAGTGGGCCCCCGGAGGCTCAGGGATGGGATGGGCATTAGCTCTGCCATCTGGTCCCCAGGTGAGGAGGGTGGGCAGGGGCCACCCAGTGTATGTCTCAGAAGACTCACCAGCTCATCGAGGTTCCGAAGGTCATTGGGTGTCATACGGGGTGTGCGCGTGTGAGTCCCGGATGCAGCGACAATTTCAGTGGTACCCTCTTCAGCAGCAGGGACGCTGAATACCTGAGGGGCAGCCTGAAGCTCCTGCTCAATTTCCTGCTCAAACTGTACCAGCCTCGGGGCTAGCAGGCCAAGGCGCGCCCCGCGCCGGGCCACCTCCAGCAGGCACAACACCACACTCTTCTCGTTCTTGCGCAGCACCAGGTCCTCGGTTTCAAACATGAGCACTTCAGGCACCCCCAGCTCGGCCCGGCACCAGCCGATGAAAGTGGCCACGTTGTCTCGGGCCAGGAAGGAGCCAGGCGCCACACTGTGTGCCTGGAAAGCTACACCTCGGGTTGGGCGGGCAGCAGCCAGAGCGCGGGCAGCCTCGGTGACAGCGTTGGCATGTTGGCACAGGGTTGTGCCTGTGGCCAGCCCTGTGAGGAAGCCATCACCACTACCGGGTAGACCTAGACCGTACAAGGCATTGAGCCAATCGGCCAGGTCTTCCTTCATGGCTTCCACGTAGGCCTCACTGGATCTGAAGGGCCGCACACTCTTGGCCGCAGAGCCCGCGATGCCCGCCACTGGGTCCGCCATGCCCAGGGCCAGTGGAGTCACTGTAGGCAGGAGACAAAGGTCAGGATTGCCGTGGAGACCCGCATGGACTCTCCCTCTGCAGCCTGCCACTGTGGCTACAGTGCCATGGCCTGCTCCAAAGCGCTCAATGAAATTCACACCATCTTACTGTTTGTTTGCTGTCTGGCTCTGAGGGGTGGCTGGCTAGGGCCAGGCTGGCACCCGCGGGGAGAAACGCCACTTAAAGACATGTGGGCAGGGAGGGCCAGGAGAGGGGCCTCGCCCAGGCAGGACCACAGAGGGGCAGTTTCCACGGCTCAGCCCAGAGCCCTCACGAAGTCCCCGCCTTTTCCTCACCCCTCCGCTAAGGGCCGCGCCACCGGCTGCGCGGCGACGCTATCTCCATTCTACAGATGAGGAAACTGAGGCGCAGAAAGGGCAGGCGTTGGCAGAAGGTCGCGGAGCAGTGGGTGGAAGAGTCGGGTCGCCCAGGCAGGCTCTGCCTTCTGGGAGAAGCCGTCCCCGGCCGGTGCCTGAAAGACCCGGACTCCGAATGAGCCCCGCGAGCCTCCGCAGTGCTCGCGGCCTGGTCCAGAGAGGGTGCGTGGCCGGTCAAGGTCACACAGCCCTGAGAAGCGGAGGCCCCGCACCGCCCGGCCCACCTCCGGGCACCCAGGACAGGGGTCCTGGGAGTCCCCGCGCTCACCTGGCTCACCTCGCCGCCCCGCGGAGCATCGCCCCGGCGGGGCCGGAGCCGGGTCGCGCCGCCGCACACAGGCGCCGCCCGAGCTCGCAGCATCCCGGCGCCGGCTCCGCCCCGCCCCCCTGGAATTCGGATCCGGCCAGGAAGGGGCGGGGCCGCGCTCTTAAAGGGGCCGCGCCCTTCTCGACCCTTAGACCCCCGAGGCGGGCGAAGATGCCTTCTTGACAATCTTTCACTCTTGATCTGCCACCTCCTCAGTCCTGGATCTCCCGAGGAGGAGTTCGGACTCTTTTAGTAGTCCTCCTCCGCGACAATGGCCTTCCCGGAAGCGATAGGAGCCCGGACTGCAGAGTCACCTCCTTCCCTGGTGGACCTCTGCAGGCCAGATAACCCGATGCCCTTCCTCCAGGATGGCCTAGAGACAGTAGTTTAGGGGACCAGGACATTGGGGCTCAGGGATAGGCAGGTGGGTGCGGGTTAGGCTACGGAGGGGGCGTGGCAGGGGCAACTCCACGCCTGAGGAGGAGCGCGGAAGATCTGGGGAATCCTGCCCCCTACTGTCGCCCAACGGGCTGGGCACTGCCTGCTACTTGAATGGCCACAGCTTTCATAAAGCTCCCACTGTGCTCCCTAGACTTGTAGACTGTGGAATCACCTCTAGGAAGGGCATCTCCAGGAGAGTAGCTGAGGGAGTAGCAGCTTGATCGTGACTGTTACACTCTCAAGGATCACAGGCAAGGATCACTGTGTGCCAAGTCTCACCCAGCTCAGTTGTCAGGAAAGCAGCCCCTGGTTTGAGAGAGGAAGAGGTACTGAGGAGAAGAGTCTGGAACCTGCGGGTGTGTGGAAAAACTGTAATTTTAACTCGGGTCAAGGAAGGAGGTGAAGGAGGAATCTGGGAGATATCTAAAGGAAGAGTTTTTCACACTGAGGGAGCCTGTCTCAAAAAAGAAGGGAAGGAAGGAAGGGGGGAAATAGGGAAGCAAGGGGGTAGGTTTGCAAGGCTGGAGTGGTAGAGACATGAGGGCAGGTCATACAGGACCTGTGCTTTTCAAAGGACATTGACATTTTAGATGGGGCTTAGTATTATTATATTGTTATTGCTGGGCGGTGGTGGCACATACCTTTAATCCCAGCACTGTTGGGAAAGAGCTGCTAAACAGCAACCAGCAGGGAGGGAGGGAGGGAGGGAGGGAGAGACTGGAGGTGGGGAATTGGATATGGAGACTAAATACTAAGTGAAGGAATTGAGAAATGACCTGGTCTAGAACAAGCAGTAAGGAGCTATCGTACCCAGCAATAATCTTCTACACAGACACTTTTTATTACATCTCTGTGTGTGTGTGTCTGTGTGTACACGCATGCACACATGCCAGGATATGTATGGAAGGCAGGCTTTTGGGAGTTTTTTCTGCCTTGCACCATGTACAGTCCTGGAGATTGTAGCTTGGTGGCAAGAGCTCTTATCTCTTGAGTCGTTTTGCCAGCCCCATATGAGTTTTGTAGATCTAGAGAAACTGAAGACTGGGGAGGTTGAGGTAAAAGTGCAGCCAGCAGCTGTGCAGGAATTTGACTCCTCCTCCTCCTTCAGGGTTCTGGACACAGGAGAGACGCATGACAGACTGAGGTACAGATACCACAAAAGTTCAGTTTTTATTGGAGTTACGTACAGGAGCAGAAATGACTCAAAGACATCAGCATCACCAAAGCCCGTCCAGCATGAGTGATGGCTCACAGAGCTGGGAACCTGGAGCACACTGCACAGCCTGCCACAGGTGCCTCAGTTGCTCTAAACCTCTTCTAGGCAGCTAGCTCAGCGGGTTTCTACTTCTTTCAGGTCTCCTTTCAGCTCAGCTTGTCTCAGAGTCTTCTTTGCAGCCTGACTCTGCTTACCCTGGTGGGGAGAAAGGAGCCTAGTGAATTTGGTCTGTTTCAGGGACTTCCTGAAGCTATTTTGAGTTATCTTCTTGCTTAAAAATAGGTTCCTTGGAGAATGGAATGTTTCAATCTTTTTAAAAATATTTATTATATATACAGTGTTCTATCTGCATGTACACTTGCAGGAATCAGATCTCATTATAGATAGTTGTGAACCACCATGTGGTTTTGGGACTTCAACTAACCCAGGTGTTCTGGTAAAGGAGCCAGTGCTCTTAACCTCTGAGCCATTTCTGCAGCCTGGAATGTTTCAATCTTGAAACTGCTTCTTAGTTAAGCTCACTAAGCCTTAATGGTTTCATCTGTAAAATAGGACTGTAGTCATCACTAAGAGTTAAAAATAGTACTCGGGTGAGTTCGAGACCAGCCTGGTCTACAAAGCTAGTTCCAGGACAGGCTCCAAAGCCACAGAGAAACCCTGTCTCGAAAATAAAAATTAAAAAAAAAAAAAAAAGTACTCGGTGTGGCTTGGTGATGTCTACCAACCTTCTGAAGGGAGGAGCAACAAAGACAACTCTTTCAGTCCCTTGAGCTGGGGCTTGTTTGTGTCTTGCTCCTCACCGCAGCCTTTAACATTGGGATTCCCTGACATGGCAGCAGTGAATGCAGACCTCATGGATGTGACCAGAACACTGGAGGACCATGATCAAGGTAGCCAGCTCAGGGCCACTGTTGTAGCCTTGGGTTTCTTGCAGATCCTACACATACAGCAGAATCATCTAGAACAACAAAAGGGTTGTGTTCTGAGATGCCTCAAGGGACAATAATCTTGAGGCAATGGCTCCTGGTATGAACACATGACCATTTTCCTATTTGTTTTGCAGTAGGGCCCATGTTTCCTAGCTGGCCTTCAACTAAACAGTATGGCAATTTTATTGCACTCACTGTGTGTATGAACATGACCAGCTTCCTGTATTCTGTAACAGAACAAAGCAAAGCAAAGGCTTAAGGCAGTCCCCTTGAGTGGTACCCCTACATCCCTCAGAACTGAGGCAGAATGGGATGGCAGGGAAGTTAACTGCTGCCCTGAATTCTGATTGCACTGAGGGATACTCCCAGCCTCTTCCCACATGACCCCACTTTTGTCAAGACCTGTGATGTGTGGCCACAAGACTATTTCAGAAATTCTATTTGCTGTCCTTCCTTTCCTCCCTCCTGGCATCCATCGGTCTTATGGATTCAGAATCTATACTACCTGGGTGTTTAGGCACATCTCCAGTCAAAGTGTTCCACCACTGAACCCTATCCTATCTCCAGTCTTCAGTATTTGTGACCTCAATTCATGATTGTATTTTAGCCTCCTGAGTCCTGGCCAGAGTGTGCACCAACACACTTGATTAAATGCTAAGTTCTTTAACCTCTCCAATCAGGTGTTTGGAGTTAACACGTTAAGACATTTGACATGGTATCTGACAGCTGTCTGAAGGCACTGTGTGGTGCTTGACTGTAGTGATCAAGAGCAGGGTGTGGGTGAGGCACTAGTCAAGATCAGGTTTTGGGAAGGGTGGATCTGCCTCAGGCATGGCAGTTTTTAAATGTTTGGATGACCTTAAGCTGCTCTGGCCTCTGAGAAAAGGGAGCCCAGTTTGTGATGTCCAGGAATGTAGACTAATATGGAAAAGCTGGTGTGGGGTACTAATGGTTACTCTCCTGTCAAAGAACCAAGCCCTACTTCTGGTCAGACTGAAGCTGAGGAAGCTCTTGTAAGAAAGATGCCAACTGAATTACAAGTACAGGGTGGGGACCTGGCATGGTGGCTCAGACCTTCAATCCCAGCACTTAGGAGGCAGAGGTGGGCAGATCTCAAGTTCAAGGCCAGCCTGGTCTACACAGGGAAAACCTGTCTCAAAAAACTGAAAGAGGCAGGGTGAGAGATCAGCTGGGTGTGAAAGCCCTGAGTCAGGAAGGGGGCAGCAAAAAGGAACTAAGACTGACCTGTTGGCACTGCAGAGGACGCAGCGATTTAGGTCTATTGTCTCAGTGAAGACACTGAATGATCCTGTGGGCTTGGCTAAGTGGAGTTGGGATGACTAAAGGACTGATGGCTGGCTCAGTCTTCCAGAAGTAGGGGTGCAAACGATGCAGTAAAGCCTACCTTCCACCTCACTCTGTAGGCACAGGTTTCCAAAGGTTCACCCTTTCAAGAACATTCCTAAGTCAATTGTTCCCATCCAGTAAGGGCTGGAAAAAACTAAACAGGAGACTGCATTAACAGAGGCTGAGAAGGATGACAGTTTATAAACATTTGGAATTTTATTTAAAAAAAAAAATCACAACCATGAACATTGTTACAATTAGAGGCCCTCTTGGTTCTCCACAATGATACTGAGCATGCTCACAAGGGGTTCCCACTGTTAAGTCTTAAAACAACCATCTTTAAAAGGAAAAAAAAAACTCAGCACACTACTATTTAACTTGTTTTAATGTTTCTTCACAAATGGTGAAAATACTAAAGTACAGACAAGGAATAATCATAATGTTGTGGCCAACATTATAAATATGGAATTATAAATTTAAAACATTTTCTGGTTTAAAAAATAAATCTGGTCGTCAATGCAGCTCTGCAGGTCTCTTTAGTAGGGCCGGTCTCTACGTTCCTGACGGTGCTCGCCTCTGCAAAGTAAAGGGAGGCTTTAGTTAGAATGAGGAAGAAAGACAGAGCCCTATGAGAGCCCGGGTGCTCCAGGAGACTCACTGCAGCAGAGGCTGGCAAGGGCAGTGCTCTCCCCACCACATACTTATCCATTTTCCCAGGTCCTCCACGTCCGCCTCTTCTTCCTCCCATCTGTTCCATCAATGGTCCAGGAGGACCCCCAGGACCACCTCGTCTTCCTCCACCAAAGCCACCTCGGTCCATGCCACGGCCACCTCGGAAGCCACCTCTGTCTCCACCTCGGCCACCTCTGAACATTCCTCCAGGACCACCACGGTCCATAAGTCCACCTCTTCCTCCCCGCATACCACCAGGGCCGCCTCGGCCACGATCACCACCTAAGGCAGAAATAGTGGCAGGAGAGTCAGTCAGAAGAGTAGAGGCTGAGGCTCTGAGGACAAAGTGGTGGATCTGCTAATCCTTCTCCTAGAGCAGACACTACTCAATCACCAGGAAGCTGAGGGGCTCCAGGAAACCTCTACCTACCCGGAGGTGGGAAGGGTGGCGGGAGGAAGCCCTCAGGCTTGGGGGCCTTACACTGGTTGCATTCTGTTCTCCAGGCAAAGTTCTGGTTTCCGCAGCCCCTGCATAAAGTTGTACACAGCAGAAATTACCAACAGAACAGAGGGAAGTAGAAAGAGCCACACCATTCTATCCACAATCATGGGATTCCAGGCATGAAACACTAGGTCTGCACAAAGTCTCAGGCAGCGATGCACCCCAGCAGCTCAATCAGATCCATACCCTCAACAGTACTGCCCGAGTGGGAATGGGGTGACACCACTAGCAGGCTCTCAGTCTGCAGGGGGAGGTACATACGGATTGGGACACTGCCAATCTCCGGCTCGGTGCTGGACATTTCCTCCTCCAGAGGGGTTCCCTCGGGAGCCCCGTGGTCCTCGTGGGGGGAAGCCTCCTCTGTCTCCTCCACGGCCTCCCATGCGACCCATGGGCCCTCCAGGACCTCCTGGGCCACCAGGACCTGCAACAATAGTCAATAGTCACCTCTTCATTCCAACTTTGCTACAGGAAATTCTTCCACCGGGCCCAGAGTGCTGGCCATGAATGCTATTCTTTCTGTGTAATTCCATGTAGTCTCCAACTATGGCATTTTCATATAATGAAACTGACATCCAAGCAGAGGTTCTCTGGAAGGAACTTCCACCCCCTTTAGCCAGTTAACACAATAGTACAAACATGCAATGTTGGCTCAATGGTCTAGTATCAACTTTACACACCCTTTTCTTAATTTATTGCTCTATTAAGTTTCTCAAGGGCAAAAATTACTGGGGGGAAAAAAAACCAACCCTGTTTAAAAAGTAACAGAAAAGTAGCTAAAAGTGCCCGATTAATACCTCCACGAAGTGGTGGTGGCATCCCTCTGCCCTCACGAGGTGGCATGCCACCCCGCATGCTGTTCATCGGAGGCTTCTTTCGGGCAAGAGAAACTTTAAGTTTGCTTCCTTGAAAATCTTTTCCTGGAAAAAGATAATAGAACATCAGTGATCCTCACATTTCAACTCTTCTCTCTTCAAGCAGACACTTTACAACAAATTCCCCCTTATCGAACTTGTCTACCTCCGGAAGCATAAAAACCTGCTCTCTCAAATCTCTAGGATCTTTCCTGGTATGATTGGAGATATGTCACAGTTGGTAGGGTTTGTTTAACATGTACAAAGGTTTGGGTTCAATCCCTAGCTCTGTATAAGACTGAGCATGGTAGCTAGCTAGCTAATACTTATAATTTCAGTATTTGGAAGCAGAGTAGGCCTGGAAGATCAGGAAGCATAAGTTATCAATAGCCGCATGTGGAGTTTTGGCCAGCCTGGACTAGATGATAAGCCAGGAAAAAAAAATGGAGAGAACAAAGGCTGTTAAAGATATTTATTTAAGCAAGGTATGTGGCATACTCTTGTAATCCTAGCATATGGTAGAGAGACTGCCACATTTGAAACCAGCTTGCCCACACAATGAAAATGTTATTTAAAAGACATCAAAGGCCTAGGAATAAAACTCAGCACTCGTGAGGCAGAAGGATCTGAGTTCAAGGCCAGCCTGGTCTACACTAAGAAACCCAGTCTTGAAGATTCCCCGCCCCAAAGATGCAACTGCCCTAGCCTAATTATCAGAACTTGGTGCTGGCTGTTGAAACAATCAATGTACATTGGGGCAAAGACATTTTCCCTCCTGTGTATGTCTCTCTCATGGCGTTAGAAACCGAACCCAGGGTCTGTACACATTAGGTGAGCTTAAGCAAGGCAGCTTTGCAATAAAACACACATTAAAGGGATATTGTGACCCAGGGGTAGTGTCTGTGTGCTTTAACAGTCGAAGAGGAACATGATAAGCAACTTCTGTAGTAGACCATCTTAGTGATTCCTCCCTCCTCCTATACTGTGGTCCAGAAAAGGTTTCTGCATCTAGACTCTATTTTAATCGTTTCCAATATAGTATATGCTCTCCCGGAAGGTCACACACACACACACAACTGCTCTAAGTTCCTAAATATGCCTGAGTGAGCAGAATTCAGAGCAACAAGGAGCACATCATACCATCAAACCATTCCACAGCAGCCTTGGCAGTTGGCGGATCTTCATAGGACACTGTGGCATCACCTTTAGGCTTTCCTGTCTCCTTATCCAAGTAGATGTGGATCATGGGTTGCCCAGTTCTCTTGTTCATCTACAGATAAAACAATAATTAGGATGTGACTATAACACCCGAGCCTTAAAGAAGTTCATAGTTACAGGGCGGTGTACTCCTTTAATCCTAGCACCTAGACAAAGATAGGTGATCTGATCTCTGTAAATTCAAGGCCAGCCTGGTCTACAGACTGAGTTCCTGGACAGCCAGGACTACACAGATTAATCCTGTACCAAAACAAGCCAAACATTCACACACATAAACTGCTGACAAGCATTTCTGTCTTTTTTTGGGGGATGGTGCTGGATATTTTTCTAGACGGGGTTTTTCTGTGTAACCCTGGTGGGATTAAAGGCATGGGCTGTCACTGGCTGACCAAACATTTTTATCTCATTGAGCCATCTTTGACAGTATTAAGACTTAAAAAAGAATTATAGGTGGCCAGGCGGTGGTGGCGCATGCCTTTGATCCCAGCACTTGGGAGGCAGAGGCAGGCGGATCTCTGTGAGTTCGAGACCAGCCTGGTCTACAAAGCTAGTTCCAGGACAGGCTCCAAAACCACAGAGAAACCCTGTCTCGAAAAACCAAAAAAAAAAATAATAAATAAGTATGTATGTATGTATGTATGTATGTATGAGCCTTCAGAGGCCAGCACAGGGTGTCAGATCCCCTGGAACTTAAGTCATGGTTGTGGCTCACCATGTGCGTGCTGGAAACTGAACATGGTAAGGCAGCAAGTGCTCTTCATTACTTAGCCATGATGCAAACTGGGGATAGTTGCTCATGCCTATAATCTCAGCACTCAGAAGGGTGTGACAGAAGGATCATCACTGGTTCCAGGTAAAACTGGGCAACAGGGAGTGGGACACTGTTTCAAAAATCCTAAAATTATACATGTGTCAGTCAATACCATTTTTTGGTTTTGTGACAGGGTTTCTCTGTCTACCCCTGGCAGTCCTGGGACTGCTCTGTAGACCAGGCTGGCCTCCCAAGAGGCCACTGCCTGGCAATCAATACCATTTTTAAAAAACACAGGAAAGAATATAGCAAAAGTCATATAAACAAAACGTCATTTTAAAAAGATTTTATAGCCCAGAATGCCTGCATGTATGCACGTGTATCTCATGTACGCAAATAATCACAGAATCCAGAAGAGGATGTCAGATCCCCTGGAACTGCAGTTACATAGGGTTGTGAGTGTTAGGACTTGGGAAAGACAGCAAATGCTCTTTAACTGTTAAATCACCTATCTACCCAGCCCAAAATGAATGAGCATTCTACCTGTGAATGTCAGCATACTATTTATGTGCTGGACCCCCTGAGACTGGAGTTACAGACAACTGTGAGCTGTCATGTGGGTGCTGAGAACTGAACCTAGGTCCTCTGGAAAAGGAACCAGTGCTCTTGACTCCTAAGCAATCTCTCCAGTCCCACAAAACCGATGGCAAGTTTCTGACTTAACCAGAGTTAATTATTAACCCAATTAATACTAGAACTCTATGTGCATGTACACATGCATATATCTATCAGTCTGTCTCCATACAGCCCCGCCCCAAACAGTTGGCTGGGTGGTGCTAGAGTACACCTTTAATCCCAGTACTCAGGAGGCAGAGGCAGGCGGTTCTCTGTGAGTTTGAGTTCAAGGCCAGCCTGGTCTACAGAGTGAGTTTCAGGAGAGCTAACCCTGTCCTAAAAAACCAACCAACCACACAGAGACTGACAAGCTGGCTCAGCAGGTAAAGGTGCGTATTGCCAAGTCAACTTGAGTTGATCTCTAACATGGTGGAGAACTCACTGATTTACAAGTCATCCTTTTATCTCCATATACACATTGAGATGCACTTTTAAATACAACAAACTAAACAGAAGTAATCAACAGATCCCCTGTCCCCCAGGATCTCCCTGTGAAGCCATGGCTGGCCTCAACTCGGAGGTTGGCCTGGCCCCTGCCTCTGGAGTGCTGGGGTTAGAAGCATGTCACCACACCTGGCTAATAATCAACATCTCAAACATAAAATATAAGCACAGAATTTGGACTTTCACTTTTGCCCAGAGTGGATAGGACAACAGAAAATATAACAGCATATGGTGAATGTCTGTGTATGCATAGACATAGAAAACATGGGGTATTCTTGCAAAGGACCTGTGTTCAATTTACAATACTGATGCCAGACTTTGCAACTGCTGGTAGCTCCAGTTTCACCAAAAATACCCTCTTCTAGCCTTCTTGGGCGCATCTACATGCATGCAATTCAGAGACAAACACTCAGAGATGTTATAGATGGGGTTAAACCTGTACTGCAGACTGGACAGCAACTGTGCAAAGAGGGCTGATCAGACAACTGACACATGTACCAATCCCTGCACCCTACAAAGGGGAAGGAGAGACATGACCCTCAAATTGACCTCTGACCTCTAGAGATATTCTGTGGATTGTGTATATATACGCCCACATTTACATAAACATATGGATCTTAACTGTAAAGACAGACAATACAGAAAAACCTATTTTCCTGGCTATGGAGACTCAGAACAAAGCTGTCAGACAAATCAACCAAGTGCACCAGTCAGCCAATAGTTACATATGGGTAAACCTTTCAATAGATGTCACAAGGGCCCGTAAACAGGAAAAAGGAAAAGAAGTCAACAAAGAGCAGATCTGATAGCTAACAATATTTAAACCAAGAACTTCTAGTCCAGCCAGGTGTGGTAGCAATGTGCTTTTAATCCTAGCTCTGGGGAAGAAACAGGCAGGATTATCAGCCTAGTTTACATGGCCAGCTTCATGCCATCCATCTTTAAAAAACAAAAAACAAAAAAACAAGCCATGGCGCCAGGGCGTTAGTGGAGCACGCCTTTATTCCCAGCACTCAGGAGGCAAAGGCAGGTGGATCTGTGAGTTCCAGGTCAGCCTGATCTACAAAAGTTAGTTCCGGGGCAGTTAGGACTATTAGACACAGAAGCCTTGTCTTGAAAAACCAACCAACCAACCAACCAACCAAACAAACAAACAAAAAAACCAAAAACAAACCAACGTCAACGAAAATCAAAGCAACCTATAAAGAACTTCTAGTCACCAAAAGAATACAAGTACATGAACAAGAAGATAAAGGCTGAAAGAAGGTACTTCCAACAGACAAGGATTAGCACTCAATCTATACATGGCTAGAGTTGGTTTATTAGTTAAGAGCACTGGCTGCTCTTTTTTAGAACAGTTGGGTTCAATTTCCAGCACCCACATCGCAGCTCATAACTGTAATTCCAGTTCCAGGGACATATCACCTTTCTTCTCTCCTCTGAGAATACCAGACATGCACACAGTGCACACACAGACAAAACACTTATAAAATAATAAGTCAATCTTTTTGCTGCTGTTATTTTTGAGATAGGATCTCACTATGCAGAATAGGCTGGTCTTGAACTTATAGAAATCTACCTGTCTTTGCCTCCAGAGAGCTGGGATTAAAGGTATGTCACCATAGCTAGGCAGCGCTGGCTCACACATTTAATCCCAGCACTCAGGAGGCAGAAGCAGACTGATCTCTGTGAGTTTGAGGCCAGCCTGCCTACTCTTCAAGAAGAGTAAGTTCCAGGATTGCCAGGGCTGTTACAGAGAGACCCTGTTGTGTGTGTATGGGGGTGGGGACGGGAACACACACCCCAAGAGGGATCACCACACTTGCCCTAATTTACTAGTGTATTATATTTTCAGAATTTGGCTGCTTAATAGGAATGTGAAATAAAACATTATTGAAACTACATATTTTAGAGATGAAAATAAAATTTAAGTCTAAGGATGAACTCAATTGTTATAGGCCAAGTAATTAGAGTATATATCTAAATCAGGTGTGTGGTACACACCTTTAATCCCAATACTAGGAAGGGAGAAGCATGTGGCACTCTGTGAGTTCCAGGCCAGCTGGAGCTTCATAGTGAGACTCTGCCTTAAAACAAAATCAAAATTCATAAAATTCTAATTGTTTGTTTTTGTTGTTGTTAAATTCCCTCTGCGACTGGGTTTTTCTGAGCACTCCAGACTTGCCTTGAACTCAGACATCCTAGCAAACCTCCAATTCTTCTTGAAAAATAAATCTGTAAGCATTTAAATGCCTCTAGGTATTACACAGTTTATTCCTAGTGTTTGTATAAGCATTTGAACAATTAATAATTTGAAACCATGTCTCCAAGTAATTAACTATTCAGGGAATATTAAGAAAAACCTATGTTTATTTTTTTTCCTTAACAGAAAATGACAAGTTTATCTTTAAATTAAAAAACAAACAACAAAACAGCAGATTTAATAAAAGAATCAACAGTTGCTTAGCATTTTTCATCTATAAAAACTGGCTAAAGTTGGTGCGGTAGTACCAGACTGTAAACCTGGCACTTGGAAGGTGGAGGCAGAAAGATCAGGCTATCCTGTAATAAGAGAGAACTTGTTGGGGGGGGGGAGAGAAGACGATAACAATAACAACATCCCCCCTCCAACAGAAACCAAGCTAACAGGAGAAGAAGCTATTTATTTTTGTAGCCTTAAGGGCCTTGTGCATTATATTATGTACATCAGGCAAGTGTTCCATCACTGGGCTATAGCTCTCAGGCCTTAACACAGGGTCTTACACCACACAGTGTTTTAAGGAGTAAACTACAAGGTCCATATCTATCGACAAAAGAGTCAGGGAACTTCATCAACAATTCTTGGCATGGTTTTGCTATTTCAAACATGTCTTGTTGGCTCAATTTCTGCTGGATCACTTGATCACTAGCCATTTACCTTGACAACCCCACATTGCTTAAAGAAGTCTGCCAGATCATCCAGGGTCACATTGTCATTTAAACCTTGCACATAAATTGCACTGTTGTCAGAATCTTCATCAGGATCTATAGGAAGGCCTTCCAGAGAAAATAAGATAAAGTAGAATTACTGTCTGTATTAATAGTGGGGAGAGATAAGCTGACCTCAAACTGCTAATTCTCTTTTTTCAAACTCACCCCATCAGGAGCTAAGAATAGGGACTTCTTAAGCAACTGAACATTATTATCAAACAATATTCATAACAAAAGCAAGAGAACTACCAATCATACTGACAGTAAGATGGAAAGTTTTGGTTACTTTAAAACAATTGTAAAAGGAAGCCCCAAGTTGTCTGTCTTTGCCAAGAATGGCATCAGTCTATAAGGCTACTGAATTCTCTCTCTCTGTCCCCCCCCCCTTTTTTTTTTGGCAAGGTTGCTGAACTCTTATTTCTATGGCATTTACTCAAAACAGCACAAAGTTCAAGAATTCCAAGTTACCTAGATCAAGATCTGGTCCTTCATCCATGGGTCCTGCCAACCAGGAAAAGATCATATAAGATATTATTAGTGCAAGCCTTGCAAGCTACAAATCTTACAAACACACACAGCTATCTACTACACCACCATTTGATGGGGGACTCATTAATTCAAAATGACCCGCACTGCTAAAATGGAGCAGTGCCCCTTTAGCGTTTGTGAAGTTTGCTAGGGTTTCTTTTTCCTTTGCTCGTTTGTTTCTAAACCATTAACCAAATACACTCTTAATGCTTTATGTGCCAAATTAGTGTTAAATTAAAGCCAAAACCTTTCCTCCACATAAACCAAATTAAAGCTGTACTCTCCCCCATATTATAGAAGCAGTTGCTCAATACTTCAAGTTACCCTTTGTTTTGTAACCATAGGTTAACCTTATAACCCCTAAGACAATGCCGGCAGTACCCATTAGTCTCTTTTGTACAGATCATTTTTAAACCACTTATGAAACTAGTAAAAATTATAGTTTTCTAAAAACTGACTGTATTTTTTTTTAAACACTATCCATGGTAATACTCAAAAACTTACCACCAGGCTTATTGAAGCCACCTCGCTCTCCAGCGCTGCTGGGGGGATAAACGAAGAAATGAAGGCCTTTCCCTTTAAAAGCCAGTACCGCTCTGAGCCTTGCGGGGGCTCGTGGGGAAGAAGGGCACTGGCTAAACACATCTCCAAACAATGCATCTCTCTCATCTTGTCACTATGCCTTTCTTCAGGGCAGCTTGCTCAAATTTCCTTAATATACAACCTTGCTTGTTTGATTGGACACACCAGTGTGGCTGATTTCTTTCATGTCAGGGGCTGGTATTAATAGTGCAATACTTGGCAAATTAAGGAAGGAAAAAAAAAACCCTAGACCCAAACACCCACCCCATCAGCTGAAACACCAGGGAGCTTGGTATAGATCTGTGAAGGCGGAGACAATTGCTGTGATGAACCTTTCCACGTTCATAAAGGTGCACCCTCAACCTCTCCCAAGGGAGAGCCAAATGAGGCCCTAGGCTTCCTAACAAGTAATAGTATAATAGAGCAGGAGACAACCACATTAAATGTCTACAACACACATCAGAGGACGCATCCAGCCAATCTTCAGCATAAAGCCATACAGTCCAGGGCCCTAATGGATTCAACAGTTACTGTGAAAGGAGAATTTACAACAAATACCAAGGCTCAGCGGACTGGGGGTGCAACTTTATAGACATACCAGTTAAGAAATATACACTATAATACAGAGAGGAGAGGGAAGATGAGTTGTCGGGTTTTTTGGGGAGAGGAGAAGGCAGCATTTTCTAAAATTAAAAAAGGTAGCTCCCCAGTGGGAAGACCTGACGTTTTCTTAACCAGTATTGCACCTTTAATACCTAAATATACAATTAATTTCAAGCTGTTGCATGCAGCTTTGCTTCTCTTTTAAAAGTACACACCATAAAATGTTCTCTCTCTTCAAACACAAAGTTTACACTTTAATGTTACACAATTCTAGAGTATTATACCTCCTCTGGTTCATTACCAAACAACAAGTATGCAGTTACCAAAGTTACAGAAGGATTCCATTTATACAATGAATACATTTTGTTTAAAATATTCTATGTATATTTTTCCTCTCCATATGGACACCGTGTCTAGTCCCACTTTTCATTATGCTGCCGGCTGAGTACTGAGTACGGGTACTTTTTAAGTATTGAAGTGTATACAAGGCTCTCACTTTGTAACCTGTAGCATATAAATGCGACAAAGCATGTTAAAAAGTTTCCACGTTTAACAGCCAATGAAAATATCAAAATACTGAGGCAATGAAAAAGGGCATGTTAACAACATTGAGCGCCTTACCTGGAGCAGACACTGAAAACCATCACCACACCACAATAAAAAAAGGGAAAGGGAACTGCCCCGTGTCCTGTCCTCACAGGATCCAACAGACTGCTTCACAGTCTGTTAAAAACCTATGGGGTAGGCCATGGTCTCTTCTATGGCTCCAGGAGAGACTTCTCATATCCAGAAAGATGGGCCCCTCTAATAGTAGTCTAACAGAGTCAGTAGAATCATTACTTCTGGAGTATTAAGATGAATAAACTTCAAATTGCTTTTGCAATTGAAAAATACTAAGAATTCTAGGTGATTTGAGACGTGATGATAGTAATTTCAAGTGTCTATGTCTATTTTAAAACATCCATAAAGATGTGAAACCTTTATAATGGAATGATATCCAAATCAGAAGATCAATTTTTACTTTGTCAAATTATTCATAAAAATTTGCATGTTATGAAATAGCTTTTTCCAATAAAGATTTCACTTAAGACTTTATTAAAGTTATGCAGAATTAAACAAAACATTAACTATCTTTCAGCAGTATAGAAATTTGCTAGTACGTGAATAGGTCAAATTCATCATTTTGAAGTTTGTTTCTATAAAAAAGAATTGCTGGCTTTTTTTGAAGTTACCCCAATCAAATTTATATTCACTACAACATTCTGCATAACTTTTTTACTAGTTTATATAGGGACAGAACACACACGTAACTAAATCTGGATTATGTTAACCACTAACATCATACCTCACCTTCATCAAAGTATAGACACCAGAAAGGAACGAGGGATGGAAGGAGGGAGGGAAGGGAAGGCAGAGGCAGCAGGGTCACGTTACTGATCTAAACAGTTTTCTAAACCAGATCGTGGCATCAATCACAATGGTCAAACCAATTTAGACTTTTAAAATCTCCAATAGGGAGCGATGCTACACCCATACACATTATTCTGTAAAAAAGTTATTAGATTGTTCTGTGCTCCAACTCAGGCCATGGTTTAAGAGTTACGGGGCCAGTCTTCATCATGTTCAACAATTCTGGGTACAAACACTGGAAAACAGCTGCATCCTTTTTCTGCAGTACATACACCAAATATTTTAAGACAACCGTTCAAAGTTCACTAGTTAAAACCTAGGTTGTTAGATGGTTGTGTGTGTTCCATCCCAAATCTATTACCCAAAGAGGTTCTCACCTCTCAACACCATGAAGGGGACTGAAAGCTCTAGTTTCAAAGCCATTATTTGTTCACCCCAACCCAACAAAGGTTACTGGCAGAGAAAAAAAAAGCAAACTGCCACTTAAATGACATTTCCATGTTTTAAAAGATAGCTTGACCTCAACAGATTGCCCATGGAAATGTGGAATAAATTTCTTATGTCTTTCAGTCCCTTCTTCCCATTGAAAATCCTATGGATGAAGCAAAATTAGGTAAAAGGAGAAAAGGTTTGCTCTTACCCCATTCCACCGCGTCCTCCTCCCCGCCCACCTCTGCTCATGCCTCCACGATCAAATCCCCCTCTTCCCCTGCCCCGGTTATCAGGGCCACTCATGCTCCGGTTCTCTCCTGGTCCGGAAAATCCTCCAGACTCCTGCCCATAAACACCCATGCTACTGGGGTGGTCCTGTCGGAATGAACCTGAGGAAAAGAGTCACATCTGTAAGTCACGGACATTTATACCACTGCCTGACATCCTCTCTTGGAATCATGATCCCCTCAATTGTAAGCAACTGTATATGTACTACACTGGAAGTACTTCTACCAGAAGGCTCCCTTAAAGAACTATTGACTCAACAAGGCCAACACATTCTTGTACAGCCAGGCTATAATAAACACTTCCAAAGGGAAAAGGTGTCTTGGAAAAAAAGCACATTCACAGGTTTGGGTCTCCAAAAGCAGTTTCTTTGTACTACCCTCCAGAAACAAAAGTAGAGCTGGGTTTTCTAGGACTCTGAGTTATATAGCAAGGACCCTTAGTCATTCCAGTCAAAAAAGCAGAGATGAAACAAAAGGGACAGCCAAGGCTACACAGAAAATCCCTGTCCCCTAAAATAAAAACAAGGCCAAAAAAAGCAACAAGTGAGGCAGAAATCAAATAGTTAATAGAGATACTTTTAGGTTTTAGTTACTTCTCCAAATATAAGTATAAGCACAGGGACTCCATGGTAGAACTTGTTTTTAAGATCCTAGGCTTAAACCCCAGCAGAAAAGAAAACAAAACAAAACAATCAGTTCCACCCCACTCATATCCTAAAGTTTTAAAAATTCCTCCGACCTACAGTAAGGACTCTGTTCCTCTGCTTTAGGGATTCACACAAAAATCAAAATACACAGATTTTACTTGGCTATCAGAAACCCCAGTAGCCCTCTACAGCTACCTTTCCACTCTTAATGATTTGGGGCAGGTCCTAAAGAATGCCAGCCCTACTCGCTGAGACAGCCCACCCTGCTGACTGAATCCTACTGGGGCACCCAGACTATTCTCCAGGATGTCATGCCTCATACTCATACCCCTGACCCCAGAAGCAAACAGTGGTAACAAACAGCCCCCATTTTCAGAAACTCCAAGCACAAACACGCATATTTATTTCTCTCTCTTAGCAACTCACTCTGCTGCCCGTAGCTGCTGCTCTGTTGGCTATATTGACTTGGAGCCTGGCTGTAGGATCCAGTCTGAGGGGGGTAACTAGTGGGAGGCTGCTGCCCATAGCTGCTTTGTTGACCATAGCTACTCTGCTGTCCATAGCTGCTCGGTTGCCCATAGGTGTTCTGCTGAGAGTAACTGCTCTGATCGTAACTAGTTGGCTGTGAAGAGGAGTAGCTGAAAGAAAGAAAAAAAAATTTTCAGAAAGGAAAAAAAAAAGGCATGTTATTTTCCCCAAGACTCCAAATACAAGACATTTATGGGTATCCTAATAGTTACTTTTTTCATTGTCATGAGTCTCACGATATGCGTAGCCCAGGCTATTCTTCCACCTACACACAACGTTTCTGCCTTAACTTCATGAGTGCTGGTATGCTTCACTGTATCTGGCCAAGGCAACATTTTTTTGTATTTATAATAACAAAGCTTTAAATGGAAGAGAGAAAATTAAAACAACTCATGTATGTTCTGAGCTGCAGATTAGAGCTCCCATTTAAAACACTATTTATTTTGAACTACATTTAAGGCAAATCCAGGAGTTCAGATGGGCAGAATATTTTGTATATGTGCCCTTAGAAACAACTAATGCAGTGAAAAATGACACTGAAAGTAAGGACAAAGACTCAAGTGAGGCATTTGGTTCCAAGAACGCCTTCCTTTCTTTTTGTAGCACCAAGGCTCCAAACTAGGGCCTCATACACTAGGCAAGAGTTTTCTACTCCAGTCATCTAATAAGCTGAGTGGTGACTATGATGTTCTGAGTCACGGTTTTATGGTACAGTGTGAACATGTGTGTATGCCACTCCTAAAATGCCAGTTTTTCCTTCAGACTCAAAACTGCTTTGTTATAGTTTCAATCTTTTAAACATCCTTAGAAGTCTAGGAATAAACCTTAGGGTTGTTGTATCAAAGATGTTGTATCAAAGTCTCTGTGAAACTACCCAGCAAGTAATCTATGTATCTATACATACTATTAAAAATAAAACAAAACTTAGCTGGGCAGTAGGGGCACAAACCTGTTCCAGAACTTGGGAGGCAGAGGCAGGAGGATTTCTGAACGAGGCCAGCCTGATGTACAGAGCGAATTCCAGGATAGCTAGAGCTACTCACAGAAACCCAAAACCAACCAACCAAAACACACACACACACACACACACACACACACACCCTAACCCCAAACCAAACCCTTAAAAGCCTCTCCAAAGCCAGACTTAGTGATGATATACCTTTAATTCTAGCACTGGAGAGACAGGCAGATCTGAGTTTGAGGCCAGCCTGATCTACAGAGCAAATTCCTGAAAAGCCAAGGCAACAGAAATGCTGTCTAGAAAGAAAAAAAGAAACAAAAAACCCAATGCTCAATGAAGCGTAAATATGTGCATTTGTTACACCTTTCCACAGCTGTTAAAATGCACATCTAAGCACACCAGTTCAACTTTCCAGAGCAACTGTTTTTAACGTTGACAGGTATGGGCCTCCTTTCCAAAAAGAGTTATAAACCCTGCCCATTGGACCGACTGGAGAGATGGCTCAGAGGTTCAGAGAACTGGTTGCTCTTCCAGAGGTCCTGAGTTCAATTCCCAGCAAACCACATGGTGGCTTACACCATCTGTATGTAACGAAATCTGGTGCCCTCTTAGGGCAGAACACTGTATACATAATAAACAAACAAATCTTAATAACAAGAAAACCTGCCCACTTCTGGTCCTTGTTGTATTCAATGTTAACCTATGAAATAGATGATCAGGAACTATTTTAGCAAATTAACTTTTAAAGACTCAATTCTACCAATTCATCGGACGCTTACTTCAAATGAGACATAGGTCAGAAAACTTCAAGTTTTCCTTATTTTAAAGAAACCAAAATTGGACAGTGTAGCTACAGTAGTTAATTTAATACAGAATATGAAGGATAACAGAGTTTGAGCTGGAGTAGTTCAAAGGTAGAACACCTGCCCAGCAATGAACAAGACCCTGGATTCTCTCCCCAGCACTGCAATGGGTAGTGGGGAGGCAAGGCTTGTCCCTACTTTACTCATGGTGACTGTATTTGAGAAGACAGTTTCTGTGGTTCTATGAAGATCGTTTCAAACATTTCTGTTTCTCACACTTCTAAGTAAATTGCAAGAGCAAAAATAAGTTTTTGGTCAGTATTTAGAGAATAGTTATTAAGATAGATCCCAGACACCACTATAGGAACCCAAAACTGAGGTATGAATATTAACTATTATGCAGTCAAGAATTATCAGAGAGTCAGAAAACAAATCTTACCTAAGGAAGCCAATGCTAGGTGGTTAACAACCTGAAAAGAAATACCTGTCTTGTTATGTTATTTACTTGCCATAAAGGAGAGACTGACCTGGTAGGAGGATAGGATGGAGGTGCGGTGACTGGCTGCATGGGGTAGCTCCCAGGTACCTGGGGATAACTGTAGTTACTCTGTCCATATCCTAGGCTGGGCTGGTTATAACCCCCTGTGCTAGATTGAGGTTGACTAGTCTCAGCGGGCTTGTTACCATCCTGTGGTCTAAAAGGAGAAATAAAATAGTCAGACTTAGTTTCAATGACCCCAAGCCCCGGGTTAAGAACCCTACAGTTCTGTGAGCAATAGGAAACATAAAGACCAAGCTTGAAAAAAGAAAATAAACCCACTATCAGTCCATCAGTATTTGCTGGAAGAGAACACTAAGGGAAGTGAACAGTGTACTTCATTTGTTTTGTACCTTTTGGGGGTGGGGGACTATTTGTTTTTCAATACAGGTTTCTCTGTGTAGACCAGGTTGTCCTGGAACTCAAGAGATCCACCTGCCTCTGCTCCCAAGTGCTGGGATTAAAGGTGTGCGCCACTACACCCGGCTGGACTTCATTCCATTTGTCGTATTAGTAGTTACTTAGGGACTTTCATCATGTTATATTGAGTAAGTAATGGAGGGAGGAAAGAAGAAAACACTTTTCTTTTTTAAAGTGAACTTCTGAAGATAAGAAATTTGAACAATGTAAACTGAAGTTTAATTTGTAAGGTCACAGCATCATACATTTTGAGTATCTGTGGGTTTGAGCCACTTATTTACTAGAAACAGATCAGAAAAGACACTTTCTAATTTGGGCTGCTGTAAACTCACTTAACCTTCCACAGCAGTCTCTACAAGACAGGGATGCACCTCCCATCCCATGCTCAGATTAACTAACTCAGGACCCCCAATTCCTCAAGGCCCCAGTAGTTTACACTGAGGCAGTAGCTATCTCAAGCAGAGCCCAAATCAGCAGGTGGACCAGGGAAGATGCAAAAGTACTAGTTTCTTCATTGAGATGAAATGGGTTGTAAAATTATAAGGTTCCTCTTTCCAGTGAGAAAGGGATAATGACTGTTGATCAAGAGACAGCTAGCTATTCTTAAAGGTAGCCAGCTCAGAAGACTTAGCTTGGGGGTGGGACACAAAACGATGATCTATCAAAACCCAACTAATACACAAGTAGTATATTCCATTGTGGCTTGGCTATACAAACCACTGCATGAGAGCATCACATGGGACGTTGCATATCTGATAAAATTCTGTAATACCTAAGTCAATTGCAATGGGACCTTCTAGGGACCAGCTGGTTAAATATATAACTACTGTACAGGCTGTCTATTGGATATCAACTACGAGTGGCTCTGATTACTCACTGTGCATTTTAGAAGTAATTTCACGAGTGTTTGCCAGAGCTAATGTCTTACCTCTACAGCAGATAAAAAGTCTAGGTTACAAGTTGATCTCTTGTTTATTCCCTAAAAAGTCTTCATTCAAATCAGAATTCAGTGTTCCTTCAAGACTGTATGCAGAAGCCACCTAAGTGCATTGTCTAAAGCAAAGACCTGAAATCTTCTGTTAAGTAATAATATACACCACTTATCTACCAACCAGCTATGGAGTATGAACTTTATTGGACTCTTAATATTTACCACATAGCTGGGTACCCATGAATTTATTTGTCTATGACTTTCGGTCCAAATCACTACACCATATGGAAGAAATTATGCTTCAACGGAGGCAA
The DNA here is from genome assembly GCF_037038515.1 of Microtus pennsylvanicus. Lineage (NCBI taxonomy): Eukaryota > Metazoa > Chordata > Mammalia > Rodentia > Cricetidae > Microtus > Microtus pennsylvanicus. The sequence continues at coordinate 66,411,980 of NC_134590.1, forward strand.
TAATTCTTTCTAGACAGGGAAATATCCTTTACTGATAACTGGATCATATACTACTTCTGACTCACATGTAACCCACCCATCCTATCAACTACTGCACTATTTCCTAAAGGAAAAGGAGTTACCAATTTACAGGGTAAATAAACCAAAGGTAAGTATCAAAAGTATAATCCTATTGGTAGTTAAACAATGTGGGAAAACATACTCACTTTTCTTGTGTTTAGAAAAGTAAAACAGTCTCCTCCTTCCCCTAAAGTAAGTTCTGAAACCAGGCAACTGACAGTCCTCATTTTTGGTCCCCAGACAGTACCATTTCTTTACCAGAATACCTGTCTGCTGTGCTCCAGCACCCTGACTGCTGTAAAGACTGTGAGAACAGTCAATACCCAGGGTATGTAAAGAGCCATCAGAGGGAACTAAGTCATGGACAGCCTAAGTATACAGAGTTACTCTTTCCTTCATATCCAAAGCTGACATATCAGAGGAATACGCAACTATTGCCTTACCTTGTAGGTGCAGTGGCTGCTGGCTGCTGGCCATAGGCTGGGTAGGCAGGCTGGGTGCCATATGCAGACTGAGCTGCATAAGAGGCCTGGGTTGTGGTGACTGTAGCAGTGGTGGTGTCATAAGCACCAGTGCCATATCCTTGGACAGGCTGGCTGTAGGCCTGGGGGGCAGTTGGAGTGGTATAACCTACAACAAGAGAATTGGATCAGACTCAAGAATCAGACTCCAGGTCCTTTTAGTCAAGAGTGCTACCCAAACAACTCATATACTGCCTACTTTAAAGCATCAAAAATTGAATCCCTATGTTCTCCTTGCAGGAAGAGTAGCAAGAAAGGAGTGTTTAAATTACTGTTTTTATTACATCCATTTTTTTTAAAATTAAGTGTGTGCACATGGGAGCTCACCACGACACGTGTGGAAGCAAAAGACAAATCTTGGGAGTTGGTTCTCTCCTTCCACTACATGGATTCTGGTCATCAGGATTGGTGGCAAGTGCCCTTATCCACTGAGCTATCTCACTGACCCAAAAATTTTAAAGTCTTAGGTACTGTTTTTTAGAAACCCATTCATTCATGCATGTATGTGTTTTGCCTACATGCCTGTCTGTGCAAGTGTGTCGGAAAATTGAACCCTGGTCCTCTTGAAGAGCAGCCAGTGCTCATAAATGCTGAACAATCTCTTTAGCTGGTTTTTTTGTTGTTGTTTTAGAAATGTATTATTTCATCTCTTTTCAAACTGTTATCTACAAGAGAGGTAAAGTGTGCTTTTTTGTTGGTGGTGTTTTAATATGGGGTCTCATGCAGCCTAGGCTGTTCTTCGAGAAGATATCCTTCTAAACCCCCCAATCCCAAGTCTCCGGCCTCGGGACTACAGACACAACATACCTAGTTTATTGGTGCTGGGGAACACAGGGATCCATGAATGTTAGGCAAGCACTCTACCAACTATGCTACATTTCCTACCTCAAGACAGAATACTCTATAAAAACCCGTTGCCATGGAGAACAGGCTTCTTTCTACCCCCATGAAAATGAACTTGACAGAAGACAGTGCTGTTTTTATTTCTCTGATTATAGACCCATCTTACTAGATTTCCTGAACAAGTTTCTCAACTAATTAAAAAAGAAACAGATAAACCCTCTCAAAACAAGAAATAAAATGCTCCAGAATAGGAGGTAAAAAGCAAATGATATAACACTTAAAAATAGCTACGTAACAGTCATCAGGTACTAGATTATGCACTAAAATCTACCGTTTTAATGGCAGTATATTACATAAGCTTAAAGTATCACAACCTTTCCTGGTACTGGATCTTTGTTTTCTTCATAATCATCAGGCTCCAGTAAATGATGCACTTTAAAAGCTCAGTCCAGATGCCAGGATTCTCATCTAAAGAACCCTATTCTGCCAGGCGGTGGTGGCGCATGCCTTTAATCCCAGCACTCAGTAGGCAGAGGCAGGTAGATCTCTATGAGTTCAAGGCCAGCCTGGTCTACAAGAGCTAGTTCCAGAACAGGTCCCAAAGCTATAAAGAAACCCTGTCTTGAAAACCCAAAACAAAACAAAAACCCCAACAACAACAACCACCACACACACACACAAAAAACAAACCCAAAACAAAACTCAAAAAGAAACCGCAGCCGGGCGGTGGTGGCGCACGCCTTTAATCCCAGCACTTGGGAGGCAGAGGCAGGCGGATCTCTGTGAGTTCGAGATCAGCCTGGTCTACAAGAGCTAGTTCTGGGACAGGCACCAAAGCTACAGAGAAACCCTGCCTCGAAAAAAAAAAAAAAAAACAACAAAAAACAAAACAAAATAACAACAACAAAAAACAAAAAAGAAACCCCATTTTTACTAATGTTAAAAATGATTTCTGTGTGGGAGCTGGAGAGATGGCTCAGAGGTTAAGAGCACTGCCTGCTCTTCCAAAGGTCCTGAGTTCAATTCCCCGCAATCACATGGTGGCTCACAACCATCTGTAATGAGGTCTGGTGCCCTCTTCTGGCCTGCAGACATATACACAGATAGAATATTGCATACATGCCGGGCGGTGGTGGCGCACGCCTTTAATCCCAGCACTCGGGAGGCAGAGGCAGGCGGATCTCTGTGAGTTCGAGACCAGCCTGGTCTACAAGAGCTAGTTCCAGGACAGGCTCCAAAGCCACAGAGAAACCCTGTCTCGAAAAACCAAAAAAAAAAAAAAAAAAAAAAAAAAAAAAAAAAGAATATTGCATACATAATAAATAAATAAAAATTTAAAAACAAAATGATTTTTGTGACCAACATTGCGGGATCACAAATACCAAACCAGCCTGGCCTACAAAGGAGAACATAGGAAAAAAAAAACCAAACAAACCCTCAAAAAAACCCCAAACAAACACCCCCCCAAGAAAACAAAAACAAGAGTTTTAACACTTAAAAAAAAATCTTTAACTAAGACTACTTAATTTACTTTATATTTAGGACTAGCCAAGAGAGTATCCAAAAACCAAACCAAACCAACCTACAAAAACAAAGACAACACCAAAAACTGAGGTAGTATCATTAAACTGTCCATGCTTGCTTACTGTAATCCTTTCTTTTCTACCTCAACTGACAGACTTCTGGGATTACAGACATAAACAACCATGACCAGCTTCAACTTACTTTTATTTCTTTGAAGCAGGGTCTCACTATGTAGCCCAGGCTGTCCTTGAACTCAGACAGGAGCCTGTCTCTTGTTTTCCAAGTACTGGGATTAAATTAATTAAAGGTGGCACCACCATCTGATTCAACTCTTTTAATCTAACAGTATCATTTTTTTTGTAGCATGAAATCCTTTCTTCTTAAACATCTTAAAAAAAAACCCTCTAAATTATATACAAAGACAGTAGTTTCCTGTCTAAACTGGTAAAAGCCACTAAAATATATATATATTTTTAACTTCTTTTTTTTTTCTGGTTTTTTTCGAGACAGGGTTTCTCTGTGGTTTTGGAGCCTGTCCTGGAACTAGCTCTTGTAGACCAGACTGGTCTCGAACTCACAGAGATCCGCCTGCCTCTGCCTCCCAAGTGCTGGGATTAAAGGCGTGCGCCACCACCGCCCAGCTTAAAATATATTTTATAAAAGAGCCCCGAACACTTTTGAGATCACCTGAAATGGCACTGCTTTCTTTTGTAGTAAGAGGAATAGAAAGAACCCAGAGCTTCACACATATGCTAGGGAAGCACAGTACCACTGAGCCCTGTGTCGTGGGGATAATCCTTTTGTACACTGTGAAGATGTTGCCACTATTTTATCTTGCCTGCCTAGGAACATTCTGATTAGTTTAATCAAGAGCCAAACGGCCAACAGTTAGGCAGGGAAGGATAGGCGGGATATGCAGGAAGAGATAGGAACTCTGGGGAGAAGTAGGATTTGGCAGTCAGACACAGAAGTGGGACGAACAGCACTAAGCAGAGGTTAACAAGCTATGTGGTAGAATGTAGATTAACAAACGGGTTAAGTTTTAAGAACTACTTGGGAACAAACCTAAGGCAAGACTAAGCTTTTATAATTAATAAGAAGTTTTCATGTCATTATCTGGGAGCTGGTGGTCCAAAGAAAATCTAACTACAGTCCTATGTATTTTAGAGTTCTTAGCAAAGTTCTAAAGTTAACCATACACTGTACTCATTTAAACTACAACAGAAGTCCACCTATCCAATTACTCTTTATACGATTTCTCCTTACATGAGAGTAAGACCCACAAAAGTTCAACAAAAACCAGACTGATCAAGACAGTAACTTATGTCTCAGATCTGCAGAGTAAGAGCCTGTATAATATTGCTATTAAGAAATGGCAATAAATAAAATAGCAATGTTATATTAGTACTAGATACCAGGTTAATAAGTAATCTTTTTTAAAAATATTTATTTATTTATTTATTTATTATGTATACAATATTCTTTCTGCGTGTATGCCTGAAGGCCAGAAGAGGGCACCAGACCTCATTTCAGATGGTTGTGAGCCACCATGTGGTTGCTGGGAATTGAACTCAGGACCCTTGGAAGAGCAGGCAATGCTCTTAACCGCTAAGCCATCTCTCCAGCCCCCAATAAGTAATCTTTTAATTAATCTGTAGTACCTATATAAACACCCAAGCAAAATAAACAAAAATCCATAAAATGACAAGACACTAACAGCACATCTGTGTGATTTTGTCAGTGAAAAAGGTGGTAAGAAACATTGTACAAAATTTTGTTTACACTGAACAGCAGAAAAAAAACCCCATAGCTTAAGAATTGTTTGAATCATGTAAGTGAGATGCAAATATATAGTACCTTTCTTCTGGAGCTTCATTTAGAATCCTAGAAGAGAACAGTGTATTTCTATGCATTCCCTTAGATAGTTATTTACTGACTTTTATGTGTAAAGGCAACATGGGGTTCAGAAAAATATGCCTGGATTCAGCTTCCTACCCACTGGTTCTTATAGCCTAAAAGCAGTTGGCAGGAGTAAGTGAAGTATGAGAGGTAACTTAGAATCACTTACCATGAAATAGCCTGCCTGGCTCACTAAAGCTACCACTTTCTGCTTACAGTGCTCTATAGTTTCTGGGCTCACAATCAGGACTAGACTTTCTATTATGCTTAAAATCACTTTGTTACAACCCTGTTAAATGGCTTAGGGATAGAAAAGGCTAAACCTAAATCATGTTCTCAAATCTACAGCTTTAGTTTCAGTTCTCATCACACCTGCACTAGGTTAGATACACACTTCCATCCAAAGACAGTAGTTAAAGATAGTTAGCAAATTCTTCCCATGAAATCCACGACAGTGAACTAAATGCCACATATTTCCCCTTTAATTCAGAGTTTAAATAGTTGGAAGATAAAGTCTTTATATCTCCAACATTGTATCACAAAGCAAAATATGCCAAAGCAAAAATATGGTCACTTTTCATATATACCATATAATGACTCTTAGACCAGCTTTCTTTTATTAGTGTCCTAGAATCTTATTTTATGTTTAAAACACACTATGTCTTTAAAAAAAAATTCATAACACTTTTAACAGAAAACGGATTAAAATAATTTGTAACACTTAAAACAGAAAATAAAATGTGCCTGTGCTATACAACGGACAAACATGTACATGCAGGGTGGTAGTCTGTTCCTTAAATAAATCTAATCATGCAATCTAGCTTTCAGGGAGCAGGGAAAATCAGTCGGAGTAATATCTTTGGGAAGGCAAATGACTTTAACAAAGGCTTGACCAAAGTTAAGTTCAATAGTATAAAACCTTCCCCCAATAATAGAAGGGCATGGATCTGCAAATGGCACCTGAAGCAGCTTTTTTCATTAGCACCTTTTGTGTGATGTTAGAAAGTCTGGGTTTAAACAAATGAAACACCTAAGGGTTAACATTACAGGGTTAGACAAGATGGAAAGCATTTCCCATGCAAGAATGAGCAGGATAGTCAAACCTGTACTGGTCCCTTCTACTGTGGAAAGCACAAAACAAAAAGTAGAGGGTACACTATCAGATGAAGCAAACAGATGTGAAAACCATTTTGTTTTTCCTTGAGACAGGGTTTCTCTGTGTAATAGCCCTAGCTGTCCTGGAACTCACTCTGTAGACCAGGCTGGCTTCGAACTCACAGAGATCCACCTGCCTCTGCCTCCCAAGTGCTGGGATTAAAGGCGTGTACCACCATGCCCAACAACCATTTCGATTTTTAAGCAGCTCAGTTTAAGAAGGCTAAATCCTAAGGATTAGCACAATCTTTCACAGTAGTCCCATTTTGTTGTATATTATACAGGATATAAAGTTTTAATTTCTTTTGGAACTTATTCCACCCACACTCTATTGAAATACAGCCCTCAAGGAGAATTTAAGGGCAAGGAAAAAAAAAACACTTCCTAAAATAAAAGATCCCCAGATGTCAACACATGAACCAGAATATATACCTAAAAAAATAGGCATTTCAGCAAATACCCTTGACATCATCACCAAGTCTCTTTAAGGCTGGCCTTACCAGTGGGAGGCTGTCCATAAGAAGTCGCATATGCAGTCTGCCCGTAGGTGGCAGTGCTCTGAGCCTGGGTATAGCTGACATCAGTAGGCTGTCCATAGGTTCCATAGCTTTGTTGCCCATACGCCTGCTCCAAAGAAAAGCATGTAGCTTTGTAAGAGAATTTTGTATTTTAGCAAAAATACAAACTGATTTATTAGTTCATAAACTGGAGAAACAAGTAGAAAATACTGCTTTCTGAAAAAAAAATATTATAAAAGTAAGACAAATCTTAAAAATTCTGAGTGTTCAGAGCCAGGCAGATCTCAAGTTTGAAATCAGCTTGGTCTACAAAGTTCCAGGATAGCCAGGACTGTTAAACAGATAGACCTTGTCTTGAAAATACAAAAATAAGTAAATGGTATACAATCATGTTTTAGTAAATCTAGAAATAAATAATTAGGTACTGAGTGATGGTGGAGTACGCCTTTAATCCCAGCACTCAAGAGGCACAGGTAGATAATCTCTGTGAGTTCGAGGCCAGCCTGGTCTACAAGAGCTAGTTCCAGGACAGCCAGGGCTGTTACAGAGAAACCCTGTCTTGAAAAACCCAAAACAAACAAACAAACAAACAAAAAATGACAAAGTCTCAGTTAACTGAGCTTAGCAAAATGCTCTCAAGAGCAATACAGGCACAGGTATGTAACTGACAGCACAAAATGAACATCAAGAAAGATAATGAAGGATCAGAAAGCATCCTGCCATATTTGAGAGCCAGATTTTCAACATAATATGAAAATAAAAGCTCTTAACCCTATTTCAAGAAATTGAACCAGAACAGTTTTTATGAATGTTAGTTTATCAAAATTACTGATTTTAAACTTAGACATCAATACCTAAAACCAGATAAGGAATAACTTGTTTTTTTCCCAGATACTAATGTTATTTTATAAACTTATTTGAAAGATCAATTAAATGTGAAACATGACTTCCAAATGTTTCCATGGCAGTTAATATCAACTTCTTAGCAGATTATTCCGGAATTAGAGGTATTTTTTTTAAAGACAGTTTTACTGTTTTTGTCCTGGAACTTGCTATGTAAACCAGGCTGGTCCACCTGCCTTTGCCTCCCCATGTTGGGATTAAAGGCTTGTGCTACATGCCCAGCTGAGATAATTAATTCTTGAAAATATAAACAATATATACTTTCTAAAATCTGTTACCTTTGGCATTTTCAAGTGTTGGTGGCTGAAGTCAGCATATCACACATTCTACCAATGAAATAGTCTCCTACCTCCTGGTCAATCCTATACCACTCCCCCAAATATTTCTGCAGTGCTGGTACACAATCTACCACTGAACTCCAGCTGAGAAGTATTTAATTACTTAATTTGACTGGTGGAAGGCTGCATATGCACATATCATGCACGGTGTATATGCGAAGGTCAGAAAACAATTTAGAATTTGGTTCTCTCCCTCGTATGTGGAAGTTGGGGGAATCAAACTCAGGCTGGGTGGCCAAGCTCTTTTCCCTCAAGGAGCTATTTCTCTTGCCCCTGGCCTAGGTTTTTACACAGACTTACATATTGGCAAAAGCCGAGGAATAGTAATTTTAAAAGCCGACTCCAGTAGTCAATGTGCGACTACTCGCAAGTTATATAATAACTATATATATATATAATTTTCTCATCTACAAAAGGTCAAAAGATGATCTTCCTCTGAAGAACTGCAACGATGACTAAATTAAGCATAATAAAATATAGACGAGACCAAGACTACAGTGAAATGCTTATTTTGAGCCTAGAAGTTAAAAAAAGCCTATTTTCAGTTTTAAAATGGTTTCATTTACAACAAACCCTCATTGTAAAAGATTAAAGTTACCGAGTTTTTAAAGATTAGATAATACCACTACTAGTTACTTGCATATAATTTTTAAAAAATATCTGCTAGCTACTGTTTTAGTGGTCAACGAAAACATCTTTTTGTTGTTGTTGCTGTCTTTTTTGAGATAGGGTTTCTCTGTGTAGCCCTGGCTGTCCTGGAACTCACTCTGTAGACCAGGCTGGCCTCGAACTCAGAGATTGGCTTTCAGAGTGCTGAGATTAAAGGCATGTGCCACTATAGCCTAGCTAAACTGAAACATCTTTATTGAAAATATAACTACACATCCTTGTCTTTGGGATTACCTGGGTGGTCTGTGCATATCCTTGAGTTGGCTGGGCGGTGTAAGCACTGTAGCTGCAAAAAGAATTAAACACGAGAATTGAATACAGAACATCTGACTGTGCGACTATATCCTTTATAGTTACAAAAGGCCTCATACTCTAAAACATTAAATGTGGACAAAGTACTGTTGCAGAAGGCTGACTTACCCCTGCTGGGCTGCAGCTTGGCTGTAGGTACTGTAATCTAGAAGAAACAAGAAAAAAAATTATTAGTATAGACAAGGAACAGTAGACAAGAGGAATAATTCAGGCAGGAAAGGTTAATTCTTTAAACTGTTTAGAGTGAAACTATATATGTAGACACAGGTCACAGCATATATCATTTCTCAACACCAAACCAATTAACTTACGTCAGTTAAATGCACAAAGTCTGAATATGGTGCTAACTAATGAGGTCAAGATCACTTGAGTTGGCAGAGATACCTTACATATCCTGCATACTCCCATGACCATAACCCATCTCAACCACAAGCTATCAATTCAAACACATGATCATTATCTCAAGGCTAATAAAAACTAAGACCACAAAACACGATCAACTTTACAGTCATAAAAAAGGACCCTCACAAAAGTATTAGAATCCACCCCACTCCCGTGCCTTTCTGCTTTTCTAGACAGGGTTTCTCTGTGCAGCCCTGGTAGTCCTGGAACTCACTCTGTAGACCATGGTGGCCTCAGGCTCAGGTATTCAGCTACCCCCTCCCACTAAAGGCGTGCAGCACCAGTCCCAGCATTTTTGTTTTTGAAACAGGGTCTCTCTAATAAGCTCAAACTCTGATCCACCTGCCTGTGCCTGCCTTCCCAGGGCTGGGATTACAGAAATGAGCTACTATGTCCAGCTTCTATCAATCAGTCTATCACTTTAGTAAGACCACCACAATTCCCTCTAACATTACAGGGAAACAATGACAAAAAATTCAACAGCTATTAAATCTAAAAGGGGCCTGTTATCAGAGATTTATCTTCATAGTAATGAAAAAACTAGAAACCCCAGGGAGGCCAAGGTAAAGGATGGAGTACATCCGTGGTTGGAACACATGCATATTCTCACGACTATAAGGTGACACCTGTGGTTGCCCTGGGTTCCAACTCCAACAGCATGCACACACAACTGAAGCAAGGTTAACAGAATCCTAGAAATTGGCAAGGATGAGAAAGCACTTAATAGGCCTAGGGGAAAAAATTATTCTAGGCTCACTATTGTCATTTCCAAAAACTTGAAATTATTTCAACCTAAAAAAGCCACAAATTTTCTTCTCTCTAAATAAGTCCAGCTATCATTTTCTTTCTCATATGTAATTTATACTATATCAAAAGGAATTAGCTTGGTGAGGTGGCATATGTTTTTAATGTCAGCACTCAGGAAGCAGAGGCATGTGGGTTTGAGTTTTAGGCAAGCATGGTCTACATAGTGAATGTGTTCTAGCACAGCCAGAACTATAAAAGACCCTGTCTCAAAAACACCAAAAAGGGACTAAATTTAGTCTATACAGGTATCAAGTGATGAAAATAAATGCTTAAATTTTCAAATCACCACTGAATTAAAGTTCTGCAAGTTTGGGAGCATTTTTTTTTTAAAGACAGAGAAATTTTTGTTTTGTTTTTCCTTCCATTTTTTGAGACAGGGTTTCTCTGTAGCTTTGGAGCCTGTCCTGGAACTAGCTCCCTTAGACCAAGCAGGCCTTGAACTCAGAGAGGGCGTAACAGGGTTTCTCTGTGTAACTGTTCTCTGGCTGTCTTGGAACTTGCTTTGCAGACCAGGCTGGTCCTGAACTCTGCCTGCCTCTGCAGTTTGAGGTTGGCCTCAAACTCAGATCCACCTGCCTCTACCTCCCAACTGTTAGGATTAAAGGCCTGTGCCACTATTACCCAGTGAGCAAATATTTTCAAATAATTCTACCTAATTATTTCCCCTTTATAAGAATACATATCTTTTTTGGTGTTCAAAGACAGCACTGCCATTAAGAGAGAACAAAAGGGTCCTTTCTTTTCCAATCAGAAAGCAGTCAGTCCCTAATCCAAAAGCAACAGTTGACATCTTTATAGAGGGGATCTTCCCCACTCTATGCAATCCAAAGCATGCTTCACAATATCCTGGCCAAGAGAACTTTCCTGAACCCATCTCTTAATAAGCTGACTTTCTTTCTACCTTTTTGCACCTCATGTGACTATTTCTCTCCTCTAGACCCTTTTCAGAGCCTGCTCATCAATGTCATCAGTAAGCTGTCCAAAAGATACCTACAACAAAAAAATGTTCAACAAAATCCTATTGCTTTTTTGAGACAGGATCTGACTACTTAGCTGGCAGACCAAGCTAGCTTCAAACTTGCTACAGACCCTATACCGCTCTCTCTACAATTTAAATGCTGAGAATTACAGGTGTGTGCCACCATGCCTACTAGTTACTTTTTTTTGTTTGATTTTTTTTCTTTTTTTGGTTTTTCGAGACAGGGTTTCTCTGTGGCTTTGGAGCCTGTCCTGGAACTAACTAGCTCTGTAGACCAGGCTGGTCTCGATACCTCTGGTTGTCCTGGAACTCACTACATAGACCAGCCTGATCTTGAACTCTGCCTGCCTCTGCTCCCCAAATTGTAGGATTAAACTATGGCTATTTGTCACATTCTTTATATGAAATAAAAAAATTGTAAAACACCTCCTTCCATGTAGTTTTTGTAAAATACACCAACAAAGCATGCAAACCCAAATATTGCAACCTTCATTTTGTTGAGGTTTCTATGTAAAAAATGATTTTGAGTTACTGGCATTAAGCTCAATGTTTACAAAAGACTTACACAAGAGCAGTTATGTAAAATTGGCAAAGCTGATACAGAACAGCTAACCACCTCAGATCAGCATGAAACCAGAGGATTTGGTGGGCTAAGAGAAGCAACCCCCAACTCATGTTTATCTACTTAACAGCACACAAGCCTCCTACTGTCTCAAACATGACACTGAAACAATGGCCAGATAAGTTAACAATCAAAAAACCATGCCCAACTATACAGTGAAAGAAGCAGATAAAGAGTATGATGGGTGGGAAGGGCTCAAGATGCTGGCAACGTTATTACTTCTTGTTCTGACAGTAGTTATTTGGGTACTGTAATTCTGCTTTATTGAGCATACTCTGTAGGCACTATTCCACAAGACGTAGATGAGGGGGAAAACCATTATTCCCTAAGGCAGTGGCTTACAACTCAGGGTAGTCATTAGCCAAGCTGTAGAGATTTAGAGATTTAGGCTACATAACGTATTAAAGTCAGCAAGGGAGATTTCCTGGTACCCAAAAGCTTTAAGGACTGAAGAGCTCAAGAAAACTTTTTCCCCCCAAGACAAGGTTCCTCTGTGTAGCCCTGGCTATCCTGGAACTCACTCTGTAAGACCAGGTTGGCCTTGATCTGCTACCTCTACTGGAACTAAAGGTGTGTGCCACCACCACCAGGCATCAAGAAAACTTTAGCTAAACTATTTTTCAGGAAAGGACGCTAAGTCCTAAGTAAGTTCCCTCAGCAAGGGCAGGACTATGGATATAGCAGAGCATGGCTTTTTTTAAAACTTTATTTAACTTTATTTTATGCACATTGGTATAATAACGATGTCAGAGTCTCTGGAACTGGAGTTTTACAGACAGTTGTGAGCTGCCATGTGGGTGCTGGAAATTGAACCTGGGTCCTCTGGAGGAGCAGCCAGTGCTCTTAAGCACTGAGCCATCTCACTGTGCCCAAGAGCATGGTTTCTAACTCGAATACGGTTCGTGGCAGTCTTCAGCAAAAAGGATTTAAACACAGATGACTAAAAAGTGTCAATGATCTACCAAGCAAAAATCTGCAATTGCCTTCTTGGGCTTTAGCGGGTAAGAGAAGCGTAGAAGGAAGGCTCACTGCCGAAATCATTTCCCACCAGAATGTACTGGGCTGTAGCTTCTCAGTCTTTCTCTTAGGGACACTCTTGGTAGCCTGGCATCAAAAGCCAGCATTTACCTGTTTACTGACTTACATCGTTGGCATCGCCAAACTGTGATGCTGGAACTTTTCCCAAGCACAAAAGACCCAGAGCTTCTCTGTCTTCCCCTTCGATTTCTCCTACTGTCTCCAAGGCCACATATCAGACCCCTAATTCCTCCAGACGAAAAAAAGATCACCACTGTGCCAGTTAACTGTGCACCAAACTGCTGGTGAAGCCTAGGCTATACTCACTCGCTCATTAAGGACCACAACACTCATCGCGTCCCCGAGCTCCTAGCCGCCCACTTTCAAAGTCCGTCTTCTTTCCCTGGCCTCGACAGGACCAAGAAAGAAGCCTGCTGGCTTAACGAGCAGGTCTACAGAAACGTGCTCTGGTTGAGGCTTTCTGTTTCTCCTGGATCAAAAACGCTAAACCCTTCTGGTTGAGTATCTGCTCCCCGGATCCAGACGGGCCTGGTTATACAACCGATGCCCGCGCCAAACGCTTGCTGAGCAAGGGACCCCGGGAAGCCACTGCTTTTTGGGTTAGGGAAGGTAGTAGGGTAACACATGATCAAATCGATGCCTCCGAAAGGATCTGTGGGACCCACTAGGTCTAAAGGCCGAGCGGGCTTTAGACCTCTGCGGTCGAGGCTGCGAGCCCTCCCGGGTGCGCCGAGCCAGGCCTGGAGGATAATGGGGCTCCCACTCATAAGCCGGCGCCCCTCAGCTCAGACATTTGCGACGCCTTTTTGTTTGTTTTGAATCTGAGTTTCTATTCAAGAAACACCCTCAGGCTGGCAGCGGGAGGAGAGGTTACCGGGGCCACCGGCCGCGGCTTCTCGAGCCGCTACCCGACACCCCACCTCACGCGCCTTAAGGTGATGGGCCCGAGGCCCAGCCGCGGTCCCCTCTGGGCCTCGGAGGCCGTAGGCCCCGCCCACGTGGCGGGAGGCCCGGGGCACCCGCACCGACAACCGCCACACAAAGGAGGCCAAGGCGGGCCCCGCACGCCCCAGCTACTGCGAGGCCCTCGCGCGCAACGCGGGCGCCGGAAGGTTCCAGAACCAGCCCGCCTGGTGGGGGAGGGGCGGGGGGAAGGGAACGCGGGACCCCCGAGCTCGTCGGGTGGCGGCGGGAACTCCAACCCCTCTCGGCAGCTCCACTCAGTCATCCCTGCCACCCCCAGAGACGAGCGCCCCTGAGTTTGGGTGTCCCAGCCGTCGCCAGCGCGACCGCGATCCCACTCCACTTACCCGTGGACGCCATTTTCTCGCCTTCCTCCTCGTTCTCTCAACGTCCGTCTCCCTCTCGCGGTCCCCCTAGGCGCCGCACTGCGCAGGCGCGAAATCCGCAACCTCGGACGCTACCATAGGGCCAGGCCGCGGGGGTGGGCAAGGAGGTTTGAGCCAGTGATAAGCCGGTCCTTGGCGCCTGAAACCGGCGACCCAATCCTCTCCAAAGAGCCGGACGTGACGCGCGGGTTAAGAAAAAAACACCTCAGCGGCCAGCGCGCTCGTGAGCGAGTGTCCCCAACAAACCCCGGGGAGCTTCTGCACGAGGCTCGGGGTTTGGAATGGTTACGCCCGCTGGCTCTAGGGACCGTCTCCGAAGAGTCTGTCCTGGAGGGAGACGGAGGCTGGCGGGATGTCTGGGGGGGGCGGGGGGGAAGGGATCCCGGCCTGGAACAACTGCTGACTAATCGGCAGGCGGGATCACGCGCCCGTGTGTGCGCGCTGTGGGTTTCGGGCACCTAGGTCTCGGCCTGGAGCTGGCGACCCGACTCCCAGGCGAGGCTCCCCCCACCCGGCCTTCCAGGGTAGGGGAGAACGTGCTTCGCAGAACCTTGGACGCGTGGCCCGAGAGGGCGGGGGAGGGGACTGAGGTCGGTCGGTCGGTCAGTCGGCAGGGGAGGGAGGCTGGGAATGCCGCGGCCGGCTCCAATAACGGTCGGAGTTGGGAAGCCCTGTAATCATCCTCCAACCAGTACCATTGTTTTAACAGAATAGAAAACCCAGGCCCACGAGATCGAGTACTTCCCCCTAAGTTACAAAGCTGAATTCGACCCCGGGACTCCCCCCCTCTGTGCACCACCCGGAAGCATCTTCCCTGCCCTTGACTTCCCAGTCTGCCCTGGCTTCCCAGTAAGGTAGGCAGGGTGTGATGGTGCAGAACTGTGAGAGGTCCCTGACGAGGGCTCCAGAGGGCCACCGAGGCGGACTGTTAGCGAGTGAGGAACTGTCTTGTGACCAACCCCATGGACGGATTCAAACAGTAGCATGGCGGGCGGGCGAGGACTCGGAAGAAAGCAGGGCCCATGTGGGAGCAGTAGGCGCGTCACACCTTTCGAAGGATGGGAGTGGTTTCCCCGCTGAAGCTTAACGCCGCCGGGCTCTCCGATTCCCTGGCGAGAGGGGAGCAGATTGTCGTGGCCCCCGTTTTCCTATTTGTTGTAAACTCACTTCCTCAGGTGAGATCCAGGCACCTGTTAGCTAGGGACTCCGCGTCTAAATAGGGTGCCCGTGAGAGTGGAGAGCTGCTCCATGTGCTGTGTGCTAGGAGCAGCAGCTGGGTTCATTACTTGATTCTTACGAGTTCCATTTTATTAATTGAAGATTCGGTTGGAGATAGAGGCGCAATGATACTGCGTGCCTAAGATGTGTGAGGCCCCCGTTTCCGTTTGCAACATCAAGAAAGAGAGGAGACTGATCCAGAGAACTCGAGACCTGGTTCCGAATGTCCATGGATCAGTCCCTTAGTGCTCAGGGATGGAATGGTTGTGAGAAGCTTCAATTTAGGTGACCCTGCCTCCAGGTAAGGGTGAAATCGGCCTGCTTTTCTAAACCCAGTGCCACAGGGGAAGGGCAGGGTTCACCCCAAATCCAGAGTTTACCCCAGCAGGATGTGGAGCCAGCTAATATGCCTTTCAATGAACACATTAACTGGAGATGAGAGGGAATGTTAGGTCCAGATCGCGGGGACCCCCCCTCCCCCCGCAAATCATCACAGAGTCTGCACTCTTATGCAAAAGCGCAAAGAGCCTTCAGCCGGTCTGTGGTGGCGCACACCTTTAATCCCAGCGCTCGGGAGGCAGAGGCAGGCAGATCTTAGTGAGTTCAAGGCCAGCCTGAGCTACAAGAGATAGTTCCAGAATAGGTTTCAAAGCTACAAAGAAACCACGTCTCGAAAGACAGGGGGGGAAAGCCTTTAATCAAGCTCCAGGTTGGACCATCCCATCTATTTTTTTTTAATGCGTGTGTGATTAAAGGCGTGCCCCATCAATGCCCAGTTGGGGTGGGGTTTTTATCATAACAGAGGTTGAGGTGAGGGGATTTCTAAGGTTCAGGACCCCTGATTGACTGTCTGGGGGGAATAGGTGTATGCTGGCTGAAAGGATGTCAGGTGATCCTGCCTATAATAGTTGGGATGTTAGGTATTTCCCCTTGGATGGTCTGTTCCCGGGTGGTCTCTGTTGAGCCTGTAGGGCAGGGAGCCTCTTTTCCTCCATTATTTCAAACCACTTGGGAGAAAATTCAAACTTTGTTCATTAGGATAAGATTCACAATGTGGGAAGGTGCTTCAGAGTAAGTAGGAGGCTGTTTTTTGAGGGGATGGAGGTTAAGGACTCTGCAGGCAGAGATCTTCACGGTTCTGTCCTATAGGAAAGGATCTGCTTTCTGCCCTGAGTCATCCCAGGAGACTTGAGAGCATTGCTAGGGAGAGCTCGCAGGGCCTGCAGGCAAGGCTGGGTGTGAGGAAAGTGAAGCAAGAAAAGAAGGGGAGCATGCCTGCTCCCAGAGTGTGCAGACCCTGAGCTGGGCCATGTGGGGACGGGAGGAAAGGAAGAGGGAGAGATGAGAACCAGGTGCAGCAGCCAGAGGCCCCCCCCCCTCCCGCCATACACAGCAGGTAATCAAAGTCCCTGAGCTGGAGAAGTTTAGGGTGGGGGTATGCCAGCCAGGAGGGCCCTGTAACAGGTAGGGACCAGGGGACTGCTGGGAGAACCTGCCTGCCAGCATGTGCTTTGATATGTTAAATAGGAACCTGGTTTGAAACCTAACTGGAGAAAAGCTTTGCTGGTTGGGCAGGGTATGACCTGTTTGGGGACCTGAGCTTGAACCGGCTGGGCCTTCACTTGTAAGCTGTCTGCCTTCCATAGTAATTAGGTGGTGCATGGGTTTGTTGGGAAAGAGCTGGGGGCCAAACTAGGTGCATTGGTGCAGATTGATGATCCTGTATTCAAAAGCCCAGGAAGACACTGGAAAATCTCACATCACAGGCTAGCTTGGGCTCCGTGTTGAGATTTTTTTTTTTTTTTTTTTTTTTTTTGGTTTTTAGGGTTTCTCTGTGGTTTTGGAGCCTGTCCTGGAACTAGCTCTTGTAGACCAGGCTGGTCTTGAACTCACAGAGATCCGCCTGCCTCTGCCTCCCAAGTGCTGGGATTAAAGGTGTGCGCTACCACCGCCCGGCTTGAGATTTTTTTTAAAACAAAACTTTTTTAAAAAATATTTATTATGTATATCGTATTCTGGGATGTATGCTTACGTGCCAGAACAGGGCACCAGATCTCATTACAGATGGTTGTGAGCTACCATGTGATTGCTGGGAATTGAACCCTAGGCCTCTAGAAGAGCAGCCAGTGATCTTAACCTCTGAGCCATCTCCCCAGCCCCCAAACAAGCAAAATTTTAAAAAAGAAAAAGCTGAGCCAGGTGTCGCCTTTAATCCCAGCACTTGGGAGGTAGAGGCAGAGGCAGGCAGATCTCTGTGAGACCAGGCCATGCTGGTCTACAAGAGCTAGTTCCAGGACAGGCTCCAAAGGTACAGAGAAACCCGTCTCAGAAAAAAAGAAAAAAAAACTGTGGGCCTCCAGTCTTTTCTCTTATGATGCTGTAAGCAAAATGTGTTGAGTTTTTTTTGTTTGTTTGTTTGTTTGTTTTGGCTGACCTCTAATTCACAGAGATCTGCCTGTCTCTGCCTCCTGAGTGTTGGGATCAAAGGCATGCACCACTACTACCCGGCAGCAAAAGGTGTCTTAATCACCATTTCACAGACTGGGAAACTTGCCCACAGGCACACAGCAGAAGGCTGGAGCAGACACCAGGGCTGGAGAGGGAACAATGTCATAGTTATGAGCCACTTTGTAAGGCTTGGAATGTGGACTCCTGTAGTCCCACTTCAACCCCAAGCTGCTTGACCCATTGGTGGGTCTCATAAGGCCTCTTGTTCAAGGGCACCCGAGGCTGTCCGGACTCCCTGAGGCGTGGAACACTAGAAAGTGGGGTGGGGGGTGGGGCAGCAGAGTCCAACTTTTCTGGTCCTGTATCTTCCACTAAGACACCTTCAGGGCCCACCAGACTCTCATGTCACCCAGGCTGGTTTTTCAACTCCATATGCAGCCAAGATCTAAATGTTTCTTTTATTTTTACAGCACTTGGGGAGCAAATCCAGGTGCCCATGTATGCTAGGTAAGCACTCTCCTGCTGGTCTGCGTCTCTACTGGCCTTGGTCTCCTGAACCTCCTGCCTCCACCTCCTGAGTGCTAAGATTACAGGTGTGCACTACCACACTGGCCTCATCAGGACTTTAAGCATGGCCCATGGCCACCCCAGGCCTGTGGGCAGGTAGGATAGAAACGTGGCTGATAAGCACACAGGTTGGGCTTGATAAGCACACAGGCCAAGCTACTGGACCTGCCTCTGCTGGTTCAGTTTCTGCCTCTGTATAATGGGGCCATTGGTAAAGTAATTGGGAGGGAGTCAGATAAAAGCAGCAAGGATGATTTGTTACTGTTTTTGTTTATTCCCAGTGTACAGCCTCAGGACCACCTTTGACCACCATCAACCAAACTATGCATGTCTGGGACTCTCCTGGCTCTCTGTCCCGGGCACTGCCCCTTGCTTCCTCAGTCCTGATGCTCCTGATGAGCTGCCTGTGGTTTTTGGGGGCTGGCCCCAGTCTCACATTGGCTCCAGAGCTGCTGCTGGACCCGTGGCAGGGTGAGGACCAGCTGCATGGCCCTTGAAAGCTAGAGACTCTAGGGCCTGAAGCCACTTAGTGGAATCAGTGTGCAGCTCGTGATGGTCACAAGAATAGGACGCAGTGTCGCAGGGCAGGTTAGCTTACAGACATGCCCAGTTCGTCCATAGTTGAGAAGGAGGCAGAGAATCCTGTATAGAGGGCGAGGTGGGAAGCTGTGGGTGGGAGTTCTGATAGTGTCCCTTTCTGACAGCTTTCCCTGGAAATAAGAAGTTAAATTTCTGCCAAACACGTACTTCCCACAAAGCCTCCGGTTTACATTTGAGGAACCCAAATGATGTTCAGAGAGGTTAATGATTTTTCTAAGGTCTTGCAGCTCTGTGGGAGTGAGAGGTTTTGGCAGGCAGTTTTCATTAGAACTTGTGCTATTAACCAGATGCAAAAAAAAAGATTCAGTAACTGACAGACAGCTTCACTGTGCCTGGGGCACAGCACCACTTGGTAGCTGGTGACGAGTGAGAAGACTGTTGGTTCCCTTCAATACACCTAGAGAGTAGCTGTGGTCCCATCTGCTGGCTTCTGAGTGGGGGAGACTGGCCTACTAGGTCGCCCTAGCAATGGCTAATCCAGCCCTCTAACCTGGCACCCTTCTCATTCCCAGTGCACCGGCTTCTGACCCATGCTCTGGGCCACACCGCACTGCCGGGCCTGCTCCTGAGCCTGCTGCTCCTGCCCACTCTGGGCTGGTGGCAGGAGTGCCGTCTAGGCACTCTGCGCTTCCTGCACAACTCCGCCCTGCTTGCCCTGGCTGCTGGGCTGCTGGCTGTGCTGCTGGCAAGCCTCGGGGTATCCAATGCAGCCGGAGGCTGTGGATATATGCCTGTCCATCTGGCCATGCTGGCAGGGCAGAGTTACTACCCTGGATGGCGTCAGGGGACACTGCCACCATGGCTGCGCCCATGGCTACTGCTGGCCCTGACCCTGCTGCTCAGCTCTGAGCCGCCCTTCCTGCAGCTCCTCTGTGGCCTTCTTGCTGGCCTAGCCTGTATCCTTTGCCTGAGCCCAGGGACCATGTGGACCTGTGGCCTGGCCTCCGGGGTGCCTTGGAAAGAAACAGTGTAAAGGAGTTCAATGTCAGGTGAACACCTGCTCCTGGCACATCTGTGCCATGCTCTGGGCTGGGGACAGGACTCATGGCCAAGAAGAGGTGTCGGTTACAATCAAAGGACCCCATGGGATGCTTGGGAGAGCTGAAGGGACCTGGAAGTCACTAACCTGGATCCTGTGTGAAGGTGGCATCAAAGCAAAGATTAGCAAAGAGGAAGGCTTAGGATGGGAGTGAGTATGGGACTCTGGGAACAGAAGGCCAACTTAGGGCTCATAGTACGGGTATCTTAGACATAAGCTTTGCTCCCAAAATATGGGAAAATAGCTACCATTTTTGGTGGTGATCATATAACCCTTCAGGCAGTCACAGGGAACCATTTCAGAATCCAGACACCAGCTACTTAAGTCTGGCTGACAGTAGGAGGACCTATCTCAGGTACACAGGGTTATGCAGTAGCCAAGAAAGTGGAAAATAAGGTTTTGGGAAGGCACATATGGTTCTTCCCGGCTGAGTAGTTTCAGGTAGGCAGTTTCCTTTTGTTCTCAGCTTCCGCTGCTCATGTGGTCCTGGGGGATGCAGCAAGGGGCGTCGCATGGGAATGCCCAGCACACTCTCCTCCCCCCAGTTCAGTTTGATTTTCCTTGACCTGCCGCCCTGCCCTGGGCAGGCAGACGCTGCTGGGGCCTTCCGGTGGCTGGAGCTCTCTGAGCGGAGATTGCAGGTGTTACAGGACAGTGTCCTTTGCAGGACTCTGGCCCAGTGGTGGCCACTGAGGCTCTTTCCCACCCCAGGCAATCTGACTGAACTGCCTGTCACTTATCCTGCTGTAGTGAGGTGAGGGCGATGCCAGGGGCTCAGTATTGGGTGGTGGAAGTTGTGACAGTGGCTGGCAGCCCAGGCCATCCGCCTCTGTCCCTACAGGCCTGCTACCCCTGGACCTCCTTACCTTGCTTCCCCAAGCTCCTGGTCTCACAGTGATGGTTCTGCCCAGCTTCCACCAGGCGTGGGACCCGTGCAGCCGGCATGGAAGGACTCCGAGAGGAGCCTGAAGTGGGCTGCGTCCAGCTTTGCCCCAGGAACCCCGATGTGGGCAGCCCTAGATGAGCAAATGCTACAGGAAGGGATCCAGGCTTCACTTCTTGATGCGTCAGCTCAGGGTCCTCAGAGCTTGACATGGTTGCCCAAGTCCTCTGGGTCTTCTCTACGGTAAGACAGGGTGGGCAGGGGTGTGTCTTCCCGGTGTGGGAGCCATGCATGCCCTGACATTTCCTCCTTTTCCCCACCTCACAGGCTGCAGCAGCTAGAGCACATGGGATTCCCCACTGAGCAGGCCGCAGTAGCCTTGGCAGCTACAGGGCGTGTGGAGGGTGCAGTGTCACTGCTGGTTGAAGGGCTGGTAGAAACCGAGGCCGTAGCGACCGAGGGGAGGAGTGGTCCTGCCCACTGCAAGGGCACTGGACCCTCATAATCCAGGAAAAGAGCAGAATCTTCGGCCTGACCTGAGTCCTTGCCCAGTCTGCTGAGGGCAGGAGTGGGCCCCAGCATGTTCTAATACTTTCTGAGAATAAAAGCTAATGTTTCCAACCTGGCCTCCTGAGTGGCAGTTGTTCTGGCTCTTCTGTGTTGGCATGGGGAGGATGAAGGAATGAGTGGGTGGCTGGTGGCAGGAGGGTGACTTGTGTCTAGGCCCACAGGCCTCCTGCCCCAGTATCCTCAGCCTAGGTGGACCCTCTAGCTGCAGGATATAGAGACCAAACTGGGTAGGATCAGGCAGGGGCGTTTATTGTCCAGTACATAGCAATCCATGGCATCTGCAGCAGATGCTTGGAGTGGGAGTCCTTTCTATACATCCCATCCCCACATGGAACACTGGGGGGTGGGGTTGGGTAGAACTGATTTAAGGAGCACCAACCATTCAGTCGGGGATTAAGCAGCCTGGACTCAGGTGGGAACTCAGCACCAGAAAACAGGGCTCCCCAAGGTCTTAAGGAGGGGAACAGAGACTTCTGCCTCGATCCATGTATGTCTACAGAGCCAGGCAGAGTCTCAGGTCCCTACTTTAGAAGACTGGAAGCCTTGTACCTCCACCCACTCCTCTTTTCACCCTATTCCACAGGGGAAAATAGGTCTGACGTCTTGAGTAGACTTCCTCTCAGGGCCCAGTCCCTGCTTCGTCTGTCATGTACAGGCTGACATCACTGAGACCTGCCTGCCTATCCCTATGGCCAAGGTGGCACAGGGGTCCCTGAGGGTATTAATAAATAGGAACTGGCGGTCTCTGGAGGCAGCTGGCCAAGTCCAGGCTAGAGGAGGAAGCCTGGTGTGGAACCCTGAAGAGCCACCACCATCCTCAGCTCCCCCTGTCGTGTCTCCTGGGGGTCACGATCTGGTAGTTGGTTGGGTGTCCTCCCCTCTTGCCTCGAAGGAAGCTGGGGGTACCCGTGCCATCAGGGCCTACCCCGGATCCCAGCTCTGGTTCTGCCGGAGGGAATAAAGAGAAAAGCTATGTTAGGGGGTGCATTCACATTCATGAAGAGTGGGGGAACCCACTTTGTGCCCTGGGAGGTAGCAGGGTACCCTGGCATCCTAGAGATGGAGCTGTGGGAAATAAGGGTACTGAAGGCTGGTTAGTACCTCCCCACAACCTCTGCGTCCCCAGCCATCTGATGCCTGATTTGTCTAATGCGGATGGCCGGGCTCACCACTTTTACATGCTTGGCATATGAATAATGCTCCCCAAGTAATCAATTTTGGATTGATTTGGAGTGAAGGTGAATTCTGCATCATCCAAACTTCATTGCAAGGAAACCAAACTAGAGAAGAAACTTTTCTCTTTCCTTGGATTATAGCACCATTTGGAGGAAGGGCTTAGTAGAGTCAGGCTTTGCCCCGGAACAGCCTCAGGGAAAATGGACCCCATCAGGACCCCAGCTGTCTGATTTCTAAAACCAGGGACATTTTCAGATAGACTCTGAGGCCCTAGATGGCATCAACAAAGCCTGAAGTCAGTTACCAAGGGAGTTGTGGTGAGATAAGCCCAAATCTACATATAAGCTGAACCCCAAGCATGAAACAGCATGCTTGCCCCCCTCCCCCCAGGAAACTAACATCCTTCAAACCCCAGAGGGTGCTCTCTTGTCCAGGAAGCCCAGCCCATGCACATCCTTTGGTAGCCCCTAAAGCCAGGGAGAAGGTCAGGGTAGGCGGTTTTTCTGGTGGGGGAGAGCCTCGGGATGGGGACTTGGCCAGGCCTTTCCTTGTTCCTAGGACAGTCAGTGGGAAGCTCGATGATGACCACTTCCCACAGAAGGCACGGCTTAGGGGTGGGCCACTAATGGGGCCTGGCTTTTCCCAGGTGCCTTGTACATCCTCCAGGGGCTACCAGGAGCTTAGCCAGCTAAGGACGGGGTCACCGCGTCCCTATTCAGCTCCTCTACGCTATCCAGCTGTCCCTTCTACTGCTGCACCACGCTGAGAGGAGGGGCAACCTGGAAATGTGCTGAGAATCTGGAACTTGGGTCTTTGCTTCAAATGGTCCCTCAGGTCATTTGGAGGCAATGAGGGATGGAGGACAGGTGCCAAGAGGCTTCAGGGGAGGGGCTTGCTATGTCTCCATCAAGTCTCATCAAGGCTGCTGAGGCCAAAGGAGGTGCAGCAGATAGTCCCTGATGTTTCTAGAGGTCAGAGAAGCCACACGGCTAACGGTGGGGATTAGAAATGGACCGTGTCAAGCAAAACCTGACAAAGTTTTTCTCAGTAGCCCAGGTCAGCCTCAAATTCGCTATCCTCCTGTCTCAGCCTTCCAGTGCTGGGATCTTAGGCACGTAGCCACCATTCCAACCTCCAGATCTTGGCTCACATCAGACTTCCTGACAGAGTTGTCCCTCCACCTCCACCAGACACAACCATGTATCTTCTATGACCCCTACATGGTCCCCTCTTCCAAGAAGTCACCAATGTCTAGCAAGAAGGGCCCAATCCTTGGGTACTCCCTTTGAGTGTCTAAAGTGACTGACGGACAGCTCCCCAGAGCCCAGCTACTCCGCAGGGCCCAGTGCCCATCCAGACCTAGCGCCAGTAGGTGCTTCCTGGTTTTGCTGACCAAAGGACTGGTTTTAGCCCCGACCCAACCCTCCTCCTTCACACTTAAGGCCTAGAGGGGAGGTTGGACACAATCTGGAGGCCTCTGGTCAATGATGTGCATGAAGGAACAAAGGACAGCCAGTGGGTGGGGCCTCTCGGTGGGCAAACATTCCTGTGAAGGGCCAGCCCCATCTTCCCACACCAAAGCTTCACCTCAGGAGCCAGGTGCAGGGTGGAGGGACTGCCCCTGCCCCGAGTCAGAAGCCTAACTGCCTCTCAGGCTGCCTGAACCAGCCTTCTAGAACCTTCCCAGTACAGCTCTGCTTGGTGTTCGTCCTCACCTCTCAGAAACCTCGAGGGAAAAAACTCTGTAGACTTCTTAATCTCTGTTTCTCCTCTGCTTGGTCACTCACCTATGATCCTTGCCTTTCTGGGCTCCACTGAAATATCACCTCCAGGAAGCCCTCCTGGACTGTCCCCTCACAGTGACAACTGACTAAGGACTTGTACACGCGAGGTAAGTGCTCTACCATGGAGCCATGTCCCCAGCAGGCCAGAGGCATACCTATGCTCACTACTCTTCTTGGCTTTTGCTACCGGTGCCAGCCCCCACCCCCACCCTAAGCTACGCCAGGGCAGGGCTACATCGTTTGGTTATGTTTGAGCCCGTGCCGATAGGTGGCTGCCAGAACACGAAAGCTGGTTCGCTGTGCCAGGTTCTATTTCCTTGATGAAAGGAAGGAGCAATGTCTTCTGGCCCAGACCAAGCACTGGGAGGCATCATGCCCAAGCCTGCCCCAGGCCCTTCCTGGGAGGGTTTGCCCCTGCCTGCCCGCCCTGCCATTACCTGGCCAGATGATGGCTTCCAGCAGGGTGACCCGTCTGGCCAGGAGCTCCAGCTGGGCCTGCTGCTGCCGGAAGCTCTGTAAGCTAGGAGCCTGATGGGAGATTGAGAAGAGCAGACGGTGCCGAGTGTGGCCTCTAAGGGCCGGGCTGGGAGCCCAGTGGTGGGGGACGCAGAGAGAGGCTGATGGACTTCAGGGCAGGCAGGCGTCTGGACCAGTGTCCGTCAAACCTCATTGTACCCCTAGGAGGTGAGGAGAGGGCGTGCCTAGCTCCTCAGGTAGCCAGGTGAACGGGAACTAGGAGGGTGAATGTCAGGCTAAGGATCTGGCTCCCTTGAGCCCTGGTAGGGAGCTTCAGGACACACTAGGGCTACAGGGGCAATGTGGAAGGGATACAGGGGCCAGGAAGGTAGGTCCCGTGAAAGTCTCCAGAAATTTATGGGGAAACTGGTCAGAACTGGCAAGTGGTCTATTACCCAGAGTTCTCTGGGTCCTGAGTCTGACTCTGTCACCCACAGTTCCCTGCACTTTTAGAATCTAGCTGCATTGCTCACGACTTGTCAAGAGTTGAAGCCCAAGTGGTTTACAACCTTGATCCATAATTCTGTGGGCTTGGGCTCTGACTGTGTGTGACCCATGACCCCAGTATGGCTAAAAGTTTGCTTGTTAACCTCAATGCCTCACTGATCAGAAGTCTGGTTTTCTTTTTTCTCTCTTTCTTTTCCTTCCTTCCTTCCTTCCTTCCTTCCTTCCTTCCTTCCTTCCTTCCTTCCTTCCTTCCTTTCTGAGACAGGGTTTCTCTGTAATGGCCTTGGCTGTCCTGGAACTCACTTGTCGAACAAAACCAGGATGGCCTTGAACTCACAGAGATCCTCCTGGCTCTGACTCTCAAGTGCTGGGATCAAAACCATAGGCCACCACACTTGGCTTAGGAATCTGGTTTCATTGCCCATAACTACTTGTAAATCTCATCCTCTGCTGTCTCCACGTTCCTGAAGTCCTGTAACTATATCACCCACACTGTCTAGAGAGAGGCACACGGATGGGTTCAGGTGCAGGACCTTCCCCTGTAGAGCAGGGAAGGGTTGGGTAGCCTCTGTAGCCTATGCTTCTTCAGCTTCAGAACTGGACTCAGGCCAGTTACACCCCAGGACGGTTTGGGGAGGCTGGTAAGCAGGGGCTGGGCTGGCCGGCCGTCTGTCTGTCTCTACTCACCATAAAGCCCAATCATTGTTTCCAAGATTAAAACCCTCTCAGCTAAAATCTTCAAAGCCTCGCGTAGTTGGTGCAACCCCTCCCCCTGTGGAGAAAGAGACAGATGCAGCCGTGATGGAGGGTTGGGAGGGGACCCCACAAAGCCTGCCAGTGGCCCCTGCCCCAATGGGGACAAGCACCTGTAGCCCTGTATCACCTGCCGCAGCCCAGGACCCACGGACAGCCAAACAAGACAGAGAGGGACAGGAGGGAGGCAAGGCAGGAGGAAGCGACCCCTGAAGACCCCCTCAGAAAGTTCCACTTGATCCTAACTGGCTGCAGATTGTGCCACTCTGGAGGGCAACTCCTCTGCTTGCCCCACAGGCTGCCATTCATTTGTTCCCAAGGCCCTGGGGAGCCAGCTTGTCCTCTCATCTCCATTCACGTCCTCTGCACAGTTCCTGTGACATCCCTGCCACCATCTGTACGCTGGGGGCTCTCTGCTCTCTCCTTCCCCCTCCTCTCTTCTCTCACTCTATTTCTTCCCATTTTAAATTCCTAATTTTTTTATATTTATTTATTATGTATACAATATTCTTTCTGCGTGTATGCCTGAAGGCCAGAAGAGGGCACCAGACCTCATTACAGATGGTTGTGAGCCACCATGTGGTTGCTGGGAATTGAACTCAGGACCTTTGGAAGAGCAGGCAATGCTCTTAACCACTAAGCCATCTCTCCAGCCCCTAAATTCTTAATTTTTAAACATCTTTCTCTTTACTCATAGTCTTCAGATTGACTTTTTGCTTTAAGCCATCACGCCGCCTCACCCTAACGAACTCTATCAGGGAAAGCAAGCTAGTGATTCTGTCCCCAGTAGAATGGGTAGTAAGTGAAAATCAAAAGACTTCAATAGCATTGCTGCTTAAAATGAGGCTGAGCTGAGACCCCAGCTCCATCTCCTTCAGGAGACCGGTCCCACATTCTCTCTGCCAGCACCAGTCCCGCATTCTGATACACCTTGGGGAGACCCTGCAGCCCAGCCCCTCCCAGCAGCAGCTGAAGGTATCAGTGTGTTCCCAGGGGTGTGGCAGTGGGTCCACCAAGCCCCAGGGCTCTCCACTTCCCCAAAGCAGAGGCTCATTCAGAGAGCTCTCTCGGACTTCCAGTTTATTCTCTCCTTCCCTAGCACTGGGTCCATGGTCTTCACTTCACGTTCCCTCCCTAAACAACTTCCAAAATTGAGTGTTTTCCAACAGAGCACCAGGATGGTGAGACAAACCATCCCAAGCCTGACAGCATCTAGAAGAGCCTCTCGGCATTTAGGATAGGACAGGCGAAGGGATGCTTAGTATGCACACATCTCCTTGTGTGTGTGTGTGTGTGTGTGTGGTGTGCACACAAGTGTGCCCATGAGGACTTATATAGAGGCCAGAGGAGAATGTCTTCCTCTTTGTTCTCCATTATATGTAAGATTTTTATTACATTTAGTGTGTGTGTGTGTGTGTGTGTGTGTGTATGTGTAGGCCTCATCGTGCCACAGTGTACATGTTGAGGTCATAGACCAACTTGTGGTCACAGCATGTGTGCGGACAACAGAGAACAAATTAAATGAATCGGTTCTTCCTTCTCATCACGCGAGTCCTGGAGACTGAACTCAGCCCTCAGCCTTGTGGGAAGCATCTTCCCCAGCAGAGCCACCTTGCAGGCCCCTTCCTCTTATTTTCTACATTGATCTTTGAGATAGGGTCTTTTTAAAAAAATATTTGCTCTGATTGTTTTATGTATGTATGTATGTTCTGCCTGTGTGTATGCTTGCAGGCCAGAAGAGGGCACCAGATCTCATTACCGATGTTCGTCATCCACCATGTGGTTGCTGGGAATTGAACTCAGGACCTTTGGAGGAGCAGGCAGTGCTCTTAACCACTGAGCCATCTCTCCAGCCTGAGATAGGGTCTTAAGGTGAACCTAATGTGTGCTGTCTCAGCTAGTCTGGCTGGTCTTTGGGCTCTACCTGTTTCCAGTTCACCATGCTAGGGTTACAGGCATACATGTGATGTCTGACTCCTGTTTGTGCAGCAAGTGCTCTTACCCAGTTAGCCATTTTCCTACCCCTTTTTATGTGATGTGTGTATGGTGTGTGCATGCATTTGTACACGGATGCTCACATTTGTGTGCACACACGCATGTGCATGTGTCTGCAGGCTAGAAGTGGACATCAGGGTTTTTTCTATCTATTTATTGAGGCAGCCTCTCTCAACTGAACCCACAGTTTGCTCTGGTAATCCTGCTTCTGTCTTCTAAGCTTTGGATTTAAGGGTGGGCATTTATGTGGATCCTGGGAATTCAAACTCTGTTCCCCACAGGGCTTGCTATCTCTCCAGTTCCTCCTCCCTCCTCCCCTTCTTTTTTTTTTTTTTAAATATTTATTTATTTATTAGGTATACATTATTCTGTTTGCTTGTATGCCTGCAGGCCAGAAGAGGGCACCAGACCTCATTCCAGATGGTTGTGAGCCACCATGTGGTTGCTGGGAATTGAACTCAGGACCTTTGGAAGAGCAGGCAATGCTCTTAACCGCTGAGCCATCTCTCCAGCCCCCCTCCTCCCCTTCTGTTTTGAGATATATCCCTCTGTAGGTCAGGTTAGCTTCAAACTCACAACAGTTCTGCTTCGAACTCCCATGAGCTGAAACTCCAGACATGAGCCCATGACACCTGGCTCACCATCTAACCCATTGAAGCAATGATTCCCCATAAGAACATCGAAGCAACTAAGAGGACTCCCAACACATCCATTAGGAGCTTGTTCATTCCCTGGGGCATTCCTTATTCTCCAGCTGTCCTGTTAATATCATAAAGATTGAGCTACTCATGGGTCACTGAACTGCCATTTCAGCCTGGGGTACTGGGGTCACTACAGGTCACAAATGCAGAGTAATCCCTCTTTGAGTATCATGGAGCAGGATGCGAAAATGGATGATCCTGGGGCTGGGGAGATGGTTCAAAGGTAAGAGCACTCCCCAATAGCGAGGACCTGAATTGGAGCCCCAGAATTCATGTAAAAAGCCACCCAATGCTCATAACCCCAGTGCTGGGCAGGTACAGAGAAAGGGAGGTTGCTGGCTGCTAGCCTCACTGAAAAATAGTGAGCTCCCAGGTCCATTCACAAGGGAATAGGGCAGAGAATGATACATGTGCACACAACCACACACTTGTATACACACAGGCACAACACACACAATCACACACTTGTATACACACAGGCACAACACACACAATCACACACTTGTATACACACAGGCACAACACAAACACTGCACACACAATCACACACTTGTATACACACAGGCACAACACAAACACTGCACACACAATCACACACTTGTATACACACAGGCACAACACAAACACTGCACACACAATCACACACTTGTATACACACAGGCACAACACACACAATCACACACTTGTATACACACAGGCACAACACAAACACTGCACACACAATCACACACTTGTATACACACAGGCACAACACACACAATCACACACTTGTATACACACAGGCACAACACAAACACTGCACACACAATCACACACTTGTATACACACAGGCACAACACACACACTGCACACACAATCACACACTTGTATACACACAGGCACAACACAAACACTGCACACACAATCACACACTTGTATACACACAGGCACAACACACACAATCACACACTTGTATACACACAGGCACAACACACACAATCACACACTTGTATACACACAGGCACAACACACACAATCACACACTTGTATACACACAGGCACAACACAAACACTGCACACACAATCACACACTTGTATACACACAGGCACAACACACACAATCACACACTTGTATACACACAGGCACAACACACACACTGCACACACAATCACACACTTGTATACACACAGGCACAACACACACAATCACACACTTGTATACACACAGGCACAACACAAACACTGCACACACAATCACACACTTGTATACACACAGGCACAACACACACAATCACACACTTGTATACACACAGGCACAACACAAACACTGCACACACAATCACACACTTGTATACACACAGGCACAACACACACAATCACACACTTGTATACACACAGGCACAACACAAACACTGCACACACAATCACACACTTGTATACACACAGGCACAACACACACAATCACACACTTGTATACACACAGGCACAACACAAACACTGCACACACAATCACACACTTGTATACACACAGGCACAACACACACAATCACACACTTGTATACACACAGGCACAACACAAACACTGCACACACAATCACACACTTGTATACACACAGGCACAACACACACAATCACACACTTGTATACACACAGGCACAACACACACTGCACACACAATCACACACTTGTATACACACAGGCACAACACACACACTACACACATAACCACACACTTGTATACACACAAGCACAACACACACAATCACACACAACCACACACTTGTATACACACAGGCACAACACACACAATCACACACTTGTATACACACAGGCACAACACAAACACTGCACACACAATCACACACTTGTATACACACAGGCACAACACACAATCACACACTTGTATACACACTGGCACAACACACACAATCACACACTTGTATACACACAGGCACAACACACAATCACACACTTGTATACACACTGGCACAACACACACTGCACACAACCACACACTTTTTTTGTTTGTTTTTTGAGACAAAGTTTCTCTGTGTGACAGTCCTGGCTGTCCTGGAACACACTTTGTAAAACAGGCTGGCCTCGAACACACTGAGATCCACCTCCTGCCTCTGTCTCCCAAGTGCTAGGATTAAAGGTGTGTACCACCACCACCTGGCTGACAACCACACACTTGTATACACACAGGCACCACACACACACACACACACACACACACACACACACACACTGCCTTGCTGCCTGTCCATGCTCCCACTGGTCTCTGAACAGGCTGCTTGAGTCCTTTTCTCAAGGCTCCAGTCCATCTATCAGGCATTCAGAGACATACTTAGCAAACAAAAACCTGACCATACCATTCCCTCTACTTCTTTTATTTATTTACTTACTTACTTACTTATTTATTTATTTATTTATTTATTTATTTTGGTTTTTCGAGACAGGGTTTCTCTGTGGCTTTGGAGCCTGTCCTGGAACTCCCTTTGTAGACCAGCCTGGTCTCGAACTCACAGAGATCCGCCTGCCTCTGCCTCCCGAGTGCTGGGATTAAAGGGGTGTGCCACCATCGCCTGGCCCCTCTCATTCTTTAATTTTTTTTAAAATGATTTTTTTTGAGATCCTTGAGTATCTCACTCTGTAGCCCAGGTTCACCTTGTGGCCATCCTCCTGCCTCAGTCACCTGAATGCTAGGATTACAAATGTGAGCCACCATGCCTGGGTTCAGAAATACTAAAACAATGTCCCAGTGGCCACCAAGGTTTGAATTCTTTAATGCGGCCTCCTAGTTTTTGAAAGCCTCTAGCCTCTGTCACTTGCTGCCTGTCAAGCTGTCACTCTGCAGACATCCCAGGCTCACTCCGACCCCAGGCCCTTTGTACAGACTGCCCCTACTTCTCAGCTACCCTGTGACTGGTTATGTTCCCTTCATTGCCAATACACTATAGTCCCAAACACAGCTAAATTCCTTTTGTCCTGTGACTGGTGACCTCGGCTCATGGTGACTTCTCCTGGGGACTGAATCTGCGCTGTCCAGCCCTGAGCTTGGCATACAGAAAAGAAGTTTCGGGAAAAAGCAGTGGGTTCCCAGGCCCCCTCGGGGGATTTGCATGTCTCAGCCTGTTTCAGTTCTGGCCCCAGTTTGCCATCAGTTTGCTCTGAAGAGCCGGGCCTCAGTTTCCCTGTCTGAACAAGAGCTTCCCTCTTAACTAGGTAGAGTAACTCAGGCCAGTCACTCAGCTCTTGCAGTACACGACTGTGACCACCTGGTGACACTGCTGAGCCACAGCTAAACTTGGCAGATAGCTCAGAAAGCTGCACTACCCCTAGGGGGCGCTGGTAGGTGCAGTGTATCTGTAGAGTGTCCACAGGCTATTTCCACTGTACTAGGATCCCTACTTCCCTCCAACAGAGCTGGTCCCTCAGCCCAGAAGCCTCATGCATCTGCAGCCCAGCGAAGCCTTTCCCAGGCAGCAAGCAAAGGAAGAAATGCAGGGGGTAAAAGAAGGAAGGCGGGCAGGTAGGGGTCCTGCTACCTCTTGGAATCCTTCCCATAGGTGGTCCTAGGTTCAAGGTCTCACCTGGGGTAACCCAAGGTTCCCATGCAGAGGTAGCTCAGCCTGGCTCTGCTGTGACCTGGATTTTCCCCGTACCTTCCGGGATGGGTGAAAAAAGCCCATTTTCTCACCCAGGGTCTCTGGGAGAGTGACGGGAGGCAGAGGTTGCTCACATGGGAGAGTGAGGGTGGAGAGGGGGGGAGCAAGCATCTTGGAGAGGTAGCAGGGCCCCCACAAGTCATGGGCTACACGGAGGCAAGCTCGTGCAGGATGAGGACTACACGGCTGTATCCATCACTGACTCCATGACCACAAACAGGGAAGACACGGCTTGTGGCTGGTGCTGGCCACACTCTCAGGAACAACAGGAAGGCGCAATGACACCTCCGAGAGTACCCAGGCTGGCTTACTCGACCCTGCCTATTTTCCAAATGTCTCCCATGCCAGCAGTGGCTGCCAGGTTGTGCATCAGGGCATGATTCGTTCTAGGCTCATGTGTCTTTAGCAGAGTAGACTCTTGGGCCCCAAATCTGTTCCTTATCTCCACTGATCTTGAAGGTTCCCAGGACCTCACATGAGTGTGTAAATTGTAAGTTTCTGGGTCTCTCTTTCCATTGCTCAATCCCTGCTAGGCATGTGACAGTTTCTAGGCCTCCCTTTCTATTGTTCACAGTTTGCTTTGTAGCTGGTAGTGTCTAGATCTGCCTCATCTCATTTTCCACGGTTCTCTGTGCATATGACAATTTCTAGGTTTCCCTTGGGGACTGCTTGAAGTATGTGATAGTACCTATTACAGATCTTTTGGGTACAACAGTTAGGTCTCATGACCTCATTAACTATGCCAAACACATATATAATGGTTTCAAGGTTTCCCTTCCCATACTTCCTAGAGTCTCTATGTGTATGTTGGTTTCTAGGTCCCTGTCCTTTGTTCCATGAATCCTTTGTCCCCTGTGCTTCCCTTTTTTTGTTTCCTGACTTTCCTAAGGTCCTTTTCTGTTTGGGTGTATTCTGACTTCTCTTTCCCCTTCCTTCCATAGACAACAGGACAAAGCCAAAACCTTTGACGGGGACCCTGGAAGTGGAGATGCAGTCTGGGTCACCGAAACTGCCCAGTAGAAACAGGCAGAGCCTCCCGGGCTTGGAAAGGCTACAGAGGGTAGGTGGGTGAAGACAGAGACAGAGAGCATGGGTGGGGGCCGCTGGGAGGGCTGGTCCTGCCTAGTGGGGGTACCAGGAGGGGTGTGGGAGCAGGGCTCCTGCAGGTATGTGACTAGACACACTCAATCCCAGGATCTACTGGGGACAGAATTTTTTTCCTGAGTACCCAGGGCATGGGAGGACAGGAGGAGGTAGGGTAGAAGAGGGGAAGATGGGGAGGGCAGGGGGAGATAAGGGAGGGCAAGAGAGGCAGCAGAGGGCAGAGAGAGGCAGGGGAGGGCAGGGGGAGGCAGGGTAAGCAGGGGGAGGCAGGGGAGGGCAGGGGGAGGCAGGAGGAGGCAGAGAAGGCAGGGGAGGCTGGGGATGGCAGGGAGAGGCAGGGGAAGGCAGGGGGAGGCAGGGGGAGGCAGGTGCAGGGATGCAGCTTACCCAGTGACTCTTCTCACCAGGGTCTCCTTTGGGGCCAGGTTCTCCCTGAAAGGAGAGTCAAAGTCAGAAGCAAGGAAGAGGGGAGTGGGGGGACATGAGGGAGAAAAACTCAGAACAATTCCAAATGACAACAGGGGCAACTTCCCAGCATAGGTGGGTTAGATCCTTGGGGGAGAGAGGAGCGTGGCACCCAGGGAGCAAACGGCTGGCAGACCTGAGCAGACTTTCCTCACCTCCCATCACATCGGAGGCAGAGCTTGGAAACACCAGTGATTTTCCGTGAAATCGCAGAAAACCCAGGCCTTAAACTAGAGCACACAGGCCAGGGCTAGGGAAGCTTTCTAGGACCAAGAACAAAACCAAAATGGATTTTCTGTGATAAAACTGAATTTCTGAAAGAGTGAGGTGACGTCTGTAATTTAGCCATGGGCACTCAGCACTTCTCACAAGAACAGAACGGAGTTCTTCAGGCATTACCACTCCCGTCCAATAACACATATGAGAGTCACTAGCTATGTGGAGAACAGGAAACGGGAAGCACATCTATGAGAGAAACCAGTCAACAGAATCAGATCCATAGCTGACTGGTGTTGTCAGCAGAAGACAGGTATTTACTATATCCACGACGGGCTGGAGAGCCGGCTCAGAGCTTGAGAGCACTGGCTGCTCTCGCACAGGACCTGGGTTTGATTCCCAGCACTCCCACGGTGGAGCACAACCATCTGTAACTCTAGTCCCAGGGGATCCAACACCCTCTGCTGACCTCTGCAGGCACCAGGTACACATGTGGTGCACAGACATACATGCAGGCAAACACTCATACATATAAAATGAAATTTAAAAAAATAATAAAAATCTATGGCAGATATCTGGATGATCAGGATGATTCTGCAAACCTGAGCACCAGAGAGCCTAGTGGTTCGATTCCTGGAATCCACAGGGGAGGGAGAGAGATGCCTCCTGAAACCTGGCCTGTTTTCCATACATGCTCCCACCATCAAACACACACATAACAATAGTAAAGAAAATAAATAAATTAAAATTTTTTTTTTAAAGATTTATTTTGTTTTCCAAGACAGGGTTTCTCCATAGCTTTGGAGCCTGTCCTAGAGATCCGTCTTTCTCTAGCTCCCGAGTGCTGGGATTAAAGGCAGGCACCACCACCACCCAACCAAAACTTTTAAAGAGATATGTGCTCATGAGTGGTACACCAACAGAGGCCAGACGAGGGTGTTGGGTCCCCTGGAGCTGGAGTTGCAAGCAGTTGTGAACCACCTGACAGAGGTGCAGGGAATAGAACTTGGGTCCTCAGGAAGAGCAGTTATGCACACTTAACCACTGAGCAATCTCTTCAGTTCCCTAAAAAAATGTTATAAAAGAATCATTTGGGGGGACTGGAGAGATGGCTCAGAGGTTAAGAGCACTGACTGCTCTTCCAGAGGTCCTGGGTTCTGTTGCGAATTAGGTGAGTACGATAAATAACAAGGCCAGCTCAAGAATAACAGTTATATTTTAATGGTTAAAAAGGGGAAACTCACGCTACAAGAGTGGGAGGTCCGATGTCCTATCTGTTAGGCGGGCACCGCGCAGAGAGAGCAAGCGCACCTGAGTCTTCCCCGTTTTTTCTCCCTGAGGTCCAGGTCGCCACGCCCTTAATTATATGTGATTGATTGACAGAGTTTCCCCATCAGAGTTCAATTCCTAGCAACCACATGGTGGCTCACAGCCATCTTTTTTTTTTTTTTGGTAATATTTATTTATTTATTATGTATACAATATTCTGTCTGTGTGCATGCCTGAAGGCCAGAAGAGGGTACGAGACCTCATTACAGATGGTTGCGAGCAACCATTGAACTCAGAATTGAACTCAGGACCTTTGGAAGAGCAGGCAATGCTCTTAACCTCTGAGCCATCTCTCCAGCCCCCTCACAGCCGTCTATAATGAGATCTGGTGCCCTCTTCTGGCATGCAAGCATACATGGAAGGAATGTTGTATACATAATAAATAAATAAATCTTAAAAAAAAAAAAAGAATCAGTTGGGCTAGACATGGTGGTACATGCCTGTAATCCCAGCTTTTAGGAGGCTAAGGCACAAGGATTGCCTGGTAGGAGTTCAAAGCCAGCCTGAGTTAGACAGTGAATTCCAGACCTATCTAAGCTACAATAGAGATCCTGTCTCATGAGAAAAATAATATAAAAACAAACAAAACAAGAACTCAACTAGGATTGATATACTATGTGACAAGATGGAGAATGTGAAGAGACATAAATTGTTTATAAAAAATCAAAGGGTGTCGGGCAGTGGTGGCACACACCTTTAATCCCAGCACTAGGGAGACAGAGGCAGGTGGATCTCTGTGAGTTCAAGGCAGCCTGGTCTACAGAGTGAGTTCCAGGACAGGCTCCAAGGCTACACAGAGAAACCCTGTCTCAAAACAAAAACAAAAACAAATAAACAAAAAAGGAAATCCTGAAAATGAAGTCTCATGAGACGTGGGGCCAGTGAGACGCTTTAGCAGCTAATGCTACTGCCGCTAACCATGAACATCTGAGTTCAACCCTCTGGACCACAGATTGAGAGGAGAGAATCAACTATTGCAAGCTGTCCTCTGATCTTCACTTGTGCCATGGCATTCCTGTGTGTACACACGTACAAAATAAATAAATGCGATAAAATATTTAAAATTCATTAATAGAGCTAACGAAAGATTGTACAAAAAAATTAACCAATTTTGAAGAAAAGCTGGCTTAAACTGAAGCGCAAGGGAAAAAGCTTTTAAACACTGGGCCGGGGAGACCTCCTGCCGGGTATGTGCTCTGCAAGAACGCAGTCTGGGCCCCAGGCCATCACCGTGTGTAACTGCCGTTCCAGGCAAAGAAGACAGTGGGCCAAGAACATTTCCCATTTCCCCTCGACACATTGTTTTCCTTCAAATTTGATTTCAAAACAAAGCAAAATACACTTTTTTGTTGTTGTTTATTTGTTTTTTGAGACAGGGTTTCTCTGTAGCTTTGGTTCCTGTCCTGGAACTAGCTCTTGTAGACCAGGCTGGCCTCAAACTCACAGAGATCCACCTGCCTTTGCCTCCCTAGTGCCGGATTAAAGGAGTGTGCCACCACACCTGACAGGAAAACCTACTTTTAAAAATTATTCATTTTATGTGTATGGGTGTTCTGCCTACAGGCAGGTCTGTGAGCCAAATGCATGCCTGGTGCCGAAAGAGACCAGAGAGGGAGCTGGATCCTTGAGTTATGATGGTTGTGAGCTGCCATAGAACCTGGGTCCTCTGGAAGAGCAGCCAGTGATCTTAACCACAGGGTCATCTCTCCAGCCGCGGAGAAACTATTCCTCCTGAAACTAATCTCTAGAGTTTCATGAAAGTCTGAGCTGCCTGGGAAAGGGGGATATTCATTCCCAAGTCCTCCTAGTTCTCAGAACACAGGGTAAGGCCCAACTGAGGGCATGTCAGAGAGCCCCCTGCCCAATACCTTAAAGACAGAACAGACATCGCAAACCACAACAAAAACTCCAGCTCCCCCCAACAACCACTGCATTATTAAAACCGGTCTGTCAGTTTCTGGTTTGTCTACTTGTCTGTGTGTATGTGTTTGTGTTTGTCTGTAGCCCAGGCTGGCATGAAACCATTGATGCTCTGCCGGGGTCACAGGAGTACGGCGCCATGGCCAGCTTTACCGCAGTTTCTTTAACTCAGAGCATCATGGCCACTGCTCAACACAGAGACAAGGCACACTGGAGCAGTTCGAAGACACTGAACACACATCAGAATAGAGTCACAGATGGCAGAAATGTTGGGATTACTTTAAAACCGACTGCTGCCGAGGGATGCAGTAGCACACATCTCCAACCCTGGGACTCAGGAGGCAGAGGCAGGAATAGTAGGAGTTCAAGGCTACAGTTGGTTGTCAACTTGACTGCAACTGAAATTAGCTCAAACCCCAGACTGGCTGGGCACTCCTGTGAGGGAGTTTTTGCTTAATTAAATCATTTTTAGTGGGAAGATCAACTACTAATCCAGATCTTTTTTTTTTTTTAAGATTTATTTATTATGTATACGGTGTTCTGCCTGCATTATGCCTGCAGGCCAGAAGAGGGCGCCAGATCTCATTACACATATGGTTGCTGGGAATTGAACCCAGGTCCTCTGGAAGAGCAGCCAGTGCTCTTAACCTCTGAGCCATCTCTCCAGCACTCATCAAGATCTCTCCATATGTATTCATTCTATAAATTCTGTAACTCTACAGCACTCTGACTAATAATACACTCAGCTACTTAGTGAGTTCAAGACCAGCCTGTGATGAACTAAACTGTCTTAAAAAATATAACTTACTGACTAAAGTCATATAGTGTATGGGGTGGTGTAACAAGGAGACAGAGGCAGGTGGATCTCTATGGGTTTGGGGGGGGTCAACCTGGTCCAAATAGCAAGTTACAGGCAGCCAGCCAGGACTACATGAGATTCTCTAAATCAAAACCAAACAAGCCCCCAGGCATATAAAGCCCTCAGTTTAAAGCACAAAGGGGTACAATGGGGTGCAGTAGAGGCTTGCCTTGCATGCATGAAGGGCTTCCTCCCTCTGCAGTGGCCTTAGGTGACCCATGAAAATGGCTCCCTACTCTCTCGACCTAGAATCTCCACAAAGCCAAGCAAATCAAGAGGTTCCAATCTTTATGTTCATCTTAAGGACACTGTGAGGCTGCCCAGGCCCCCAGGGGTATACATAACCCAATGTTTTCCAGGCATCTGGAAGATGTCACCTTACAGAAATAGCGTGGGCCATTTCTGGGGTATTACACAATGTTGGAAGAGCCCAGGACAAACAGTGGGGCTGGACACCAGGACACTAGCTTTAAAAAGTGTTAAATTTTAGTTATACATGCTTTTAAAAAGGCAGTCACGCTGAACTGAAAGATCAGTGAACACATCTAGGCGAACAGTGTACCGACTACTGGCTCATGTGACTAGCCATACATGAGCTCCTCCCAGCCCCCGCCAATACATTAACTCCCCTGCCACACGGAGACAGATGATCACACTGAAGAGGAAGGCATGGTTCCTCAGCAAGATGGAAGGTTGTCCAGAAGAAAAATGTCCCAAGAAACCGAAGAAACAACACTTAAAGGACGGGGATAAATTTGGCATAATCTAATGCAAATAAAAGCAGAACCGTGGCAAAGGATGAAGAGGCAGAGGTGGGGCTGCGGGGACAGCTCAGTCGGTGAGGTGTCTGCTACACCAGCATGCAAGCTGAGTGTGGATTCCCAGTGCTGAGGTGCAAAACTAGGTGTGTACAAGGCTAGGCACACACACACACACACACACACACACACACACACACACACACACACGGTAGAAGAATATGTAAGAGTAAAATAGCAATAGGCGACCAACTAGAAAATAGTAGCAAATACGGCAGACATCAGCCCAACACTATCAGCTACCCCTTGCTACATCAGTGGTATATGTGCTGGCTGGTTTTTATGTCAACTTGACACAGGCTAGAGGTACACAGGCTAGAGGTACTTGGGAAGAGTGAACCTCAGCTGAGAAAATGATCCCGTCGGATCGACCTGGAGGCAAACCCTTAACTAGTGATTGATGTGGGAGGACCCACATCTTCTCACTATGGGCAGTGCCAGTCTGGTGGTCCTGGGTGCTATAAAAAAAACAAAACCAAAAACGTTTATTGTCAGGCAGTGGTGGAGCACACAGAGAAACCCTGTCTCAAAAAAAAAAAAAAACAAACCAAAACTCAACAAATCTCACAGACTAAACAGTCAAGCAGATACTCACATTAAATAGAAAGACATAATAAAAATAAATCTTAAGAGGCCAGATGGGGCTGGAGAGTTAGCTCAGCAGTTATGATCACTTGTTGCTCTTCTAGAGGACTCTGAGGCTGGATTCCCAGCACCCACATGGTGGCTCACCGCCATCTGTAACTCCAGTTCCTGTGGACCCAGTGACCTCCCCTGACCTCCGCAGGAACCAGGGGTGGCGCACATACATATAAACGCAGGAAAATCACTCATACACATAAAATAAGGAAATCTAATTTTTTAAAAAAGGATCCAATAAAGTGCTTGCTGCGTTTAGACTTCCAGCACCACATGGCAGGCTGGGCATGTGGCTTGACCTGCTCCTAGAACTGGAGCGCAGGAACAGGAAGATCCTGAGGTTTGCCCGTTAGGCGAGCTCTGGTTCAGTGAGGGACTTTGTCTCAAAACCGAACAAATGAATGAATGAACAAATGAAATGGAAAGCAATAGAAGGCGCCTGATATTGACCTCTGGCCTCCATCATACGCACACACACAATACACACAAGATTAAAAATTAAAATGTCTTTTAAGTTGTCTCGGTCCCAGTGTCTCCTCACAGCAGCAGAACCACAACTCAACAGAAGGCAGTAGGGCACAGCTACCCTGAAAGACACATTGGCAGTTTCTCTGATTTTTTTGGCAGGGTTTTGTGTATTCCATGCTGGCCTTGAAATCTGAAGCTGGGGATGATCTTGAACTTCTGATCCTCCTGCCTCCAACTCCTGAATGCAGGGATTGCAGGTGTGCACAACCACGCCTAATTCATGTGGTGCTAGAGATGGAACCTGAGAGCCTTGTGTCTGCTGGGCAAGCATTCTACCAACTGAGCTGCATCCCAAGTGTAACCCTGGCAATTTGTTAAAAACTAATCTCTATGGTCCAGCAATTATGCTCATCGGTCTTTTACCCAAATGAGCTGAAAACTTTGTGCCCCCACAAAAACCTGCCTGTGGGTGTTCATACAGCATTGTTCATAATTTCCAAACCCTGGAGACAACCAAAGCATCCTTCAGTGTGCAAATGGATGAACAAATTAATACACCTAGACAACAGTGTTATTCAACACTGAGAAGTCACAGGAAAACATGAAAAGACTGAAATCCGTATTAGTGAGTGAAAGAAGCCACAGGAAAAGGTTATATACTAGAAGAGTCTAATACAGGACAGTCTAGAAGAGGCAAAACTATGGAGAGGGTAAAAAGATCAGAGGAGGTCGGTAGTCAGGTAGGAAGGAAGGATGGACAGACAATGCATAGAGAGTTTCTAGAGCAATAAAACTTTATTGTACTGTCTGGCAGTACTTGGATGTTATGCCTGTTACAGCTTTCAAACCCTCAGAGTGAACAAATCTAAGAAAGAATGAGATCCTTGTTAGTGCAGGTCCGTCCAGTGTCATAGAGGGGCTGTCAACAGAGGAGAGGGTGTGTACGTATGTGTGGGGTTAGAGCTCTCTGCACTTTCCACTGAACCCAAGGCTATTATATAACATTTGTGTTAATTTTATTAATTAACTCCCAAATCCTGTAGGAGGCATAGAGGTCTTGGTGCTCACAGATGTGCAATAGGGGAACCTGGAATGTTAGCTCAGAGTTGTTCCTTCAAGGGAAGGAGTGTAAAAGCCATTTCCCACCCAGAGGGCCGGAGCAGACCTGCTGTCTAGCCTGGTGACCTCTGAGAAGTCTGTGTGGCTGAGACCTTCTGGCACCAGACTCTTTTCCAGGTCCGCTTTCATAGACTTGTGTTTTCAGTCAATCTATAGAACCTACTTTACGGAAGGTGTCAAGTG
This sequence comes from Microtus pennsylvanicus, assembly GCF_037038515.1. Lineage (NCBI taxonomy): Eukaryota > Metazoa > Chordata > Mammalia > Rodentia > Cricetidae > Microtus > Microtus pennsylvanicus. The sequence continues at coordinate 66,453,383 of NC_134590.1, forward strand.
TACTTCACAAAGGGTTTCTATGTAGTCATGTGTGTATTTAGCTTCCTTTGTAAGCTTTGCTGTGGACATGGGATTGAGTTCGCCACCCCCAGAATAGTTTTCACCAGGCTGTGCAGTGTTTCAATACACCCCAAATAAGCAACTCCCAGGATGTGAACCGGCACCGGCTACTGCTGCACGGAGCTGCCTTTTTGCCTCCTGTGGCTTGTGGCTCTGCTGCCCATGAAGGTACAGAGAGCCCCACACAATCCCCATGTACATTGTTACTATACCTGTTTACAGATGACCAGAAGAAATGGTGAGCAAAGACAAAACTGCACAGATCCAGGAATCTTAAGGAACCCAGAGCAGGTGAGACACAAGAATACCACACCATACCACACCTAGCCACATCACTGCCATATCTACTGAAAACTAAGGCTAAAGAGAAATGTTAAAAGCAAAAGGGTCACACACACACACATACACAGAGGGTGGGGGAGGAAGAGAGTGAGAAGAATAGCGACAACTAATTTATTGTGAGAAACTATATAAGCAAGAAGGTCATAGAGCAATCATTACCTTTAAAATGGTACAAGATGACAATTTTATATCCAGCAAAAATGTCTTTTACAATAAAACAACAATAAAGAGTACCTTAACCGGGCATAGTGGTGCATGCCTTTAATCTCAGAACTCCGGAGGGAAAAGTAGGTGGATGTCTACATGTCTACGAGTTCAAAGACAGCCTTGTCTACATAATGAGTTCCAGGACAGCCAGATATAGAGAGACCCTGTAAAGCCTGTAAAGTATCTTACTATTGATTGATTTTTTTTTTTTTTTGGTTTTTTGAGACAAGATTTCTCTGTGGCTTTGGAGCCTGTCCTGGAACTCCCTCTGTAGCCCAGGTTGGCCTTGAACTCACAGAGATTTGTCTGCCTCTGTCTCTACCTCCTGACTGCTGGGATTAAAGGTATGCACCACCACTGCCCGGTCCTGACTGCTGGGATTAAAGGTATGCACCACCACTGCCCGGTGGTTTTTAAAATTCTTGTTGATGAATGCTTTCCCCGCGTGTATGTATGTGCACCATGCCCATGCAGTGCCCATGGAGCCCAGGAGTTGGCACTGCATAGTTGTGAGCCACCAAGTGACCCTGGGAACCAAGTCCAGAGCCTATGTAAGACCGACAGCAAACAGCAGGTGCTCCTAACCACTGAGCCATTATCTCCCCAGTCTCAGTTTTTTGTTTGTTTGTTTGCTTATTCTTACTTTTATTTTTATTTTATGTTCTTTGGTGTTTTGCCTGCATGTGTATCTGTGTGAGGGCACCAGAAGTGACAGACAGTTGTGAGCTGCCGTGTGGGTACTGGGAATTGAACCTGAGTCCTTTGGAAAAGCAGCCAGTGCTCGTAACCATTGAGCCATCTCTCCAGTTCCTGTTTGCTTTTTTTTCCCCCTTTTTTTGGTTTTTTTGAGATAGGGTTCCTCTGAAGCTTTGGGGCTTGTCCTGGAACTAGCTCTGGTAGACCAGTCTGGCTTTGAACTCACAAAAATTTGTCTGCTTCTGTCTCCCGCATACCCCAATCCCAGGCTTGTTTGCTTTTCTAACTGGTTTTTAAAGATTTTTTTTTTTATGTATTGGTGTCTGTGTGATGGTGTCAGGTCCCTTGGAACTGGAGTTACAGACAGTTGTGAGCTGTCATGTGGGGGCTGGGAATTGAACTCAGGTCCTCTGGAAGAACAGTCAATACTCTTAACCTCTGAGCCAACTCTCCAGCCCCACCTACTTGTTTTTTTAAGGCAGAGTTTGTAGCCTAGGCTGGCCTGGAACTTACTATATAGACCAAGCTGTTCTCTTGAACATTTGGCCTCATCCTCCCATACGTTGGGAATATACGTATTTGCCAGCACGCCTAGCTTTCTCATTTATTATCAATTAATTAACTAGTTAGCTAGTTATTGCAATGGTTTGAACTCAGAGCCAGACAAGAGCTCTAACACTGAGCAACACACCCATCCCCTAAAAATAGTTTTAGCTAAGTTTAGAAAAGCTAAAGGATGTTCTTTAGGCTAACAGGAAATGCTATCAGTGGTATATGGTTTGGTTTTCATCTTCAGCGTGCCTGCATCAGATTGGCATGTCTGTGGGGCATTCTGACGGCTAACAGGGCCCAGTCCACCGCAGGCAGTGCCACCCCTGAGCAAGTGCTCTGGGTTATATAAGAAAGCTGGCTTGAGCACGTCCCAGTGCAACCAAGCC